>NC_092412.1:131241012-131598512 GCF_040894005.1 Engystomops pustulosus | reverse complement strand
TATAACTCAACTAGCGAGATTTTACATAAAAGGATATTTCATACCCTATCCAAGCGCCTGCTGGTTTAATGGGTAAAAGCTAAAGACAAGTTCCCTTTAACCCCTTAATGACGTATCCTTTTTGCACCTTCCTTACACTGCCTTTTTTATTTTTTGACATCTGACATGTGTCCATTTATGTGGGAATAACTTGAAACGTTTTAAGATATCCAGGTGAATTTGAGAAAATATATTTTTATTTATTAAAAAAATTAAATTTGGTGATAATTAAAAATAAATTAATGTTTTAATAATTCAAAATGTTCTACTTTTTGCAAATTTAGTCCTATCACCATAATAACTTGATAACTAATCCTAATAACAAACATCTTTATCTGTTTTTAGGATGCTTTAGGACCTTCCCAAGTCTGTCCAAATGTTTGAATAGATTGGGTATCGACGTGAGGGGGGAATACAAAAATAACAGTATATCATCGAATAACGTGCATTTATGTTCCTCTCCTCCGATCTTAATGTCCTTCATATTGGGACTACCCCTTATCAATTCCGCTAGGGAAACCATGCCGGAGACAGGGGGCAGGCCTGCCTCGTGCTTCTAGCAATATACACCTCATCCGATTGGCAGCCCTTTCCTTTTGAGGGTGTTGCACACAAGCCATTAAGTATATTCAAAAAAGACCACCTAAATCCCATTCTAGTTAAAACATATTGTAAGTAATCCCATGATATTGATAGTGTAGGTCTAGTCTTAGAAGCATGCCCTATCTCCTACCTCCTTCATCCCATTCCGATTCCATTATTGATGTAATATCCACTGCCCTCCGGAGCTGGTCATTTGCCTGTCTCCGAGGAATAAACCCTGCTTGATCCCTGTGTATGTATTCAGCTATGAAGGAGTTCAGACTGATAACCATAATCTATGTCATAACTTTCAAGTCCATATTGATCAGTGAGATCGGCCTATAATTGGCTGTATCCCAGTGATCCTTATGGGGCTTTGGGATAACGTGGATAAAGGCAGAATTAGCCCTGTTAGGCACTTTAACCCCTTTCCTATATGTATTATATATTTGCACCAGATGGGGACTCAAAATATCCGTATAATTTTTGGGCCTTATTAGTTTTGAATGTCTTTATGGCCATCTTAACCTCCTCCAGAGTGAATTCAGCTTTCGTTATCCCCTTATGAGAGTCAGATAACATTTTAAGCGGGGTTCCTCTAAGAAGAGCTATGAGCCCTATGAGCCTTGAAATTGTCTGTCTTAGAATATAGATTTGCATAAAATTTCCTAAACGCAGCTACTTGTTTCCATGGGTTTTGGATAAGTTTTCCATCCGTCAATCTAAGTTTGGGCAGTGCCGTGCAGTTCCATCTGGGTGTCAATCGTCTTAATAAAGTACCCAGTTTGTCGCTTTGTGAACTTGTGTCCTGATCACCTTAGACTTTTTTTCAGTCCAGCTAGTGAGGCAAAGGTTAAAGGGGTTATCCGGGTTTTTAAAATAACTGAGGCCCAGGCTGGGGAGGGCTATTTAAAAATAATAAACATGTACTTACCTCATCCGGCACCGCTGATGTCCCGCACCGCTGATGTCCCGCACCGCGGCCTGTCTCCTCTGTGCGCCGGTTTCATTACAAGAGCGCACAGTGAGCTTCCGGCTGGCTGGGAGCTCCCATCCGACACCATCTCCCAGCGCTTACAACGCTGACAGATAAAGACGGATGGGAGGAGCCGGCCACATCGCGCACCGGAAGTTCCTTGTTTGTAAACAAACAGGGGCACGGATTAAGCGGACCGCGGCACAGGACATCGGCGGTGCCGGAGGAGGTAAGTAATTGTTTATTATGTTTAAATAGCCCTCCCCAGCCCGGCCATAAGAAATTTTTAAAACCCGGATAACCCCTTTAAAGTCTGCTTTCTCTGACTGCGATTTAGTCCGTAAGTCAGGGGAAGGAGCAGCTTTATATCTGGCAGTGAGGTCAACAAACTCTTTTTCCTTACTCTTCAAATTCTCCACTGCCTGACTCCTATGTCTGGAGCCCTCCTCAATAATTTTACTCCTCATGTGATTCTTGTGGCTGTCCCAGAGCCTTATTGGGTCTCTTTCTAGCTGTCACTCACTATTCAAGGAAATACTAAGTTCCTCTTTTATCTCTTCACATACTTCTTTGTCCGACAGGAGTGATTATTCATTAAGTCCCCATCTAAATCCCTCTCTCGTTGTTCAGTTTTTGGAGGACAAATATGGCTGAAAAAACTTTGTCAGGATGCATTTGGTAAAAGCTGATGGCAAGTTCTGTTTAACCCCTTAACAAATAGGCCATTTTACACCTTCCTGACACTGCCTCTCTTTTTTTTTTTTTTTTTAAAATCTGATGTGTACAGTTATGTGGTAATAACTTTGAAACGCTTTTGCGGTACCATAACAGAGGAGAACCTCAATTGACTGCATTTTGGAGAGTGCATCCCTTGGAGAATATAACAAGGTGTAATATGTGTATTTGCCCCTATAGGTATGATCTAATTAGGCCCCATAAAGAAAAAAAAAAACAATCTAAGCATGCTTGATAATGGCTCTATGTATGAGGTGAACTTTGCACCTTATTATGCCATGGGTGAATAAAGATCACCTTTATACTTAACCAGAGTGCTGCCTCATTGCATATTTTTGGATATAGGAAAAAGTCTTGTGTATAAAAAGCAACTGCAGTAAAAAATAAAAATTCATGCACAGGAAAAATAAATGTTCTGCACGAAAAAGTGCACAGAAACTGGTCAATTCAATGATGCGGCACGGATCAGCAACTGGCGTTTGGCAGAAAACACGAAAGTGTGAAAGATAAAAGAAAAAACCAAATGAAAAAAATCCTTGTATCAAACAAACAGACACCGAGTTACCTGGTCAACACCTGGTGCTGACAGAACGTATACGGCAAGGTGGCTGGTGTGCAAAAATGATCAAAAGTAAAAAAATAAAACCTGCTGCAGGTGCTGGCAGGGAAAAAAAGTGTCAAAATTTAAAAATAGAAAATAAAGGTGACGGAAAACCCCCCAACAAAAAAACAGGATGCTTAAAGTCACAACACGGATACAGGGAGGGGAGGGAAGGATACCGAATTCGGATAGGGGCAGGGATTAGGGACTGCTGAATGCAAAGCAGCAGCAATAGCTCCGGATGCTCTCAAGACACACTCTCCGATCGCAGGATGACACAGCTTGCAAAGGTGCCAAATTCTAGTGAGAAAAGCGACCGACAGTGGTATAACCCTCTGTTCTGTGTGCTGTTCAAACTAGAATGGCTATCCTGAGCAGTGTGCAAAAGGTTCCACCTCCTGAGACAAGTGAGCGCTGATCAGCAACTGCTCACTGGACATACATTTACACTCAGCTTCTGTGGGTGGCAGCTATATATCACAGTTGGGGTCTGCCAAGTGCCCCAGGGCTGCCCAATCACTCCTCCAGTCAGATACCTTCCGGGTCTGACTGTAAACTGTCAGCGCATGCATATGCATGCTCAGATAGTTTACACTGCACTGCAATGTCTTGGTCTTGCACCTGTGAACAGAACTTCCCTGATTCAAGTCCAACGCCTTAATTTTTTTTTTTTTATCTATACCTTTCAAAAATGTTATGTGTCCAAATATAAGACCACTGAAAAGACCAACTATTCTTGCAACAATTAAGTCCTTAACTATCTTTGGAAACGGAAAAATAAAAAAGTTATGCCTCCGGCATTGCTAAATCAGACAAGATATTCTTTAAAATAGTTTTTATTTCATAAAATCGTGTAAAAATAAAAATGCTATATAAATGAGGTATCACTGTTACTGTATTGACCCATAGAATACAAAAAAACTATAATTTTTACGGTACGGTCAACATAAAAAAAAAAAAAAAAACTAAAAATTGATGATTTTCATTTCCTCCACCAAGAAATAGTTTACGAAATCTTATCAATTAGCTATAGATGCCCCAAAATAATGTCCCTGAAATGTGTATCTCATCTTGCAAAATAAAAAAAAAAATTAATTATAGCCTGAACAATGAAAATCTGCACTGAATGTCACTCTTCCACTTCAGTGCCCTGCCAAATGCCCACACAGTTTACCACCACATGTGGGGTAACTTTGAGGAACTTTATGTCATTTAATACATTGTAAAATTAATGCAGTTTCTATTCTATGTATTAATATATTTGTTTTCTCATAACTAATGCAAAAGATGCCCTCCAAATCTTTAAACAAATTTAAAGTACAATAGGGCACATTATTTTATGTGGTCTGAGTCACATACTAGTGAATGTTCAGAAGCTAAATATAAGTGTAGATAAACCATGGACCCTAATGTAACCAAATTGTCAAGCACACAGGGATCATAATATGCTTGCTTAGAGAGTCCCTGCCCACACTCTGGGATTTTACATTGGCCATTACTGATTAATAGGAGGTAAAACCACAATAAAATTGTAAAGTCAAGGGATAAAAATGATGTTAACTGTGGAAACATCACTAGGGGGTTAAAATCTGAGAACTTTCTCTCCCTTTAAGTAAATGAAAATTGCCAAATCTTAATTTTTTAAGGAACAGTTCAACTTTCAATTGACTTTGAGAGGCCTAAATAACAGTAAAACCCCAGTCATTACCCCATTATAGAAACTATACCCCTTAACGTATGTACAATAAATAATAGAGTATAAGTCGACCCATGTATAATCTGAGGCCCCTAATTTTACCACAAATGGCTACAACCTTTCCCTTCAGTCTTCAACATGCTGATCTCTGCATACACACATAGATGCCCCCTCTCTTACTGCTCTGAACTGTCTTCATGGTGTCTTCCACTGTATCTTCTCACAGTCTGTTATCACTGACAGAAACAGGAACTCTCCTGCTACAGCTCATCCTATTCAGCAGAGCTCAGAGATGTAAACAAAGAAGCATGGAGAGTCTGCTGATAGTACAACAGTAAGTACTGAATCACTTGATGAACATGCAGGGATTATCCACAAGGCAGTTGAGGAACATGGGCAATTTATGAAAAGGAATGGCCAACCCTTTTTAATGGTCTGTCTTACACATGTATGTGCTAGTTGATGTATGTCTTTGGGTACTTTAACTTGTGCTTTATTGTCTAATTGTTTCTAGATGGAAATTTGTTTGAAAGACCAGATAGTAATCTTAGATGAGGCCCACAACATTGAGGACTGTGCCCGTGAGTCTGCTAGTTTCAGTGTAACAGATGCCCAATTACTTTTTGCTCGAGATGAAATAGACAGCATGGTTCTCCATGGGATCAGACCAAGTGACCATGAACCCTTACGAGGGGTTTGTTACAGTATGACCAAGTAAGTTATATGCTGGAAGAGATGCTTGGATATATGAAGTTTTATTTTTAATAATGTAAAGATAATGTTTAATAGATGTTGATATTACAATTGTCTGTAGTGCTCTTCCACACTACACTAAATGTTCTCATTTTTATCATTATTTTACTAGTTGGATAAAGGAATGTGCTAACAGTCTGGTGGAAAGAGACTATGAATCCTCTTGTAAAGTGTGGAATGGGAAAGAGATTCTCTCAGTTTTCCATGATATGGGTATAACTAATGCAACTTTTCCACTATTAAAGGTAAATAGAGTGGTAGAAATTCATATTTTCTTTTTCACTAATTTAACTGGCTTTCGGGGGTCAAGTTTTTTCAACAAGGGGAATAAAGGCAATTCAGCAAAAAAATAAAAAGAAGAATAAAGAATGCGTGTACCGAAGCGTGGAGACACAGTGCAAAGGGGAAGGAGTATGATGGGAGAGTCTAGCCAAACTACTGTATATACTAGAGTACAAGTCAACCCAATTATAAGCTAAGGTACCTAATTTTACCACAAAAAACTGAGAAAAGCTATTGCCAGGGTGCTACAATTTAATAAAATGCTCCCTAGCCTCCCCTCATTAAAAAAATGTCCAGCAGCTTCCCCTCACTCTTAAACTATCCAACAGTTCCCTCATTAATGAAATGTCCAGCAGAGCTCCCCTTAATAAAATGTTCTGCAGAGCCCATCTTAATAAAAAAAATGTTCAGCAGAGCCCTCTTAATAATTCAATGTCTAGCAGATCCCCCCTTAATAATCCAATGTCCTGCAGACCCCTTAAAAATAATAAACTTTGTACTTGCTTAATTGTCTTCTACCTAAATCTAGTCTTTTTTATATTGTATTATTAAGGGGGGCTCTGATGAAATTTTTTTTTTCACTTTCAATCCGGGAGTGCTGCTATTTTCTTTTTATATTATGCATATATATTCGTTTATAAGCTGACTGGGCTCTTTCAGCACAAAAATTGTGTCAAAAAACTCTGCTTATATTCGGGTATATGCAGTAAGTCTGAAATTCATAATTTTATTATTTTCTGTGTATAGAATTGCTTTGGTTGAAACTTTACAGCAATTAAAAATACATATTTGATATAGGGAAATCTTGCTGCTGTAGTTGAAAAGGAGGAAAAGACGACTATCCGGGAAGGCCAGGCAGCTGTAATAAAAGTTCCAACTCTCAGCCCTCAAACACAAATGGTATTAAAAGGACTGTTTCTCGTTTTGGACTATCTGTTTCGTGAAAACAACAGGTTAGTAATATTACTATTAATTTTATTATTATAATAAATATTTAATTTAACTCCTTCACAACTGCTACAGGGCTATGTACATCCTAATTGCACATACCCCTTGCAGATAGCACATATATAGATGTCATGATAGTGGCCAACTTCCAATGGCAATAACCTCTGAATGTTGGCCCAGGGAAAAACAGGAGAATCTGCTCTAGACTGTTGAATCGGGATTGTGTTTCTATGTGCCACAGAACCGAAGATATCTGCTGTTAAAGTTACAGTAAAAAAAAAATATCGATTTTTATGAACATCTCCCTGTTCTCAACTGTAACTTTTTATATACACACAGCTGTATGCCTATTACCACTGTGCGCTGGAGGGGAGGAGGAGATGATCCCCCCCCCCCCCCCTTTAGAGAAAAGAGGCGCACGGCCCACATACACTGGGAAACATAGAAGAGCATGCTCTATCTTATCCCCGTGTATGGTGCGGATCTGGCACTGGGCCGCCATTGCTCTCTATGGGGACATATATACGCAAACATCACCACAGAGGGCCGTCTAAATGTACCCTAGCAGTGAACATCATCAGTTCGGTGACACCGTGAAACACAATTCTGGAGTCTCCACATTTTACATCATGCAAATTCTAATTTATTAAAGTATTTAGTTAAGCAAATATTAAATCATGTAACCTTTAAATAATTAAAATTAAATAAACTAAATTTACAAATCGTAGTAAACAAAATAAGACCATACAGAGCAATAACTTGGTCAGATGAAACAATAAGATTGAGGGCTTTGTTTACAGGAGCTTACAATCTTTGAGGACGGAGTGATGCAGGATGAATAAGAGCTTGTTCAATGGTCCAGCCATTCCTTATAAGTTACATATACGCATTTGGTAGTGTAAAGACATTTAACATCATTTTTTTTATACAGGAATTTGATAAAACAGCAACTAAGATCTTAAATTTACTGAACAAAATATTATATTTATAGATAAACCTATCAGAGTGGCAACAAAACTATAAAGGGTGCTGGTTCCAAATACTTGTTTCAGTTGTTGCAACCTATAACTGTGCAATGTTAGGATAACTGCGTTAAGATATCAGCATTCAATTAGATATTTATTATGTTGCATTCTTTTCAAAGTGTATATAATATATCTACACAGGCAGTCCCCGGGTTGCATACAAGATAGGTCCTGTAAGTTTGTTCTTAAGTTGAATTTGTATGTAAGTCGGAACTGTATATTTTATCATTGTAAGGCCCCTTTCACACTTGCGTTTTTCACGCGCGTTTTCTGCGCGTGCTTTTGACGCGCAGAACTTGCATTGCACTCTGACCCATTGTAATCAATGGGTCTTTTCAGACTTGCATTTTTTTTCACGCACACACGCGCGTTTTTTTTAACGCGCGTTTAAATCTCGACATGCTCTACTTTTGCAAGTCACGCGCGTGAAAAACGCACCATACAAGTCTATGGAGATGCATCAAAAACGCATTGCACTCTGAGACACTTGCAAGTGCAATGCGTTTTTCACGCATCAATTGCCATAGAAAAGATAGAGCTCAGTCCTGAGTCCATTTCACGCGCGTTTTCTGCGCGTGAAAAACGCAATTGAAATTGCATTGAAAACGCATCAAAAACGCGCGTGAAAAACTGAGACACTGAACAAACTCTGACTGAAAACTGACTGCACTCTGATGCAAAATGCGTGTTTTTCACTGACCAAAAACTGATCGCACCCTGATCAAACTCTGACGTGATCTGCAACGCAAGTGTGGAAGGGGCCTAACTCCAGCCAAAATTTTTTTGGTCTCTGTGACAATTGGGTTTTAAAAAGTTGGATTGTCATAAGAATGAAGACTAATAATAAAGCTTAATTGCAGACACATTTGATAATTGTTGTAGCCTTAGGGTAAAGTACAGTAAATTACCAACATCCAGAGGTCCGTTTGTAACTAGGGGGTCGTCTGTAAGTCGTGTGTTCTTAAGTAGGGGACCGTCTGTATGTGTGTGTATATATACACAATATCTGGTTATACTACCTGTTTTATCTCCCTCAGATTACTTGTTTAATTTACAGTTTTGGAGACTAGTTGCTATGATGGTTTCCATAAACAGCATACACATAAAATAGGAAATCCTGCTACCATTGCACTTTATAGCATGTCCTCATAAACTGCAGCAATATGGTGATTGTCGTGCAGCAGTTCTGCTCATTGTAGTTGTGAAGCGAGACAGTAAACACTTACAAGCTAGTACACTCGTACTAGCACGAAGCAGTGGTGGCCCATGAAAATAATCTAAGCAGCAATTTTTCTTCAACTATTCATAATGGTTGACTACAGCAAACCACCAATTATGCTGGGCCTTTTCAATATCGAAGAACCATGTTGATAAACATGCATTACCAGTACTTACAATGATTATATAAGTTACATATATATTGTAATGGATGTGATTTTTTTCTATATATTTAAGTGAAACATAAAACCAGCATATTGTTGGCCGACATTCTTTATTTGATGGTGGGATGTTACCAGTATATTACATGAGTTAAAGGGGTTGTCCACTTTCAGCAAATAATTGATATGATTTGTGTAAGGAAAAGTTATACAATTTTCCAAATATGCTTTCTGTATCAATTCCCCACGGTTTTCTATATCTCTGCTTGCTGTTGTTTTATTGGAAGGTTCTCAGTTTATTTACAGCTTACAGAAATCTGTCCATGGTCATGTAGGTGCGTGGTTTGTTATATCACACAGCTCTGATTACTTTCTGTGCTATAAGGAGCCGAGCACCTGTGTGACCATGGTCAGAAATCTATCCCCTCGAAGTAAATCTAGAATAGATCTAGAAAAATGTGGGCAATTGATACAGAAAGTATATTGGAAAATTTGTACAACTATTCCTTACACAAACCATATCAATTATTTGCTGAAAGCGTACAACCCCTTTATATATTTCTTTAGATTTGCAGAAGATTACCGGATTGCCTTGCAGCAGGCTTACACCTGGACAAACAAACAAGATGTAGTAGATGAAAATGGGTTCTTTGCAAGACCAAGAAACCGGAGAAGCGTTCGCCAGAAAGCTCTGGTTTACACACTGAATTTCTGGTGCCTGAACCCAGCAGTGGTAAGTTCTTCAATTCTAAGCATATTGTGATATATATCTGTTGTTGATGTCATGGCATCTACAAGATGCTACAAGAATCATTGAGTACATAAACTACATGATGCTACAAGAATCATTGAGTACATAAAGTATTCCAAATAAATTATGCATTGAGGCCATTGAAGTCTTCCTTGACAATTTTATTAACAATGTGTGTCCTTTTTGACAGAAAATACATTTAGTTTTTTTAGCAGAGATAAATTGCCTAATACACCTATGAAGTTTAGTACTGTGCTTGTTTCATCAGCGTATAACCTACTGTTTATGTAACTATTTTTTCTTTAAGAAAATTTAAAGTTCTTTTAAGGTCTTTATGTACAATGTGCAAACAAATCTGTTGGGACCCCGAGCAATACAGTCTTGCCTATAGAGAAAGCTGGCAGTAAGGGTACATTCAGACATCTGGGGGATGTATATGTGGCCGCATGCTCTATCTTTCCCCATGTGTGCAGCAATGCAGTTCTTTTCTCTATGGAGGGGTCACCTCCTCCTCTTTAGCGCACAGCCGTATGCTGGGCAAGCACACGGCTGTGTGGATGTACCCCAAGTGTAACTTCTCTGCAGGGGCACTATTACATAGTCCCAAGTCAAATCAGAATGTAGAATAAACAGCTGCCCTAGGAAGTTGGTTGTGGTGGAAATGGTTAGATTCTAGAGTCCACCCACATTAAGATTGACAGGACAATTCTATATGCAAATAGAAAGTTTAGCTATAAATGAACATAAAGGAATGTTTATACCTTTTACTATTATAATAGATATGTGTAGATCTGTTTCTCTCTGTCATGATTTTTTTTATTGCTTTATTCCAGGCATTTTCTGAAGTAAGTGCCAACGCTCGCTGTATCGTATTAACGTCCGGCACCTTGTCTCCTATGGGTTCATTTTCATCTGAACTAGGTGTTAAGTTCTCTATCCAGCTAGAGGCCAATCATGTTATCCAAAAATCCCAGGTGAGATATTCTTTATATACTATTCAGAAGGAGGAAGCGATAATGCATATTCACCCATTGTGACAATGTGACAGGAGACTGCTTATACAAGACAACACAAAAAGGTGCAAGTCCTTGAAATAAAACCACATCTCCCTTTAACACTCACTTCAGATACGATGTTTAGGCTGGATCAGTTTTTATCCACCGTAGATATAGGTTTCTCTTGGATTGTGCTTGTGACTGTTAGATGTTACTGCATTTGTAGCAGTCATGTAAGAAAAATAATTCTAGAGAAGGTGTCCGTCATGGTAGGGCTTCTCACACACAAATCTACGGCCTGGACGATCATACAGCCTTGTGCAGGAGATTGCCGGCTCCCTCTCCATAGAGAAGCGAGTGGTCGGCGCTGTAGTATGACGAAATACAGTACTTTTTTTTTCCGTTCACGTTGCAGTGAGAAATGTTACCGCACCATGACCGGGCGCCATAGGTGTCAATGTGGACTGATATGCAGCTGCAAACTGTGCGGCCAGATATTGGCCCTCCACACGTTCATGTGCATGAGGCTTATGATTGTCCCAGCATCATAAGACCTCATATTTTATTATACATTAGGCACAACAGATAAAGGGCATTAATCTACACCATCAATGTCATTTTTAGCTGGTGACATATCAATAGGTTGTGCTCTGAGGAATTTAAAAATGCCTTTGTCAGCATCCTGAATACTGCCACTTCTTTTACCTGGGAGGTTGGGAGGAGGTGGAGGGCAACTGCAGCAGCCTATGTGTCTGCGTCTTCTCTCCTCCACACTCATCCAGCTCCCTTCACTTGTAATGTGCATTTAGCAGGCAGAGGAGGGAGAGGGAGGCTGTGGAGTGGAGCGGAAGAATGCATGGGGAGACTGAGACACTGGGTGCTGCAGCTGCCTTCCCCCTCCCACCCCCAAGGACTCTCCTCACGCTGCTGGCAGGGAGCCAGGTATTGTGAAATTGAGTTTTAAAAAATATTGGAATGATTCAAAATGCAGACAAAGGCATTATTTTTACATCATCATAGCTTATGCTATTGGAATCTGTCACCAGCTAAAAATGACCTTTCTGATGACAGGTTCACTTAAATTCAAGTACGGCAATCTTTAGTTTTTTTCATGTCAGTAGTATTATTTAAACATAAAAAGGATTTGTATGTATGCTTGCGTGACTCTAAACCTCCACAAAGTTTTAGTGAGCTGTCATGTTGTTGTATTACAGGTATGGGTTGGGACAGTTGGTGCTGGTCCAAAAGGTCGCAAACTTTGTGCAA
This sequence comes from Engystomops pustulosus, assembly GCF_040894005.1. Taxonomy (NCBI): domain Eukaryota; kingdom Metazoa; phylum Chordata; class Amphibia; order Anura; family Leptodactylidae; genus Engystomops; species Engystomops pustulosus. The sequence goes on along the minus strand of NC_092412.1, from coordinate 131,586,484 downwards.
CATTTCAACATACAGAGACTTTCGATTTTCAGGATGAGATTGGTGCTCTTTTACTTTCAGTGTGCCAGACAGTGAGCCACGGGGTTCTCTGCTTCCTGCCTTCCTATAAGGTAAAAGAAAGTGCCTCAACGATCGATAGAAATTCTACTACTGCTTAAAAAGTAGAATTATTTTAATTTTTCTTATACAGTAGCTTACCTTAGTGTCTTCATTGTCCAGTAAACAAGAACCTCTTTTAATACCTGAATACTGTTCTATCACGTCAGAGTTGTTTACCCTAATAACTGGCTAAATTTTTATCTTGACAAACGTCAAATGTTGTCATTTATATGACTGTATGAGACCTTACTTTATGAGTAAGATTTGTTTTTTTGGTGTTCTTTGAGGGTACATATTTATGATTTTTACTTTAAATACATATTGCATTACCATGCATGCTTCGTACATAAACAATTCTGGGTGCTCCTCCGCCATGTAATCACTCAATGATGGCATGCAAGGGCAGGGTTTAGAGGAAGAGAATAAGGTTCAGTCTATATGCTACCAAATCCTTTGAGTAATAAACTTGAGCATTCTGAGAGCAGTTTATGAGCTATCACATGTTTGAATGGACTGTAGCCACCATGTGGTTTTAAAGGAAACCTACCACCACGAATCTACCTATAAAGGTAGATCGATTGCTGGATGGATCAATGGGACGTGAGGATAGCCCTTTTAAGGGCTAATCCTCCCGTCCCTGCACTGTTTCGATAACTTTTATTATCTTTATATGTAAATTTTGTTATGCGCATATGCAGACGGCAGGTTCATCGGACGAGGGCGCACCTGAAGATTGTGGGTAGGAGGGGTAAAGAGGCTACCGCATAACAAAATTTACATATAAAGATAATAAAAGTTATCGAAGCAGTGCGGGGACCTGAGGATTAGCCCTTAAAAGGGCTATCCTCACGTCCTATTGATCCACCTACCACCCGATCTACCTTTTATAGGTAGATTCGTGGTGGTAGGTTCCCTTTAAGGCCTACTACCATTTGGGTTGCTTCTTTTTTTTTTTTTTTTTTTTTTTTTTTTTCGTGTATGTATGGTGCATTTTCTTAATTGATTTGATGTCACAATAAACTCAGATGTAGTTTATTCAGAATTAGTGAGCATAGATCTTCATTTTTCAAATGTCTTCTTTTGTCTAATAATTAACACTTAAGGACTGATACGTCTCTTCTAAGTTGCTTGAATGATGAACAACTTATTTTCCATCCATATTTTAATCAAGATAAAAATTTTATTATTCACTTCTCTTTCTATTTTCTGACTATATAGATTTTCCCCTGTTAAGAGGGTATTCCACAAATAAAATAATTAATATTCAAATGGCTCATTAAAATATAAGCTATTGCGTAATTAGTCATTATTAAAAATGATTTTCTCCTTAGCAAAAAGATTATGTGGACATATACTATATTGAAGAACTAAAATGCTACTGGCCCTTTAATTATTCCTGTGACTTTATCTCAATGTAGGAGGTTCAGGACTAAAGATGGCTGCTGGTCACATGCCAACATCACATGTCCTGCAACTGCCTGATCAGGTTATTTGATCACCACTATGTTTGGCAGTAGTTTGTTGCTTGCAGTGATTTTGATGTCCCCATTAGCTATCGTCAAGCTGCAGAGAAGCCTCAGATATCTGTGCTGACAGTAAGCTCATGGAGAAGAGAAGTAATGGTGTATATGTGTATATATATATATATATATACACACTCACCGGCCACTTTATTAGGTACACCATGCTAGTAACGGGTTGGACCCCCTTTTGCCTTCAGAACTGCCACAATTCTTCTTGGCATAGATTCAACAAGGTGCTGGAAGCATTCCTCAGAGATTTTGGTCCATATTGACATGATGGCATCACACAGTTGCCGCAGATTTGTCGGCTGCACATCCATGATGCGAATCTCCCGTTCCACCACATCCCAAAGATGCTCTATTGGATTGAGATCTGGTGACTGTGGAGGCCATTTGAGTACAGTGAACTCATTGTCATGTTCAAGAAACCAGTCTGAGATGATTCCAGCTTTATGACATGGCGCATTATCCTGCTGAAAGTAGCCATCAGATGTTGGGTACATTGTGGTTATAAAGAGATGGACATGGTCAGCAACAATACTCCGGTAGGCTGTGGCGTTGCAACGATGCTCAATTGGTACCAAGGGGCCCAAAGAGTGCCAAGAAAATATTCCCCACACCATGACACCACCAGCCTGAACCTTTGATACAAGGCAGGATGGATCCATGCTTTCATGTTTTTGACGCCAAATTCTAACCCTACCATCCGAATGTTGCAGCAGAAATCGAGACTCATCAGACCAGGCAACGTTTTTCCAATCTTCTACTGTCCAATTTCGACGAGCTTGTGCAAATTGTAGCCTCAGTTTCCTGTTCTTAGCTGAAAGGAGTGGCACCCGGTGTGGTCTTCTGCTGCTGTAGCCCATCTGCCTCAAAGTTCGACGTACTGTGTGTTCAGAGATGCTCTTCTGCCTACCTTGGTTGTAACGGGCGATTTGAGTCACTGTTGCCTTTCTATCAGCTCGAACCAGTCTGCCCATTCTCCTCTGACCTCTGGCATCAACAAGGCATTTCCGCCCACAGAACTGCCGCTCACTGGATGTTTTTTCTTTTTCGGACCATTCTCTGTAAACCCCAGAGATGGTTGTGCGTGAAAATCCCAGTAGATCAGCAGTTTCTGAAATACTCAGACCAGCCCTTCTGGCACCAACAACCATGCCACGTTCAAAGGCACTCAAATCACCTTTCTTCCCCATACTGATGCTCGGTTTGAACAGCAGGAGATTGTCTTGACCATGTCTACATGCCTAAATGCACTGAGTTGCCGCCATGTGATTGGCTGATTAGAAATTAAGTGTTAACGAGCAATTGGACAGGTGTACCTAATAAAGTGGCCGGTGAGTGCATGTGTCTATACATGTGTTGATGTGCCTTTAGTGTATTCTTGCATATTTTTTTCATATTTTTGACAGTTTTTTAGGAAAATCTTCACAGATGTGTAGATATTAATTCCAGCCTGCTTGCCACACACGATTCTTTATATATGTTCATGCAATTCCCTAGAGTGGCCACCAGATGACATCGCAGACCACACAATCGCTACTTTCTTTTCAGGTTTTGTCACAATGTGACTAGAGGAGTATTTAAGCTGAAGTTTTTAGAAAGCTTTTACTCCTCTTCTATGCATTCTTATTGTTAATGTACCAGAAGCAGAGGAAGGATCATATATTGTACACAGATTATTAATGCTGGTTATTTATATGTCATATTATATATTCTTTCTGTTTAAGAATCGAGGGCTACTTTTTTTTCAACCAACTTTGATGGTTTCTGAGAGGTGTCGCTCAACCAATTTCATATTTTTGACTTATTCTAAGTATAAGCTATAGAAACTAGAAAATGTTTATTCTAGATTGTACTGCTTCTTGTGTGTGACATCGCCTTCTGTTAATATGATGTGGGGTTTTGGGAAATCCTTGGATGACTACTTTATATGAGAAGATTTTGTCCTGTTGGAACAACTTCATTAAATGCTTTTTTTTTCATAACCAGTTGAATTTCTCACATCGTTCCATGCTTTATAGGAATGGTCAAAGCCTTTAAAACTTTTTTAAAGTCCACTATAGCAGTGTATTATGCCCATCAGTGCAATGGTAAAATGATAAACTTATCATCAGAAACATAGGAGTTTATTTATCAGGGTATCTATGCCAAAAAAGTGGTGTAGAAGCCCTGAAATAAAATGCCAACAAACTGTCAGAATTAGCAATTACTCCCCCCTTACGCAAGCTCCACACCAAGGGGGTGTGGAGGGGCATGATGGAAAGGGGGATGTGAGACAAGTTGCAGCAAGCAGCTTTCACAAGTGGAAGTTCATAGGCTATGGAATATTTCTACACCTGTTCAAAATTAATGCTGCACCACTGAATACATCGAGGGGATGGAGCCTCTTGATCTATTGGGCTGCATCGAGGCACAAGCGTCGATGTATGATAACTAACACCCGTATTAACTGAGAGCAAAACTGTTCTAGTTGCTTGCGGCAACCAATCGGAGTTCAGCTTAGTTTTCCACATTAATCTATTAAATAAAAGCTAAACTTTTTCTCTCAGACACTTCTGATAAATTTCTCTTCCTTCCTTAAAATGATTCTTAGGATATCATGATCAGAATTGGGGTAATGCTAAAAAGATTGCAACTTGCTACTATCCAGGCTTCTGCAAAGGGTTCTGGAAGAGCTGTGGAGGAGTAAAACGATTGCATTCCCTCTTAGTCATAAAGTATGGCTTTGTTAGAAGGGATATTATAAAGAGTATCTTAAGTTGTATTTAGATATACTAGTTCACTGCACAAGAATACATAGACATTGTATAGAGCTTATGTTCAGACCAAGCACCTAAATGAGGAATGCTGCAATTTTTAATGTGTAATAAGTCTTAGCAAAATATTATATGATTTCTCTATTATAGAAATTACAACTATTCTTTTCTGTTACAACAGCCGTTGGCAAATAAAATCAGGTATTCCGTTCACCTTCTGTTGCCTGTGTGGTTACATGCATTATGTAACTGTTACTTACATAGGCACAAATGACTACAAAAGGTATAATTAAAGTATGTATTCAGCCTAACAACTCAATGGAAGAAAAATGGAGCTGTTGTTTTTTTTCATTGTATTATTATTGAATAAGCTTAAAAATAGAATAGGGTTTTTACTTTTGGTTTTCTTGATTTTCTTCTTTCTTTCTTTTAAGTGTGAAAGGACATTTACCATCAGATTTAGTGGTGGTAGACTGTTCCCTAAGCAATGCTCGTTAAGTTAGGGGTTAAGGGACAGTGTTTCTCCCATCCTTATGCAGGTCTGCTAGACTGAATAAAGTACTTTATAAAAATATGCAAATTAGCCAGAAGCACTCAGGCCTCTGGCAGCCCAGCACCTCTTGGCTCCATCCGATGACAAAATATGTACGCCCCCTTCATCCGCATCACTATTCTGGCTGGCCGCAAGCGCTGCTGACAGCTGGAGATGTCATCCAGGCTGTCTGCAACTCTCGTGCATGTGCCTGAGCACTACTCCTTTCGCAATCAGCCTGAGACTCGTGCGGCTGCGCAAGGTGTAGTGCTTATGCGAGATTTGTGGTGTGACCTCACTGGCTGTCTGCAGCGCTTGTGGCCGGAATAATAATGATGAAGGGAGCGTGCATATTTCATCATCGGCTGGCTCATTTACATATTTTTATATTTAATGTACCAGAGTAAGCCGAGGTACCTAATTTTAACACAAAAAATTGGGAAAACCTATTGACTTGAGTAGAGGACTAGGGTGGGAAATGCATTTTTCTTCTAGGGGGAGCAAAATTTGAAATAACTAATTACATACAATCTTATCTTTTAATGACCCAATTGAATATGAATTCTGCTGATTCCTGGAATACCCCTTTAAGAACTATTCCTGCACCAAAATCCTGACAAAAGTTACAAATACAATTAATAGAAGACCCACTAGAACAGCAATATTTCAGCATGGCTTCCAGTATGGAACTAGTAAATTTTCATAGGAGATTAGTGGAAGGGGCCAACAACATCTAAATTTAGTTATAAGTCTATTGAGTACAGGTAGGTACTCTGACATGGCACCACTCTAATAATTTCTCTTTTTTGCATCAAATAAACTAAATTAGTTTGGCTTCTTTTACATTCTTGCCACCATGACTATATCCGTAGCTGTTTGGTGGATGTCATGAAGAACATTTTTGTGATGGGATATTCTCACTTTACAGTTTTCTCTTTGTTCCCAGTTGCTCTTATTCATACAGTACTTGCTACCAGATCAGCTTTAGCCTCAGTCCAGTGTGCTTTTGCTATACTGCAGCCTGGCCCCATTCACTGACTCTCTAATGCCACGTACAGATGATGTGTTCCAGTTTTGCTGCATTCAAAAGACTTCAACCGTGATCGCAGGCTGAGGTTACATTGCGTTTCCATTCCATTTTCTAAAACACAATGTAACCTCAGCATGTGATCACGGTTAAAGCCTTTGGAATGCGTCAAAACGCAACACATCACGTGAACGCAGCCTCACAGTTTTGAGGCAGCCTCGTAGCTCCCTGCCGGTGTTTGTACAGTGGCTTGCAGCAAAGACATCACATGTTGAGCATTTGAGTGCTTGTAGCCCGTCTCATTGACCTTAATGACCGCCCTATCGGCTTTTTACGGCGGTCATTAAGGGTACTTCTTCTGACGCGTACGCCTTTCTACGGCGGCGCGTCAGAAGAAGTTTTCGGGACACCGGGTCTCGCCGGTGCCGGTGTCGGGCTGTGATATCACAGCCCAGACTCGGCACTAACACCCGGGATCGGAAAAACTCCAATCCCGGGTGTTTAACCCCTTACACGCCGCGGTCATGGCGTGCAAGTGTGTCCCCCGTGGATCGGACCCCCCCGATCCCTCCTGCCTCAGCCCCGGGTTCCGACGAGTGACCCGGGGCTGTCGGCTCCTCTCTATGCCGGGATCCGCCTCCTGGCAGGACCCGGCTGTGTGTAACTGAGCATGCTCAGCATGCTCAGTTACTTACAGTATACACTGCAATACAAGTGTATTGCAGTGTAAAGGCTTGAATAAGCGATCAGACGATCGCTTATTCAAGCCAAGAAGTAGAAAGTGTAAAAAAAAGTTTAAAAAAAATTAAATCTTTTTATAATATAATTAAATAAATAAAATAAAAGTCCCCATAATCTCCCCAGTAACACATAAAATGCAAATAAAGTAAATAAAACACAAAAACATGTACATATTTGGTATCACCGCTTCCGTATTAATCTGTACAATAAATCTAAATCAATATTGAACCCGCTCGGTGAACTAAAAAAAAAAACTCGAAAAACTTCCCATAATATACAATTTTCCATCAAACACCATCACAAAAAATGTTCTAAAAAGTGATCAAAAAAAGTTACGTTCCCTAATATGATACGACTGAAAAGAACAACTGTTTTCGCAAAAAATAAGCCCTCAACCAGATCTGACAACAGAAAAATACAGAAGTTATGGCCCTGAAAAATTGTCAATAGTAAAAACAATGCAATTTTCTCCAATATTGGTTTTGCTCAGGAAAATTGAGCAAAAATAAGAAAAACTATATAAATGAGGTATCAACGCAATCGTAGTGAACCAGAGAATAAAGATAAAATATTATTTTTACGTTACGGTGAGCGGGGGAAAAAATGCTAACAATCCAAAATAAAAATTGATGATTTTGTTTGTGTCCCCCTTGAAATAGTTAATAAAATCTCATTAATAAGCTTTAGACTCCCAAAATAAATTATCTATACATTGTATCTCATCCTGTACATAATAAGCCCTCATATGTTCGCATTACCAAAAAAAGAAAAAAAATGTATAGGTCGTACAATGTGACAATACAAATCTTCTGTGAATGGCGCCTCCATTCATTCTATAATCGGCCGTGCGCCCGTACAGCAGTTTACCACCACATATGTGGTATCAGTACACTCGGGAGGAATTGGGCATCAAGCGTTGCAGTGCGTTTCATCATTTAATTTATTCTGAAAATGTCAGTTTTGGCCTAAATGAATGTATTTTCCAAAAAAATTCTATAGTTTCTAAATCGCAGGTCCACATTTTTTAACCCATGTGAAACACTTAAAGGGTTAATAGACTTAATAGAAGTTGTTTTACATATGTTGAGGGGTGAACTTTCTATAGTGGGGTAATTTATGGGGTTTTACTATTATTTAGGCCTCTCAAAGTCACTTGAAAGCTGAGTTGTCCCTCAAAATGTGAGTTTTGGCAATTTTCATGAAAATAAGAAATATCGCACCTAAAGTTCTGCGCCTCATAACATCGTAGAAAACCGGAAGCATAAAATATCATCCCAACATAAAGCAGATATTCTGTAAATGTTAATTATCAAGCTTTTTGGGTAGTTTTACATCTTGTCTGGAAACCAGAACATTTCAAACGTGGAAAATGAAGAATTTTTACAAACTTTTGCCAAATTTTCACTTTTTTTCAGAACGAAACGCAAAACTTATCACTTAAATTTTATAACTAACATGAAGTACAATGTGTCACGAGAAAACATTCTCAAAATCACCAGGATATATTAAAGCGCTCCGAAGTTATAACCAATTATCGTGAGACATGTCAGATTTGAAAAATCGAGTCTGGTCATTGAGCTGAAAACTAGTGTCGGTGATAAGGGGTTAATGTGGTAATACAGATGTGCATACAAACTCTGACTTCAAAGCTGACCAGGAACTAGAAACCCAGCGATGACCCAGCTCCATGTGCTCCTCCGCCACGCACAATATGGCTTCATTGTGTGTTTACCGGAGCAGGGAACAGAGCATGGTCGGGACACTGCTAAAGAAGAGGACACCGGAAGGTGAGTACTTTCTTTTTGTTTTTTTCTGGGTGCAGTGTTCTGGCTATCTATATGCTGGGGATGGGCTTCACTGTGCTGGCTACCTATATAATGTTTGGGGAGGTGGGTGAAGTTTGCTGGCTTCCTATATACTGGGGGGGGGGGAGGGGAGGGAGGCTCCAGTGTGATGTCTACCTATATACTGTTCGGGGCTCTGCAGTATGCTGGCTACCTATACACTGGTGGTAGGGGTGCACATATTTTGTATCCGGTATATGTTTGTGGAGTCGGTCCATGTTATCGCTCCGACTCCACAGCCTTGGTCTCTATTCACATTTCTAGTATCTGTGTATCCTTTTGTGATGAGAATAGTTCAATGTCTAAAAGTGAAACTTTAGCCAGAAACTTCTGTAGAAATTAGTCCACCTAGATAATGAAATATTCCTGGAACCTTCATAAAGAGCTGTTACCTGAAAATTCACTGTATTTTCCCTCGGTTCTTTAAGAAAACACCTTACTTTTCTGCTCATGACTATAGGAATGAGTTTTCAGATATTAATTTTTGCAGCCCTGCATCTAAAATGTAATCCTCTGTGAGCTGTATTTTTACATGAAACCCTGTAAAGACTAAGCGCAGACTTTAATAACATTTTAGAGACTGCTGGTATGATAAAGATATTCATCAAGCCTTTGCACCTGTTATTATTCTAGCATACTCAGAGCAAGTATTCCATTTTATTAACAAATAATATCTCCAATTTATTTTGGCATACTACCAACTTGCTCTGCCATATCCTTTTTGCAATTAGCAATAGCATGGGTGTAGAAATATGCTATTTTTGTATTACACAATTTTTTGTCTTGTTATGTTATTATATGACTGTGCTGCATATAATTACGTACCAGGACTATGATGTAATACAAACATCTAATACTATGACTTTTGGATATACACATTTAAGTGAAAGATTACTTGTATTGTGAAAAATTATATAATTTAATAGAGGCCCTAGTACCTTGTTGGGCTGGCTCCTAGCCTGGATAAAAGTTGAGATATGGTAGAGAATGGGAACATATGTAGTTCCATAGTGTTTCCTGTTGCACGTTTCCCATAGTTAATGTTTCTGGACCCATAGATCCTGCACATTCAAAGTCAGCTGATGACCTTGATTTAATGTTAAAGGAAATCTACCACTTACCTTCAGACATTTGTTATGCTGATGCAGAAATGGATCTTGGCTTCTACTGCAACTAAGCACTTTCTGTAAAAAAATTGATTTATAAGTTTATGAAAATTATGCTCTGGCGCACCTCATGCCGTCACACAGACGGCTTAGCGCTCTGTTATTATCCTAATTCTACATATAATTGTGCATGCTTCCAGCGCTCCCTCCCTTTCCCCTTCCCGAAAGCCGATGACATCACTAAGCTCTCAGGCATAGCATGCAGCTGACTTCATTGTAGTGTGGCTGCGCGAACTATCAGGTAGCCTCCTAACCAAGTGCTAGCACACGTGCAATACAGCACCCAAGAGACGACACTAGCTCCCGGGAAGGGGTAGCGTGCAGCCGACTGCTTAAAGTTTGGCTGCATGAACTACCCAGAAGCCTCTGAACTGACAGGAAACCTCTGAACCAAGTGCTTGTGCACTTCTTGCGATTTAGGTTCCGGGAGATTGGTGACGGCACTAGATCTCAGGAATGGAGCAAGGGAGGGCGGAGGCTTGCATAATTAGAATAGTAACTGAGCGTTGAGCATAATTTGCATAAACTTATCAATTTTTTGCAGAAAACACTTAGTTACAGTAGAAGCCAAGATCTGTGCCTACATCAGCATAGCAAATTCTGTCAGAGGGTATGTTTAGTTTTAAAAACCCTTACCAAGTGGTAGATTTCCAATAAAGTCCAAAGCAGTCCGGGTTTTTAATTTGCTACACCTCTGTAAATAGTTTAGGCAGTGACAAGGGAGTGTATTAAAGGTGCCATGAGTGTGTGTAAATGGTGGATCACTAAATTATGAACTGTGATCTGGCTACTCTTTGGCCCATCCAGAGCCTGTTTGTGTGCTTTCATATAAACACTACACCTAGCAGCTAGGTCAAAGATAGTGATCAGTTTGACAAAGTAAATGAGCAAAATGTTTATTATATCCATAATCTGTTGTCTAAAGGTTCAGTATCCAAATGTAGCCTCAAAGAGAATTTTTTATTGAAAAAAATGTGTGTGATCACACCTGTAGTGCTGAACATACATGGCTCATAGATAACTAAATGCCTGACATTTCTGCCTGGTGCCCTTTACAAGGTTGTAACCAAACCAACAGATGCTGTATGTGGACAAAGCCACAAATCTTGGCACGGCTGTCATAATTCATATTGGAGCAATGGTTGCATCTTAGGGGCTCTGCACTTTGAAATTGTTTCATTTTAACCCTTCAGTGAGAAACAAGCTTATAAGAAAATGGTTTATTTTTTGTGTTTTACTGCATTTGAGATTTTATTTTTCAGCTTCTCAGTAGATTGCATGGAATATTAAGTGGTGACAACTGAAAGTGTAATATGTTCAATGAAAAACTAGCCTGCCTGCAGATCTGTAAATGGTTAAACACAGTTGTGGGTTTTGAAATGTGTGGAGTAAAGATGGAAAAGCAGAAAAGGGTAAAGTAATTGTTTCCTCCTTAGAAAAGAAAAAGTTGGGCTACAATGACACGTATTATATAAGATGTATAGTCGATAGGTCACCTTGGGGCCATCATTGACAAGTGATGGACACAGCTTATTGGCTCTTCTTCATTGCAAAGAGACCTCTGCACAGGTCACACACACTATATCAAGAAAATACTCCCATAGACTAATCCTATAGGACCTTTCACCAACTCACATATGTGGAGATTAACATTTCATTATGTAGGAGCTACTCTACATTGTCAGAATATGGCGATGGCAGGCATTTTTTTTAATGCAAGATTTTTGAAAATTTTTTTACAGTCATTGAGACATAACTAAATTATATTGGTAGTACTGTGTTCTACTTCCATAGAATAATGGAGATGTGCCATCTCAACCATACTTTGAAAACCGATATAAAGCACAAATAAATCCCATCAGAATATGGCAAATGTGTTTTTTTGGCAATTCCACCACCTTTGAAATATTTTTCCAGCTTCCCAGTACAAAATCTCCTCCCATCAACCTCCCCCTATCACCCTCCCCCCATCACCTCACACTCCACAACAGGAAGTGGCAGGAGAGACTCTCTATATCTTCAAGCTGTGCCCTCATGTGCTGTGCTGAAGTTTTACTTAGATGGGTAGATAGAGACACATACATAGCTAGATAGATAGGATATACCGTATATACTCGTGTATAAGCCGAGTTTTTCAGCACAAAAAAATGTGCTGAAAAACGTCCCCTCGGCTTATACACGAGTCATATAGTCCTAAAAAAATCTTTAAAAAATAATAAACTTATATACTCACCCTCCGGTGGCCCCGACCTGCAGCACTGCTCCCCCGATGTCCACGCGGGTCCTCTTCTGGCTCCCGCGGCCGTCTTCTGTCTTCACTAACTTCGTGCCGGACGCCGCCATGTTTTTCCTCCAGGCGGTGCCTAGTATGACGTCAGCAGCGGCGCGTCATACTGGGCGCCGTCCAGGGGAGAACAATGGCGGCGCTCGGCACAAAGTTGGTGAAGAAAGAAGATGGGCGCTGAAGCCAGAAGAGGACCCGCGTGGACATCGGGGGAGCAGCGCTGCAGGTCGGGGCCACCGGAGGGTGAGTATATAAGTTTATTATTTTCTTTTAATGCTGGGCTGGCTGTATACTACTGGGGGCTGTGCTGTATACTACTGGGGGCTGTGCTGTATACTACTGGGGGCTGTGCTGTATACTACTGCGGGCAGTGCTGTATACTACTGGGGGCAGGCTGTATACTGCTGGGGGCTGCTGTATACTACTGGGGGCAGGCTGTATACATACTGAGGGGTATGTGATTAATGCATTTCCCACCCTCGGCTTATACTCGAGTCAATAGGTTTTCCCAGTTTTGATGGTAAAATTAGGGGTCTTGGCTTATAATCAGGTCGGCTTATACTCGAGTATATACGGTACATAGATAGGAGATAGAAAGATATTAAATAGATATTTAATAGATAGATATTAGAAAGATAGATAGATAGATCATATATATGAGTAGATAATATATAGACAGATAGATAGATATGGGATAGATATGGTGTCATTGGCCAGCATTCTGTGCTCCTCCATCTTGCTGATTGTAGTTTTTTTTTTTTTTGAGAGCTGGAAACCCTGGTTGCTGTGGGCCAAAAAGATACTAAATGAGGATCAAGAGGCAAAATACTTTGAGGAATGATTCCCAGGGACCCCTTGAGCAGAATTATGTTTTTTAGTGTTACACTTTAAATATCTGTAATCTTTGTGAAAAGATTGTGGAATATCGTTTGTGCTTCAATAATTCTGTTTTATGAGGAGGGGTCCTTACACTGTCTTAATTTAGCCGTTCTGGAGAAGTAATAATTTGTAGGGACATACGTCCAACACAACGCACAGGCTCTAAGAGCGATGATCCAGAATAGAGTTTATGACAAATATACTAATTTACAAATGCAGATTGGAGACATGACCGGTCCTCTAGTTTTGATAGCGGGGACTTAATGGGAAGCAAAAATCTAATTCTGAAATGGCCCATTTAAGACATTTAGCTTTCAACAGGTGAAAAATAGTAGCTTTGATCTATGAACAATATTAAAAGGAGCGGCACTGCATGAGAACTCAAAAATAAGGTGTGGATGGTCATTTTATTCAATCCTTAAAATTATTATAGGTAGAATTCCTTTTATAACTAAAGCCGACAATTGCATATTTAGTAAAGGAATAATTTATAGTTAATATATAGTTAATATTGTTGTAAAATGAGAAATGTAAACAAGAGCAATCCGCCACTAAGAATTCTCCAAACTCTGCACAGAATGAAGAGAGTCAGCAACTTCAAAGTGTACTTTGGCAAGCGCCCAGGTTATGTTCACCAGTTGTTAAAAGAACCTTAAAACATATCCTCTGCGCCACAGGAAAATCCTACAATGCCTTGCAACCAACAAGGAAACTTGATATGCAAAAATCAGATGTGAGTGAACCTAAGCAGTGGCTAGCGGCCCAGCTGCAGAATTTACATGTCTAGCACCACTTATACAATACTCATAATGACAGTACTTGTTAACCAGCACAAGCGGACCAGGTCCCGAACAATGAAAACACCAGAAAGCTTACAGCAAGTTATCAGAATTAATTAAAACCTCCTTAGTTGTTTCTCTTTCTCCGTTTATAAATATACCCTGGAACTTAGGAAATGACAAAGCTGTCACTTGCACATTAGTGTATTATTATTAGTGCAGTAAAACAAGCAGAGACTCTCTATACCACAAAGTCAAGAAACAACCTGCTATGTGAAAATATCCAGCCAAATGAAAGGGGCTGATTAACTGTTACATTTGGAGGCTTTAATCCCCAGTTAAAGGAGCAGCGGAGAACATATTGTCCACTGAACCGTCAAGGATTTGCTCATCATATAATACAAATTACAGAAGGCCACTGCTGAGCACACTGCTGCGCTTCTTTACACCGCAAATATTTCAAACGCATGAACCTATAGGAATGCAAGCCAGCAGTTGTGGAAGTTTTAGGAAAAGGATTAGCATGACAACTCTGATGCATCTTCTCAAGGCACATACAGTTAGGGCCAGAAATATTTGGACAGTGACACAAGTTTTGTTATTTTAGCTGTTTACAAAAACATGGGCTGAAAGTGCACACTCGCACCTGCAATATGAGAGTTTCCACATCCAAATCGGAGAAAGGGTTTAGGAATCATAGCTCCGTAATGCATAGCCTCCTCTTTTTCAAGGGACCAAAAGTAATTGGACAATGAACTCTAAGGGCTGCAATTAACTCTGAAGGTGTCTCCCTTGTTAACCTGTAATCAATGAAGTAGTTAAAAGGTCTGGGGTTGATTCCAGGTGTGTGGTTTTGCATTTGGAAGCTGTTGCTGTGACCAGACAACATGCGGTCAAAGGAACTCTCAATTGAGAGTACATCCTGAGACTGAAAAAAAGGAAAAAAAATCCATCAGAGAGATAGCAGACATGCTTGGAGTAGCAAAATCAACAGTCGGATACATTCTGAGAAAAAAGGAATTGACTGGTGAGCTTGGGAATTCAAAAAGGCCTGGGCGTCCACGGATGACAACAGTGGTGGATGATCGCTGCATACTTTCTTTGGTGAAGAAGAACCCGTTCACAATATCAACTGAAGTTCAGAACACTCTCAGTGAAGTAGGTGTATCTGTCTCTAAGTCAACAGTAAAGAGAAGACTCCATCTCCATTCACATCTAGATGCAAACCATTCATCAATTCCAAAAATAGACAGGCCAGAGTTAAATTTGCCGAAAAACACCTCAAGAAACCAGCTCAGTTCTGGAAAAGTATTCTATGGACAGATGAGACAAACATCAACCTGTACCAGAATGATGGGAAGAAAAAAGTTTGGAGAAGAAAGGGAACGGCACATGATCCAAGGCACACCACATCCTCTGTAAAACATGGTGGAGGCAACGTGATGGCATGGGCATGCATGGCTTTCAATGGCACTGGGTCACTTGTGTTTATTGATGACATAACAGCAGACAAGAGTAGCCGGATGAATTTTGAAGTGTACCGGGATATACTTTCAGCCCAGATTCAGCCAAATGCTGCAAAGTTGATCGGACGGCGCTTCATAGTACAGATGGACAATGACGCCAAGCCAAAGCTACCCAGGAGTTCATAAGTGCAAAAAAGTGGAACATTCTGCAATGGCCAAGTCAATCACCAGATCTTAACCCAATTGAGCATGCATTTCACTTGCTCAAATCCAGACTTAAGACGGAAAGACCCACAAACAAGCAAGACCTGAAGGCTGCGGCTGTAAAGGCCTGGCAAAGCATTAAGAAGGAGGAAACACAGCGTTTGGTGAGGTCCATAAGGCAGTGATTGCCTCCAGAGGATTCGCAACAAAATATTGAAAATAAAAATATTTTGTTTGGGTTATGTTTATTTGTCCAATTACTTTTGAGCTCCTAAAATGTGGAGTGTTTGTAAAGAAATGTGTACAATTCCTACATTTTCTATCAGATATTTTTGTTCAACCCTTCAAATTAAACGTTACAATCTGCACTTGAATTCTGTTGTAGAGGTTTCATTTCAAATCCAATGTGGTGGCATGCAGAGCCCAACTCGCGAAAATTGTGTCACTGTCCAAATATTTCTGACCCTAACTGTATTACGACATCATCACAAGGAGATCAAACATTTGCTGAAGGATTTGGAACAATGTCACAATTTGTTGGTAAATTCTTGCCAAGCAGGAAGAACTGTATACAGTACATGTATGTCCCAAATGCTGCTAGTTTCTGGCAAAAATGATAATCACTTCACATATTATTAACTCTTATGCACTGAAATAAAAAGAGTGAAGTGTGTGTGTGTGTGTGTGTGTGTGTTGCGCCCAGTACTTCTAGAACATTATCTGATAAAATAATAATTTAGACCTAGAGGTCCACATAAGGTCTTTGGATTCTTGTATGGAAGTTATGGGTATCATTTTGGGTGCAACTCACAAGAATCAGATAGAAAGCTGCTCAATGGCTGATGACTTATTTAAGGAATTATGGGTAGTGTATCTTTTTACTAAATTAAACCAGTTGTGAAAGATCATACTAGTATATTTTTGCATTAGGGTTGTAGATTTATGTGGTTAGAAATGTTGGGCACCACCCTGATAAAAATCTTGAAGACCCCAGCTGACTTTGCTTGGGGAAGCTAAGAACAAAGTTTTCCCATAGTGAAAGTCCCTCCTCAATTTGTTTGCACCTTTAACTCCTACGGGACTAGTTTGGGCTTTAGGACGCGGTCCCATTTTTCAAATTTACTCTGTGTCACTATGTGCTTATAGCTTTGGAAAGCTACGAGATATCCGGAGGATTTTGAGATCGTTTTCTTGTGACACACTGGGGCCCGACGTGTTACCTGAATATTTCCGATTTGCGCCGATTGTACCTGAATTGCCCCGGGATTTTGGCACACTTAAAAACCGAAAATGTGTCGCTTGGGACGCGCTTACCTTCTCTTGGTCCAGCTCGGTGTATTGAAGTGCGTTCAGATGCTTTTCAGCGCAGCAGCGCAACCTGGTGGACGGCGGAGGAACTACCATCATAAATCCCGGCCGGACCCGAATCCACCGCAGAGAATGCGCCGCTGGATCGCGAATGGGCCGGGGTAAGTAAATCTGCCCCATTGTACTTCAAATTAGTTTAAACATTTGGATTATATCTTTTAGTTATGAAAAAAAAATAAATTTGGGAAAAATTTCAAAGTTCTAAATTCTCTACTTTTGATGCAGATAGTCATAGCACCCAAATAAATTTATAACTTACATTTCCCAAATGTCTACTTTATTTTGGCTTTTTTTTTTCCCAAGATTCCACAAATTTTACTAGAATGTTATGAGGCTCAGAATTTAGGTGCCATTTCTACATTTTTTGGAAAATCAGCAAAACTCATATTTAGATGGACCTGCTCAACTTGTAAATGATGTTGAGGGGCCTAAATAATAGCGAGACTCATAAATTACCCCATTATGAAAACTACAACCCTCAACGTATGAAAAAAAGCACTTTTTAAAAAGTTTTTTTTAGCCCTTTCAGTGTTTTATAGCGGTTAAAACAAAATGGAGGTGCCGTCTATAAATTGTAATAATTTTTGACAATACACACATTTTGGGTGGAAAATGAAACATTTGCAATGGATTAAATGAAAAAAGGCTCCACAAAGTTTGATGCCCAATTCCTCCCGAGTACACCGATACTCTATATGTGGTGGTAACCTGCAGTATGGGCGCACGGATGGGCATAGAAGGGAAGGAGGCGCCATCCAGATCAGATTTGCATTGTCACATTGTACAGGCTATAATTTTTTTTTTTTTTTTTTATGTGGACCTATAGGGGCTTATTTTTTTGCCACATGAGATGAACTTTTCTGTTACATAATTTTGGGGCATCTATTGCTAATTGATGAGATTTTATTAACTCTTTGTTGGTGGAGGAAATGAAAATTGTCAATTTTTTTGGAAGATTTTTTTTTTTTTTTGCATTTACCATACCATAAAAATAGTATATAATTTGTATTCTATTGGTCGCCACAATTATGAAAATACCTCATTTATATAGATTTTTTAAACTTTTTTCCAAATTTTACTGAATAAAAAGTAATTTGGGGAAAATGTTAATTTTAGCATCACCGTCTTTTCATATGCATAACTTTTTTTATTTTTCAGCTTTTTCTGGTTTTGCGAGAAGCGTTTTTCTTTTTAGTGGCATTATTTTAGATTGCATAACATTTTTTTCACCATTTTTAGAGCATTGTTTAAAGGGTATTAATTAAAAATTCTCTTTTTTTCGTAGAGTTTTTTGAGGTGGTTTTTTACAGGGTTCACATATCGGGTCCAATAATGATTCTGTTTTATTTATGCAGATTATCACGGACGTAGCGATACCAAATATGTGGGGGTTTTGTGTATTTTATTACATTTTACTGAATAAAAACTAATTGGAAGAAAATCTTGTTCATTTTAGCATCCCTATCTTTTCATAAGCATAACTTTTTTATTTTTTGGCTGACAAATCTGGTTATGGGCTTATTTTTTTGCGAGAAGAGTTGTTCTTTTTAGTGGTCTTATTTTAGAGTGCGTTTTTAATCACATTTTAGAGCGTTTTTTTTTTAAAGGAGTTAAACCGTGCAGGTAACAATTTTGTTTTATTTTACAATAATACCAAATATGTGGTGGATTTTTTGTGTATTTGTGCTTTTTATACTTTATTAAGTGTTTTTATGGGAAAGTGACATTCTAGGGCAGTGATGGCGAACCTTTTAGAGACCAAGTGCCCAAACTCCAAACCAAAGTCCATGTAATCATCGCAAAGTGCCAACACGTCTATTTAGCCTAAAATCACACCATACCACTCTATAAGGGACATATAATACTGCTACATGATGACCATTACCAGTACAACAAGATAAATACCACTATACTGATAATAAAAAGACCACTAAAGAAAGTCCAACATCACCAATTATATCACAAAGCAGGAGCAAATACAGCGAGGAACACTACCGCCATCCAGTGAGGAACACTACCGCCATCCAGTGAGGAACACTACCGCCATCCAGTGAGGAACACTACCGCCATCCAGTGAGGAACACTACCGCCATCCAGTGAGGAACACTACCGCCATCCAGTGAGGAACACTACCGCCATCCAGTGAGGAACACTACCGCCATCCAGTGAGGAACACTACCGCCATCCAGTGAGGAACACTACCCCCCCATCCAGTGAGGAACACTACCTCCTCATCCAGTGAGGAACACTACCCCTCCATCCAGTAAGGAACACTACCTCCATCCAGGAACAATATGAAGGATTGTTGAATTCGGCAGGGGGTGTGAAGGGTAATGTGTATGTTGTAGGGTGGAGGGTGGGTACACTGAACAGCAAATCTACATGGAATCAGGCATATTTACACTTCCCTTGGTCGAGAGCTCTGGGCACCTGTGCCATGCTGTCAGTGAGGGCAGAGTAGTGCAACTCAGGGTCGCTGGCAGCATAGCACAGTGACAAGAGATCTTGGCCAAGGGCAATATATATGTGGCAACAGACATCTGTCATACAGGGCAGTTTGGGACACTAAACAATATGGACCTATAGTTGTTAAGTGTCCCAAAGCCACCTGCCTGCTCCCTCCTGGTGCACTTCTCTGTACTCACTGGGCGTTCTGTAAGCTCTGGCAGTTCTCTCTCACTCTGCTTGTGTTCCCTAGCTGAAGGGGGAGGGAGTGGAGGGGCGGGCACTGACCTGCTTCTGTGTCTCTAGGCAGCACTGTTGAGCACAGAGCAGGTCTGATGCAGCCCACAGTAAGAGAGATCGCTGGAGCTCTCGGCGATCGACAGCTTTTCCTGCCTGGTCAGTTCAATAGAGACGGCAGTGGAGATGGTGTGCGTGCCCTCTCTGGCACGCGTGCCATAGGTTCGCCACCACTGTTCTAGGGGCTTATATTTTTATGTATTTTTTATTTATTCTAATGTTTAAACTTTACTTTTTTAACTTTGTAAACTTATACAAACTTGACCTTGTACCAGCGATGCTCTAATCATTGGTGCAAGTCCAATACTCTGCTCTACAGTACTTATTTGTTATCTATTTTGTCCACACAATAGGGGAGCGGGCCCAGAGCATAAAACACACTGATCTTATAGAGTGTGATAATACTTTATTAAATTCGACATACAAAGGGAGTAAAGATACAAAAATGAATATTAATAATGCTGGTTAAAAATGTGCAACCACAGATGGTGATGCGCAGACCAGGGAGTAACACTACATGGACACAAAAAGGGAACTATGCATCATATAAAATGTCAAGCTCAGGCAAACATAGACTCCAGCCCCTGGGAACCTGCACTTTGACTATGGGTAAGAAAAGCTGCTTACTTTACAATCGAGGCAAGTGCAATATCAACATATACATTCAACCATATTGTTTAATCATACAGCGTTACATATTTCTCTTTGTTTGCCTGAGATTGACATTATATATGATGCATAGTTCCCTTTTTGTGTCCATGTGGTGTTACTCCCTGGTCTGCGCATCACCATCTGTGGTTGCACATTGTTAACAAGCATTATTAATATTAATTTTTGTATCTTTATTCCGTTTGTATGTCGAATTTAATAAAGTATTATTACACTCTATAAGAGCGTGGACAAAATAAGCTGATAATTGTTACTTGTAGCCCGAGGCTTTGGTGTTCTATATGACTTTAGAGGTTATTATTTTTTTTGTTCAGGCTATACATTACGTTGAGTAGGTGAATATTTTTACCTCTACCCAGTGGTCCACTGTAGGCAAATACTTATTCATTGTAGAGCAGTGTAAACTGTCTGAGCATGCAGACGGGTTCCAGGTCTGACTGATGGGGAGATACTTGGCAGAGCTCGGGGCTGCCCAGAAGTGGATCGGATCCTCCGGTAAGCGGGACAGGGGATCCGATCCATAATGGGAAGACCGGGGCGTGTAAGGGGTAAACACTCTCGATCGGAGTCTGCTCCAATCGCGAGTGTTGAAGCGTGATGTCAGCTGTAATATACAGTGCCTACAAGTAGTATTCAACCCCCTGCAGATTTAGCAGGTTTGATAAGAAGCAAATAAGTTAGAGCCTTCAAACTTCAAACAAGAGCAGGATTTATTAACAGATGCATAAATCTTACAAACCAAAAAGTTATGTCACTTAGTTATATTTTAATAAATTTTAAACATAAAAGTGTGGGTCAATTATTATTCAACCCCTAGGTTTAATATTTTGTGGAATAACCCTTGTTTGCAATTACAGCTAATAATCGTCTAGATCAGGTCGCACAGGTCTCTGGAGTTATCTTGGCCCACTCCTCCATACAGATCTTCTCCAAGTTATCTAGGTTCTTTGGGTGTCTCATGTGGACTTTAATCTTGAGCTCCTTCCACAAGTTTTCAATTGGGTTAAGGTCAGGAGACTGACTAGACCACTGCAACACCTTGATTTTTTCCCTCTTGAACCAGGCCTTGGTTTTCTTAGCTGTGTGCTTTGGGTCGTTGTCTTGTTGGAAGATGAAATGACGACGCATCTTAAGATCCTTGATGGAGGAGCGGAGGTTCTTGGCCAAAATCTCCAAGTAGGCCCTGCTATCCATCTTCCCATGGATGCGGAGCAGATGGCCAGGCCCCTTGGCTGAGAAGCAGCCCCACAGCATGATGCTGCCACCACCATGCTTGACTGTAGGGATGGTATTCTTGGGGTCTCCAAACGTCACGTGTGGTTGGCACCAACGATCTCGATCTTGGTCTCATCAGAACAGAGAACCTTGAACCAGTCTGTCTCGGAGTCCTCCAAGTAATCATGAGCAAACTGTAAACAAGCCTTGACATGACGCTTTAAAAGTAAAGGTACCTTATGTGCTAGTCTGCAACGGAGACCATTGCGGTGGAGTACGTTACTTATGGTATTGACTGAAACCAATGTCCCCACTGCCATGAGATCTTCCCGGAGCTCCTTCCTTGTTGTCCTTGGGTTAGCCTTGACTCTTCGGACAAGCCTGGCCTCGGCACGGGAGGAAACTTTCAAAGGCTGTCCAGGCCGTGGAAGGCTAACAGTAGTTCCATAAGCCTTCCATTTCCTGATGATGCTCCCAACAGTGGAGACAGGTAGGCCCAACTCCTTGGAAAGGGTTTTGTACCCCTTGCCAGCCTTGTGACTCTCCAGGATCTTGTCTCTAATGGCCTTGGAATGCTCCTTTGTCTTTCCCATGGTGACCATGTATGAGTGCTGTTTACAAGTTTGGGGAGGGTCTTAAATAGTCAGAAAAGGCTGGAAAAACAGATAATTATCCAAACATGTGAAGCTCATTGTTCTTTGTGCCTGAACTACTTCTTAATACTTTAGGGGAACCAAACAGAATTCTGGTGGTTTGAGGAGTTGAATAATAATTGACCCATACTTTTGTTTAAAATGTATTAAAATTTAACTGAGCAACATAACTTTTTGGTTTGTAAGATTTATGCATCTGTTAATAAATCCTGCTCTTGTTTGAAGTTTGAAGGCTCTAACTTATTTGCTTCTTATCAAACCTGCTAAATCTGCAGGGGGTTGAATACTACTTGTAGGCACTGTACAGCTGACAGCCACTGCTTCTGTATCTTCCCACAGAGACACATTATAACATCCTGGTGCGTGAAGGGGTTAATCTATAAAGAGGGATCCTGAGTGGTGGCAGGGTATTGTTCTAAAGTACTGTGAATTTTGTATCTTTTATTCTAAGCAATATACCTTCACCGGCATGGTAGGAATACTGAATGCTGTCAAGTCAGGTTTAAGGTATCACTACTGAATAAACTGGAAATTGTCAAAATACTAGCAGGACCAATGCATTTATGTTATTCTGTATCTGGAAGCATATATTCATATGAATATGTGAATCTTCCCCTGTGTGCAATAGCCCAGACTTTTATCCAATATCCAGGTCTGTGACTTTTGACCGGTTTCAAGAATTAGTGGAGAGGGAACTGTTAGCACTGTCTAGAAGTACTTCAGGTGATTGTGTTTCAAATACATCATTTTTACAATGTAATTCTATTTAAAACTAAATTAGTATTAAAACGAAACCCTTATAATGCTGTGAGAATGGCCGATAAGGGTGGTGCAATTATATAGACGTTGAGGCAGTGAAGTCCTATAAGTACTTGGGTGTCCTCCTCAACAATAAACTGGAGTGGGCAGAGAACATATACCTGCTGAGAAGGCTGAGGGCATTTGGAGTGCAGAGGCACTTCTTAAGACCTTTTTCAACTCTGTAGTGGCATCAGCCATCGACTTTGGTGTAGTTTGTTGGGGAAGCAGGAAGCACCATCTCAGCTAGGGAGAGGAGCAGATTGGACAAACTGATTAGGATCTGATCAAATGCCGATCATTGCTTGTCTTCTTTTTCTTGACTTGTTATGCCTTTTTTCTTTTTGTTCTTTTATCCCTGTTCTGTCATTGTTTGTACTGTACTCTCTGTTTTCTCTCTGCTGTTGTAACGCTGTGAATTTCCCCACTGTGGGACTAATAAAGGATTATGTTATCTTATGTTAGTGGGTTATATAAAAATTTGAATGAAGAGATGCTTGCTGATCATGATACCTATAGAATTTTTACACAGGATCCTTCCGTTAGGTAACAGGATTCATTGAATTCACTTCTTGGAGAAGGGATATACGGTGTGTTCTGAGTAAAAAACTTTGAGATTATCTATATGTTGCACACCATATTACTGCCATCTTCCCTTCCATGCCTAAACTACACAAGGGGATATTTCCTCTTTCCTCGGATATTTCCTCGGATGATCGCTTGATCAAGCCAAGAAGTAGAAAATGTAAAAAAGTAAAAAAAAAAAAAAAAAAAGATTTAGTCATTTTAGAATATAATTAAATAAATAAAATAAGAGTCCTATAATCTCCCCAGTTACACATAAAATGCAAATAAAGTATAGAAAACACAAAAACACGTACATATGTGGTATCACCACGTCCGTATTAATCTGTACAATAAATCTTAAACAATATTGAACCCGCTCGGTGAAAGACGTAAAAAAAATTTCGAAAAACTTCCCGTAATATACAATTTTTCATCAAACACTAAACACTAAAAATGTTCTAAAAAGTGATCAAAAAAAGTTTCATTCCCTAATATGATACGACTGAAAAGAACAACTCTTTTTGCAAAAAATAAGCCCTAAACCTTATCTGACAACAGAAAAATACAGAAGTTATGGCCCTAAAAAGTTGTCAATAGTAAAAACAATGCGATTTTCTCCAATATTGGTTTTGCGCAGGAAAATTGAGCAAAGATGAGAAAAACTATATAAATGAGGTATCACCGCAATCGTAGTGAACCAGAGAATAAAGATAAAATATTATTTTTACATTACGGTGAGAGGGGGAAAGAATGCTAAAAATCCAAAATAAAAATTGATGATTTTGTTTGTGTCCCTCTTGAAATAGTTAATAAAATCTCATGAATAAGCTTTAGACTCCCAAAATGAATTATATATACATTGTATATCATCCTGTAAATAATAAGCCCTCATATGTTCCCATTACCAAAAAAATGCAAATTTATACATTGTACAATGTGACAATACAAATCTGCTGTGAAGGGCGCCTCCATTCATTCTATACTCGGCCGTGCGCCCGTACAGCAGGTTACCACCACATATGGGGTATCGCTACACTCGGGAGGAATTGGGCATCAAATGTTGCAGTGCGTTTCATCATTTAATTTATTCTGAAATTGTCAGTTTTGGCCTAAATGAATGTATTTTCCAAAAAGAGTTAATAGACTTATTAGAAGTTGTTTTACATAAGTTGAGGGGTCACGTTTCTATGTGGGGTAATTTATGGGGTTTTACTATTATTTAGGCCTTTCAAAGTCACTTGGAAGCTGAGTTGTCCCTTAAAATGTGAGTTTTGGCAATTTTAATGAAAATGAGAAAAATGGCACCTAAAGTGTTGCACCTCATAACATCCTAGAAAAATGACAGGACGGATAAAATATCATCCCAACATAAAGCAGACATTCCATAAATGTTAATTATCAAGCTTTTTGGGTAGTTTTACTTCCTGTCTGGAAAGCAGAATATTTCAAACTTGGAAAATGAAGAATTTTTACAAACTTTTGCCAAATTTTCACTTTTTTTCAGAACTAAACGCAAAACTTATCACTTAAATTTTATAACTAACATGAAGTACAATGTGTCACGAGAAAAGAGTCTCAAAATCACCTGGATATGTTAAAGCGTTCCGAAGTTATAACCAATTATTGTGAGACATGTCAGATTTGAAAAATCAAGTCTGGTCATTAAGCTGAAAACTAGTGTCGGTGATAAGGGGTTAAGGCTTACATGAACAGTACAACGTTACTTGTACATTGTGTAACAAACAATATATAGGCTGTACGACAGGTCCTCTGAAAGTATGTATCCGTAGACACCTTTCAAATGCCACGAACAACAAGTTAAACAGATCTGCGTTATCACAACATTTTAGAAATACCCACAAAAAAGAGGTATTGAGAAAGTTTCCAAACCACTGAGCGGAGGTGATCATGTTAAAAAAAATATATAGCCAAGAATCTAATTCACTGTTTTTGAGGATTAATAGAGTTGTACTATAAATTTTTTATGTGTCCGTTTTAGAAACCATTATATATTGATTTTTTTTGTAATATATATATACACTCTGTTCGTTTCAGCAAGCGTTTTCCATATGGTTTTAATCAACATTTGATGGATTGTTTGTAAGAGGTAGACCAAGTGACCAAGTATATAAACATGAAAATTACCAAAAAAAGTGGTGATCATAATTAGACAACAGCAATGACTGTAGCAAAGAGAGAGTCTAACCAAATTTTCTTTGCTTTGAATGACTTTGGCACATCTGCGGACACAGGACATCACTAGTCTCTCTGACTGCTTTTGTGTGATTCTGGTTCACTCTTCTCCAGTCTCTTCCAAATTTCGGTGACTGTTGTGGGTTTCTTAGCCATAATTTTGTCACCAAGGAATTTCCAGTGGTTTTCTATTGGATTTAGATCGGGACTCTGGGCTGGCCATTTCATTGTTTTAGGATTGCACGATGTATCAAAACCTTGTTTGATTCTTTAAAACTCGGAACTGTTCAATACTGGGTTTCTGCCTTTTTCGGTACTGAATGACTTTTGCCATTCTATAGACTCCCAGTAGCTGTCTGCAGGGGATTCCTCACAGGAGATAGCAGACAGGGAATCCTTTGAATAGATGCGTCGGCCAGCAGCAGAGCAGGGAACACTTCATCCGTAAATATGCACTGTCCTTGTGTGGTATTTCTGTTATTAAATCTCAGACAGGATTTTAACTTACAACCTTCACTCTCTACCATGCCATAGAGATACAGGGGGAGACGCACTGATTTAATATCAATTTCCTGCACAATGCTAGAAATTGCAATTATTCCACCGGTGGAGTGTGCAGGCATGCATGCCCTGTGCAATTTTCACCGGTGAATGTTCACTGATTTTTACTGAAAACTATGCCAGGTCGAACCTGCCATAGTTTTGTCCCCCAGCCAAGTCGACCGGTGGATACATATTTAGTTCTAAGCTTCTTAATGTATGCGCTCTGACTGCAGGGGAGCGTTGCTTTATTATACACTGCACACTATAAATCTCCCCCACAGTGCCTCCATCTACTAGACTATGGATTTACTGGTTGTCAATAGGAGGTTTTTTCTTTTTTGCTAGAGCTTCCATAGAGTTACACTATGACACAAGCTCAACGCTCTGGTATATAGAGATGTATCTTCTCTGGGATTTTTAAGAGATAAATTAATAGAGATAACTTGTAAATGTAATTTGTAAAATGCATAAAACACAAAATTATACATTTTAGAGCAGACAGCGGGAGCTCAGGGAGTTAAATGCATGGCTCAGATCCTGGTGTAGAGCAGAGGGATTTGGGTTCCTAGAGCACTGGGCTGACTTTTCATTGGGGTACAAGCTGTTTTCTGCAGATAACTTGCACCTAAATGGAAGGGGGGACGCTGTGCTGGGGGAGAAGATCCTAGCAGGGGTGGCAGAGTATTTAAACTAGGATCGGGGGAGGAGGAAAAGAAAGACACTAAAGGGGTAGACAGGTCAGAGAGGGGGCAGGTTATGTTGGTGGGTGGTGAGATGGGCGGTGTATGTGGGACCAAGGCAGTGGATAAGGAGATCCACAAGTTACAGAACGGTGGTGAGGATATATGTACCAGTAAATTTACTTTAAATCAGACAAATAACTGTGGAAAATTAAATTGTATAGAAGTAGAAAGAATTGGACGGCACTCACCCAAATCCTGTGGCATAAAAAGTTCTTCTTTATTGAAAAGATCAGGACATCACAAACAGGTTACAGTGCATCACTCCCTCCCCGCTGTAACCTGTTTGTGATGTCCTGATCTTTTCAATAAAGAAGAACTTTTTATGCCACAGGATTTGGGTGAGTGCCGTCCAATTCTTTCTACTTCTATACAATAGCTTGGTCTATTACTTTTTTCTGGAATATTGGCACCACAGTCATCCTGAATATTGAGCACTTACCCGGTGGTTCCGTGCCTAGGTCGCCAGTGGACTGTGTACACTAAGTGGTGGATGGAGGTGCCGCAACCGGCTGTTTTTCTTGCCTGAGAAAGTGAAATTAAATTGTATGTTCACAAATGCCAGAAGTATCACAGGCAAAATGGGCGAGCTTGAGGCTCTGATATTAGAGGAACAGTTAGATGTTGATGGTGTAGCAGAGACATGGCTCGATGCATCGCATGCTTGGAGTGTTAATATTCAAGGTTTTACACTCTTTCGGAAAGACAGGGCAAATAGGAGAGGAGGTGGTGTATGTCTGTATGTCAGAAGAGACTTAAAAGCGATTGTGAATGAGTCAGTGGTCTCAGAAGAGTGTGAGGAGGCTGAAAGCCAAGAGAGCTTTGAGAAAATTATTTTTGGTGTAATTTATAGACCCCCTAACATCTCTGAGGAAATAGAGGGTCACCTATATAAACAGATAGAGCGGGCTGCACAGGGGGGGACCGTTGTGATAATGGGAGACTAACTTTCCAAATATTCACTGGGGTCAGGGCTCTTCTTCATCTGTGAAGGGGAGACATTTTATGAACATTCTTCAGGATAATTTTATGTTGCAGCTTGTAGAAGATCCCACAAGAGGTGACGCATTGTTGGACCTTGTGATTTCTAACAATGAGGAGATTATCCAAAATGTCAGTGTCCGGGAACCCCTTGGGAACAGCGATCATAATATAATTATGTTCCTCTTAAACTTTAAAAAGCAGAAACAGGTGGGAAAATCGAAAACTTTGAATTTTAAGAGGGCTAATTTCCAGAAATTCAGGGCTGCAATACAGGATATAGACTGGGATCAGATACTGTCAAATGAAGATACTAATGTTAAATGGGAGAAATTCAAATCTATCCTGGGTCATTATACTTCTAAATTTATTCCAATAGGTAACAAGTATAGACGGGCTAGATTACACCCTGCGTGGCTTACAGCTACAGTTAAAAGGGCAATTAAAGAGAAAAAGAGGGCATTTAAAAAATATAAATCTGACAGGTCACCTGAGGCTTTCAATACTTACAAAAAACTTACCAAAATCTGTAAAAAAGAAATCAAATCAGCCAAAATACAAAATGAAAGACAGGTGGCTAAAGATAGCAAAACAAATCCCAAGAAATTTTTTAGGTATATCAATGCAAAAAAAAATGGGTCAGAACAGGTTGGACCCCTTTATTCTGAAAATGGGGCATCGGTGACTGGAGACCAAGAGAAGGCGGAGATACTTAATAGGTTTTTTAGCTCCGTTTATACGATAGAAAAAAGAACTTCTGACGTGGGGGGTGCCAGTGCGGGTCATGCACCCTGTAATATAGTAGACTGGCTGAATGTAGACATGATCCAATCTAAGCTCAATAAAATCAATGTGTACAAAGCTCCTGGACCAGATGGGTTACACCCCAGAGTTCTTAAAAAACTAAGTTCTGTTATTGCTGTACCACTGTATAAAATCTTCAGGGATTCCGTAATGTCGCGGTGTGGTGCCAAGTGACTGGCGCAAGGCAAATGTGGTGCCATTATATAAAAAGGGCTCTAGAACTTCGCCAGGCAATTACAGGCCTGTAAGCTTAACTTCCATTTGGGGAAAGTGTTGGAGGGGTTAGTAAAAGACTACATACTGGAGTATGTGACATCAAATAGAATAATAAGTGATAGCCAGCATGGGTTTACTAAGAATAGAAGTTGTCAAACTAACCTTATTTGCTTCTATGAAGAGGTGAGCAGGTGCCTGGATAGAGGAGCAGCTGTGGATATTGTGTTCTTGGACTTTGCAAAGGCATTTGACACCGTCCCTCATAGACGCCTGATGGGTAAAATTAGGGCTATTGGTTTGGCAGAAATCATTTGCAATTGGATTGCAAACTGGCTAAAGGATCGTATCCAGAGAGTCGTGGTCAATGATTCCTACTCGGAATGGTCACCAGTTATGAGTGGTGTACCCCAGGGTTCTGTGCTTGGCCTACTACTATTTAATATATTTATTAATGATATAGACGTAGGAATTAATAGCACTGTGTCTATTTTTGCAGATGACACCAAACTGTGTAGTGTAATACAGTCTATGGAGGATGTTCACAGGCTGCAGGGTGACTTGGACAAACTGAATGTTTGGTCATCCACTTGGCAAATGAGGTTTAATGTGGATAAATGTAAGGTTATGCACCTGGGGGCCAATAATCCAAAGGCAAAATATGTACTTGGGGGAGTAAATCTGGGAGAGTCCCTTGTTGAGAAGGACCTGGGGGTACTAGTAGATCATAAATTGAGTAACAGCATGCAATGTCAAGCAGCTGCCTCTAAAGCTAGTAGGATCTTGTCATGTATCAAAAGTGGTATGGACTCTCGTGATAGGGATGTAATATTACCACTATACAAGGCACTGGTTCGGCCTCACCTGGAATATGCTGTCCAGTTCTGGGCACCGGTCCATAAAAAGGATGCCCTGGAGCTGGAGAGGGTTCAACGTAGAGCCACAAAACTGATAAGGGGTATGGAGGGTCTTAGTTATAAGGAAAGATTAAAACAACTTGATTTATTTAGTCTGGAAAAGAGACGACTACGAGGGGACATGATTAATTTATTTAAATATATGAATGGTCCATACAAAAAATATGGTGGTAAGTTGTTTTAGATTAAATCAAATCAAAAGACGAGGGGGCACTGTCTCCGTTTAGAGAAATCAAGGTTTAATCACCGGAGGTGACAGGGCTTTTTTATTATGAGAACGGTCAATCTGTGGAATAGCCTGCCTCAGGCGATGGTCACAGCAGGGACAGCGGAGAGCTTCAAGAAGGGTCTAGATGCCTTTTTAAACCTAAATAACATTGATGGTTATGTTATATAGAATTGTTTCCTGTAAATCCCTTCCTCATCCAATCCCTTCCCTTCCTTGGTTGAACTTGATGGACAAGTGTCTTTTTTCAACCATATAAACTATGAAACTATGAAATATAAACATTACCAGGGCAGCCTTCACAGTACATGTAATAAACAGTCAAAAAAAAAAAAAAATACTAGAGCTCTCTTTGCAAAACACTGGTTTATCATGATTGCATGCGTTTAATTGAAAATCCACATGCGTTTGGGCTAAGCCCCCCCCCCAGACCCAATGTGACCGCAACCTAAAAATTGAATTCAGGTAATGCATTTTTTCTTTCTTGAAAATATCGTATTTGGTATCGTGATACTTCTCTGAGTATTGTCTCGCACTCATAATTTTGGTTTTGGTGTAACCCTACATTGGTTTCAATGTTACCTGTTTCAAGGAACTGTTTTACCTGTTTTGTTGAATGACAGTGGGTATTGTTCTGCATGAACATTGCTGGCTGAGTGACGAACACAAGGAAGGAACCACTTGTTCTAGAAGCAGGTTTTGATTCACTTGCATTCAGTGGAGGTCTAACACCAGCTGCAGAAAACATTCCCCAAACTATGACACTTCTTCCACCACCTTTCAATGACTCAGTTACACACTATGGGTTCAGTCTTTCCCCAGTTTGTTGACAATCATAATGTTTACCATCAGATCCAAATAAATTAAACTTTCATTACTAAAATAAGCTGTGGACCATTACCCATGGAGATTCTCTCTGCCGCCATGATGCGACTTCATCTAGGCCACCCCAAGATGAAGCCGCATCATGGCGGCGAAACGGCCATAGGGTATCAGTAGGGAAAGTTTTTAATAATATAAAACAGGGATAGACAGTCAGAAAACTCAGAGCTGCGAGTCACTGTTAGCATATCAGGAACCTAAGGCTGGTGCCACACGTAGCGCTTTGTCTGCGCTTGCAAACGCAGACAAAGCTGCGCCCCCTGGGGCGGGCCCAATCGCATTGGCGTTTCTATGGAAACGCCTGCGATCGGGAATGAGTCGCCGGTGTTTTGCGTTAAATTAACGCAAAACACCGGCGGCTCGTTCCCCATCGCAGACATACTAATGTTAAATGGGAGAAATTCAAATCTATCCTGGGTCATTATACTTCTAAATTTATTCCAATAGGTAACAAGTATAGACGGGCTAGATTACACCCTGCGTGGCTTACAGCTACAGTTAAAAGGGCAATTAAAGAGAAAAAGAGGGCATTTAAAAAATATAAATCTGACAGGTCACCTGAGGCTTTCAATACTTACAAAAAACTTACCAAAATCTGTAAAAAAGAAATCAAATCAGCCAAAATACAAAATGAAAGACAGGTGGCTAAAGATAGCAAAACAAATCCCAAGAAATTTTTTAGGTATATCAATGCAAAAAAAAATGGGTCAGAACAGGTTGGACCCCTTTATTCTGAAAATGGGGCATCGGTGACTGGAGACCAAGAGAAGGCGGAGATACTTAATAGGTTTTTTAGCTCCGTTTATACGATAGAAAAAAGAACTTCTGACGTGGGGGGTGCCAGTGCGGGTCATGCACCCTGTAATATAGTAGACTGGCTGAATGTAGACATGATCCAATCTAAGCTCAATAAAATCAATGTGTACAAAGCTCCTGGACCAGATGGGTTACACCCCAGAGTTCTTAAAAAACTAAGTTCTGTTATTGCTGTACCACTGTATAAAATCTTCAGGGATTCCGTAATGTCGCGGTGTGGTGCCAAGTGACTGGCGCAAGGCAAATGTGGTGCCATTATATAAAAAGGGCTCTAGAACTTCGCCAGGCAATTACAGGCCTGTAAGCTTAACTTCCATTGTGGGGAAAGTGTTGGAGGGGTTAGTAAAAGACTACATACTGGAGTATGTGACATCAAATAGAATAATAAGTGATAGCCAGCATGGGTTTACTAAGAATAGAAGTTGTCAAACTAACCTTATTTGCTTCTATGAAGAGGTGAGCAGGTGCCTGGATAGAGGAGCAGCTGTGGATATTGTGTTCTTGGACTTTGCAAAGGCATTTGACACCGTCCCTCATAGACGCCTGATGGGTAAAATTAGGGCTATTGGTTTGGCAGAAATCATTTGCAATTGGATTGCAAACTGGCTAAAGGATCGTATCCAGAGAGTCGTGGTCAATGATTCCTACTCGGAATGGTCACCAGTTATGAGTGGTGTACCCCAGGGTTCTGTGCTTGGCCTACTACTATTTAATATATTTATTAATGATATAGACGTAGGAATTAATAGCACTGTGTCTATTTTTGCAGATGACACCAAACTGTGTAGTGTAATACAGTCTATGGAGGATGTTCACAGGCTGCAGGGTGACTTGGACAAACTGAATGTTTGGTCATCCACTTGGCAAATGAGGTTTAATGTGGATAAATGTAAGGTTATGCACCTGGGGGCCAATAATCCAAAGGCAAAATATGTACTTGGGGGAGTAAATCTGGGAGAGTCCCTTGTTGAGAAGGACCTGGGGGTACTAGTAGATCATAAATTGAGTAACAGCATGCAATGTCAAGCAGCTGCCTCTAAAGCTAGTAGGATCTTGTCATGTATCAAAAGTGGTATGGACTCTCGTGATAGGGATGTAATATTACCACTATACAAGGCACTGGTTCGGCCTCACCTGGAATATGCTGTCCAGTTCTGGGCACCGGTCCATAAAAAGGATGCCCTGGAGCTGGAGAGGGTTCAACGTAGAGCCACAAAACTGATAAGGGGTATGGAGGGTCTTAGTTATAAGGAAAGATTAAAACAACTTGATTTATTTAGTCTGGAAAAGAGACGACTACGAGGGGACATGATTAATTTATTTAAATATATGAATGGTCCATACAAAAAATATGGTGGTAAGTTGTTTTAGATTAAATCAAATCAAAAGACGAGGGGGCACTGTCTCCGTTTAGAGAAATCAAGGTTTAATCACCGGAGGTGACAGGGCTTTTTTATTATGAGAACGGTCAATCTGTGGAATAGCCTGCCTCAGGCGATGGTCACAGCAGGGACAGCGGAGAGCTTCAAGAAGGGTCTAGATGCCTTTTTAAACCTAAATAACATTGATGGTTATGTTATATAGAATTGTTTCCTGTAAATCCCTTCCTCATCCAATCCCTTCCCTTCCTTGGTTGAACTTGATGGACAAGTGTCTTTTTTCAACCATATAAACTATGAAACTATGAAATATAAACATTACCAGGGCAGCCTTCACAGTACATGTAATAAACAGTCAAAAAAAAAAAAAAATACTAGAGCTCTCTTTGCAAAACACTGGTTTATCATGATTGCATGCGTTTAATTGAAAATCCACATGCGTTTGGGCTAAGCCCCCCCCCCAGACCCAATGTGACCGCAACCTAAAAATTGAATTCAGGTAATGCATTTTTTCTTTCTTGAAAATATCGTATTTGGTATCGTGATACTTCTCTGAGTATTGTCTCGCACTCATAATTTTGGTTTTGGTGTAACCCTACATTGGTTTCAATGTTACCTGTTTCAAGGAACTGTTTTACCTGTTTTGTTGAATGACAGTGGGTATTGTTCTGCATGAACATTGCTGGCTGAGTGACGAACACAAGGAAGGAACCACTTGTTCTAGAAGCAGGTTTTGATTCACTTGCATTCAGTGGAGGTCTAACACCAGCTGCAGAAAACATTCCCCAAACTATGACACTTCTTCCACCACCTTTCAATGACTCAGTTACACACTATGGGTTCAGTCTTTCCCCAGTTTGTTGACAATCATAATGTTTACCATCAGATCCAAATAAATTAAACTTTCATTACTAAAATAAGCTGTGGACCATTACCCATGGAGATTCTCTCTGCCGCCATGATGCGACTTCATCTAGGCCACCCCAAGATGAAGCCGCATCATGGCGGCGAAACGGCCATAGGGTATCAGTAGGGAAAGTTTTTAATAATATAAAACAGGGATAGACAGTCAGAAAACTCAGAGCTGCGAGTCACTGTTAGCATATCAGGAACCTAAGGCTGGTGCCACACGTAGCGCTTTGTCTGCGCTTGCAAACGCAGACAAAGCTGCGCCCACTGGGGCGGGCCCAATCGCATTGGCGTTTCTATGGAAACGCCTGCGATCGGGAATGAGTCGCCGGTGTTTTGCGTTAAATTAACGCAAAACACCGGCGGCTCGTTCCCCATCGCAGACGTTTCCATAGAAAAGCCGATGCGATCGGGCCGGGGCCCGTCCCGGTGGGCGCAACTTTGTTTGCGTTTGCAAGCGCAGACAAAGCGCTACGTGTGGCACCAGCCTAAGAATAGTCCGCTAATAGTTCAGGAAAGAGTGGGGTTTAACTCACGGCGCTCCACACTACAGATAGCAGGGAGACACTCACACAGTCTAACACCAGGTCCGTGCACGGTGCATGAGAGTCCCGCGGCATACAATTGAAAAAGACCCCGTAGACTCATACAAGCGGGACAGACATAAACATAATCCCGCGGCAGATACAGCGATTAATAGTGGCAATTAAGATTCAACCTACATGTACCTCCTGTACAGTGTTCTAAAAAATAACACATTGCTGTCTGTGCATCCCCGTTAAACGAAGTGACATCGCCAGGGAAACTTGATAAACATCCTGATGTGCTTCAGTTCAAGTGGACACATTTGGCTCACAGTGATGCAGCATTGTTTCATTACGGATGTGCTACAGATTTGATCAATCTCCAAATAAGGAGATATTATTGACACAAGTGTGCAACAGTCTGAACAAAACAATAAAGATTTGAGCTAAACAGTACATGACTAAGACTGTAATAATGAATAAATAAAGAACATAATCAAACCCTCTTATCAATCGCTCAATCTTTGGGATCACGTGCAAAATAAATGACAGGGGTCTACATTTGCATGTAGGGGAGGAATATCCCCAGAACTTTCCCTAATAGTTTTTTGAATTTCTTTAAATTCATTTTAATCACTTCCACATCAAACACAAAGCATTATTTTAAATCATGAAATAAAAGTAATATTTTACTGTCTGCTTGGGGGACTTGAATGAGCTTGTAATGTTGTAAAGATGCAATACTCTAGAAATCACAGACTTGGAACAACCAACTTATCTTGCTATGACTTCATCAAGACAACCTACTGCCGGAGTTCAATGAGAATGTTAGGCTGACAGTTAATTAGGGTTTGTCAGATAGTTAAAGAAATTAGCACCAGGTTCCAGATTAACACCAATAAATATCTTGGGCTGCGTTCACACTGAATGCCCATCACAGCAGCTGAGAAAAGATCTGCCTAATTACATTGCTGTCAACATTGTGTTTACAAAGTGCACAGGTTAATGCCTTGTCTTTGTGTGTTAACATCGCATTAACGCATGGGTTTGTTAACACTATCTTAACATTGTTAACATATGCATTTTGTAAATACAATGTTGACAGTAATGTGATTATGCAAATCTACACTTCTCTTTGAAAACGCATGCATAAGTGCAAACCAAATTTTTAGTGAATTGCTAACTCCCTAATAATGCAACACACTAATAAGTCATTTTGTGCTGTATTAGTAGAAAACTGTTGGTTTTCCAGGAGAATACAATAGGGCTTCGAGACTGTTACTATTTCTGTTATAGTGCTGTGCCCTTTCTCTCGCATGTGGATATTAGGTTTCCTTGTAAGTACGATCTCACTGATAAATACTTTGTCCCAATGTGTTGTTATGCATTTTGAATGAATTATTGATATCCCTGTAAGATGTGTATCACCAATAGTCGCCCGAGGATTTGTCTAGCTTTCTCATGTTACTGACAGAAAAATTTGATCCCCTCCACACTTTCTTTAACACAAGGTTATGTTTACAACTGGAATAAGAAAACATAGTGGGCACTTTACTATGGAAACTTAATTTAACCCCTTCAGGACCAGACCATTTTTCGTTTTTGTTCTTTTATTCACTGCATTCCAAAAGCCATAACTTTATTTTTTCCATTTACAGAAACAATTGCTGTTGATAAAATTTTATTCCTTAATATTCTATTTAATGTACTGAAAAATGCAGTTGTGCCACTTTGTTTTTACAGTTTTTGGATGTTGTTTTCAGCACATCCCCTTCAGGCTAGGTTGGATTTATTCTTCATGTCTAATACCGTTAAAACATTTTGCCTGAACTTTAGAGGAGTTTGTGCACTAGATAGTACTCTGGCAAGGTCACCTGTAGGGACATTGTAAACGAACGGTTTGTTGCACTTTTAATAAGAGGACGAAAATAATAGTCTTGCAGTTGTAACAGCTTTTAATGGATAACCAATATAACATTAAAAGGTCAAATAACTCCAAGGCTATTATTAAGAATATTTAAAATTGGAGGTAAAGCTTGCAAACAAAACTAGCAAACTCCGAGAAAGTAGGTTGTTTAGGTGCTGCGTAGGGGCCTGTTTTGATCTTCATGATCATTTGCTAGATATTGATGAACATTTCTCTTCCATTCTTAAAGTATTGCACACACCTTAGAAATATTTGATTTTAGATCTTTTCATCTATATCTGTTATTGACTGGTGAATAAAAGACACCAAATACAACAATCTGTCTGGAAAAGCAAAAGAATGGAGCTGGCTCATACAGTAAATATCTGAACATAAATCTTGTAGCTCAAAATCTGTAACTTCACACAGAAAAAAGGGTCCAAATTGCACCTTATTTAATTTGACAGAATTTGTAGCCCTTTAGTGCTTAAACTACATGCACTGCAATGTGGGTAACTAGACATAGTGTGGAACCATAGAGCAGAGGGAAATAAAAGGGCATTTTATTACACACATTTCTCTATAAAAGCAAGCTTGCCTTTTAATATGTGCCATGCTGCTGCTCACCCCTGGGCTTGGCCCCTCTGACATAATGATGACATACCATGTCTATACCACTGACACTATACCCTCTACTCTGCTACAGTAATATACAGTACAGCAATTTGTGGACACACTGACTTGAGGTTCATGTTCGGTGAAATTGACTTTCTTCTTGATTAGAGTAATTTAGTTTTGAATGTTCATTGTATTTTGAGAGCATTGAGAGGACTGGTGGGCACCTGAGTAAAAGGGTGTGTAAAATCTGGCAAGCGGAACGTGAGTAGTACATCATGTTAAAGGGGTGTGTTAAATCCCATTATATGACAAAGTATAACTTAGAATATATAGAAATTAAACAAATATAAATGTGTACTCCCTTCGGTTACTCTATTTTGCATGGTTTTCACCTTGTATGTGATATGTATCCTCTCAGATTGTTGTGACCTGCAAGCACTCGTATATACTTATTTTACTTGTGTCTATAAGTTAAACTTCCGGACCTACCAGTAATTGAATATTGTATGTCATTTGTGTACAGCACAATATAAAATTCAGCCTTTTCACACTGACCACTACCTACTGTCCACTAATGGTCATTACACAGCCCATTATACTACGAGTAATAGATCTCTCCATGTTACGGTGACAGTGTCATTATTCACAGACCATATGCCAGACAAGAAGAGGAAAAATATTGCACAATTATAATTTGTGTCCTGTATAGCACCGTCTCCGTAGAAGCCAGTGACATGTTCAGATGTAAGATCGTTTTAAAGAAAATGGATGTCAAAAAGTGGAAAAGATTACACAGAAATCTAAGATGCTTTTAAACAAGATTAAGATAAGGACCATTAGGGTTCATGTCGCCGACCTGTCTGCATGAAGATATATCTTGCTTGGCGCCTGCAGCCCAGATGATTCATTCAATATGTGTCATATCAAAGTTGAACAAGCCGATATGAAGGGAAATGCTAATGCTTATTTGTTTAAGAGGTGCCCCCTCCTGCTGTCTCCCTGACCTTTGTTTGCTGGCTGATGGCAGAGTGTTACCATTTTTCTACATCAGCTGTCCTGGTGTCCTCTGCTTTTCTGACAACAGCAATCGAGATCAAGAGTGCATCACACAGTGCAGGTGTTGCTAGCACAGTAAAATGGTGTGTGTAGGGTTTTATCATGTATTCATTTACACGTGGAAGGAAGAGAGTAAATTTATGATAGTGACAACATTCTGACATCATGGCTTTAACTGCTTGGTGCCATAGGTGTTAACAAGCCCTTAGAGATGACCATACACAGTCCAATATATTGCAGTAGTCATACATTCCAGAAGGTTTACTTTCTAGTATTTCTCCTAATTATTCATTTGGATAAAAGCGCAGTTAGGGGGTTCCAGCTAAACTTTGCAAGTGGACAAGAATTGAGTGCTGTTTTTTCTATATAAATATGTTATTGCGCTTCCTTTAAATATTTAGCACTTGTATTTGCCAGATGTGAGAGCCGAAACCTAGCACAAAGAATAAGTCCATTCTTCCTAACATTTGTCTTGTCTTTTCTATAGCCTTGCCTATGTAGAACGTAGTCGTGTTGACATTCTTTACTAGTACTAAGGAAAGTCACCGCAGTCACTCGATTTTCATTTCTTTAGAGCATCTCTAACCTTGGACCAGAATACTGTTGCTGGAGCCAAATACACTTGTATATATATAATACGTATAAATAAACCCTGGATTCTCTAATCATATTCTGAACCTTTTGCTAGTAAAGTGTTCTCCCAGGGCTACCCCTGAATGTAGTCAGATGAAAACCAGTGGAGCACTATCGTAAACACACTTTTATAAAGCTTTGGTCTTGCAGTTTTTACACCATACTTCATCTCTCAGCTGATGAAAGCTGCAGGTTATTAACATTTTTCTCTTGTATACATGGAGCGTTGTGAGTAGGTTTGTTTAATGTCTGAAGGTTTGCCTTTATAATGCTGCATGTACTGGCTCTAAACAGGATTTATTAACTGGACTTTTATATAGAGCTGTAAACTACATACATGTTAGTCTCCGAGAGGTGCTGGCTATTTGTGTTTGCCAGGAAATGTCCTTGCCCATGACAATAGCTTAAATATAATATTTCTGTGGACGCCATAATGTCCGATTTTTTTCATTTTTCACTACAAAGCATTCTTGAACAGAAAACAAATGGAGTGTTTCATACATTGAGCATATGAATACTACTAATAATGTTTATTCTGTGCATATTCCAGCTCGGCAAGCTTCTATTCTACTGTAATTTGTATTTGATATTGAAGCGCTGCCAGTTAGATGTACTTGTGGTTATATAAAGTGCAGAAACAAGTTCAATGGCTTTTAGATGTTTTTCCTTTCAGTTCAGAGCTTTGTTTCTGTGCTGACATTGCCATGGAGCGATTTCTTTATTTCAGTGAAAGACAGGAGAGGTGTGCCATCTTCTTCCAGAAACTTCTGATGTCATTAAACACATAGTTGGACCAACCCCTTGAGTTGAATGGCTTTGATGCCTGAATAGGGAAGCCTATTATGAACATCTTTCACCACAAAACATAAAATATCTTAAAATGTACCATCTGTTCAACGTCACCATCTGTCATATGAGGCTAATAATGTAGTACCCGTCAATGGAGAATAAAACATTTTATCTGGCAGTACATAAAAAGCAGGTTATCAGATCTTGTCCATCCAGTTATTCTATAGGTGTATGTCTTGTAATTAACTTTTTACTCTATCCTAGATCATATGGATATGCAGTCTTCTTTTTCCTGATTTCAAACACTTTTTATGGAGTGAACTTTTTAAATAATATTTATGGTTGAACACAGGGGTGGGATTCACATTATTACATTTAAATTGACCTTTTTTTTTAAATCTAAAAGTAAATTTATTTACATTTGTTAAACTTTCTAGCCTTCTAGCCAAGAATATTTAATAAACATTTAGCTAACCGTGCATAGATACAGCATCATGATCAAGCTAAGATAAATACAGCTTCAGAACCTAGATCATGTGGCTGTAGCTCCATGTATGGAGTACAACAGCTGTACCTCCACGTATGACTGTGTACTGTGGCTTTGGCTCTTGTATATGCCAATGAAGTAACATTGTCCCCACAGTAGCCATAATTAGTCACTGGGCCTCCACAAAAGCCAATATAGTAACAGCGTCCCCTCAGTAGACAATATTGCAACTGTACTTCCACATTAGTCAATATAGTCAGAAGGCCTCACAAAGCCCAATATATTCAAAGCACACCCACAAAGCTAATATAGTCATATGGCACAGTAGGCGGTCAATAAACACTTCTCCCACAGCAGCCAATAAAGTTACAGGACCCTCTTAGTAACCAATTTAGTAACAATGCCCCAAAGTTTCCAATATACAGACTAGTACCCAGTATCATCACAGAGCCCTTCAGTAGCAATATAGTCACAGTGATCCCAGTAGCAACCGTACCACCAATAGTAATAGTGCATTAATATATATAGTTCAGTAATAGTAGAGGATGCAGCAGTGACATCACATCAATGACACAAGCCAGCTGGCAAATAGTCCCACTAACCTAGTTGAGGCCAGAAACAGGCTTGGTTACCAATATTGTGATATCACTGCTGCAGCCATAATCTTGCTCCAAAATGTATTCATTTTGAATTATCCCTTTAAGACATTTTATGGTAAATTACCCACACACACATTTGTGTATGTACAGTACATACCAAAAGTTTGGACAGACCTTCTCATTCAAAGAGTTTCCTGTATTTTCATGACTATAAAAATCGTAGATCCACACTGAAAGCATCAAAACTATGAATTAACACATGTGGAATTATGTACTTAACAAAAAAGTGTGAAACAATTGAAAATGTCTAATAATATAATAATAATTCCTTTATTTATATAGCGCACACAGATTATGCAGCGCTGCACAGAGCTTGCCAAATCGGTCCCTGTCCCCAATGGGGCTCACAATCTAATTAACCTAACAGTATGTTTTGGAGTGTGAGAGGGAACCCACGCAAACACGGAGAGAACATACAAACTCTTTACAGTTGTTGACCTGGGTGGGACTTGAACCCGAGGTCCCCAGCACTGCAAGGCTGTAACGGTAACCACTAAGCCTCCGTGCAGGTTCGTCAAAGTAGCCACCTTTTGCTTTGATTACTGCTTTGCACACTCTTGGCATTCTCTTGATGAGCTTCAACAGGTAGTCTCCAGAAAAGGTTTTCACATCACAGGTGTGCCCTGTCAGGTTTAATAAGTGGGATTTCCAGTAGATACACAGCTGATAGTCCTACTGAATAGACTGTTAGAATTTGTATTATGGCTAGAAAAAAAAGCAGTGGACATCAGCAGTGGTAAAGAAAAATGAGTGACCATCATTACTTTAAGAAATGAAGGTCAGTCAGTCTGAAAAATTGGAAAAACGTTGAAAGTGTCCCCAAGTGCAGTTGCAAAAACCATCAAGCGCTACAAAGAAACTGGCTCACATGAGCAGCGCCCCATGATAGAAAGAACAAGAGTCACCTCTGCTGCGGAGGATAAGTTCATCCGAGTCTCCAGCCTCAGAAATCGCATGTTAACAGCAGGTGAGATTGGAGACCTGGTCAATGCCACACAGAGTTCTAGCAGCAGACACATCTCTACAACAACTGGTGAGAGGAGACTGTGTGCAGCAGCCTTAAAAAGGAGCTAGGAAACCACTGCTAAGGACAGGCAACAGGCAGAAGAGACTTGTTTGGGCTAAAGAACACAAGGAATGGACATTAGATCAGTGAAAATCTGTTCTGATCTTGGTCTGATGAGTGCAAATGTGAGATCTTAGGTTGGAACCAACGGGTCTTTGAGCGTTGCAGAACAGGTGAAGGAATGGAGTCGTGCTTGCTTCCCACCGTGAAGCATGGAGGAGGAGGTGTGATGGTGTGGGGGTGCTTTGCTGATTTTACTGTTGGGGATTTATTCAAACTTGAAGGTATACTGAACCAACATGGTAACCACAGCATCTTGCAGCGCCATGCTATTCCATCCTGTTTGCGTTTATTTGGACCATCATCTAATTTTCAACAAGACAATGACCCCAAGCACACCTCCAGGCTGTCTTTTTAGTGCTGCTTCATGCTTTAATGCATTTTCTGTAATCAGCACACATAAAAAGTAACCTTGGTGCAGGCCTAGACTCCACTCAAGTAGAAACCAGCAGTTAAAGTGAAAAACTATTTTTTTTACCATATGTTAATAGAAATATTTAATTTACTCAAAATACTGTAATACAGTAGAATTGCAGCAAATGGTATGAGTGATTATAAAACCCAGGTTTAATTACCCTAGGGGATTTAAAAATACAGTAAAAGAAGTCATTTTTTTTCCTGTGGGTAGGGACTAACTTGTTTTGTGGAAAAACCCCTTGAAAGAAAATGTACCATTAAAATCCATCATGATAAACCAGGGACACTTACTCCAGGCACAGTGACTATGTTAATGCTCTTATATTTGTTATCCATTATCTCTTTCATTCTAAAATAAACTTCAACTTCAACATATGCTAATGAGACAGATGGGCTCCAGGGAATGTGGGCTCCTCCTGGAGTACCCGGAGGAAATCCACGCAAACACGGAGAGAACATACAAACTCTTTGCAGATGTTGACCTGTATGGGACTAGAACCCAGGACCCAAACTTGAGAAACCTCTTGCATAATTCCACTACAATGATGACCTGCTTATTATCTGGTCAGGACCTTGAAATTGTCTGTAGTCTTTCCACAGACCTGTTAACAAGTTCAATTCTACCATAAAATTCTACAATCTATCTTATTATTCAGCATATATAAAATGGAAGAGTTTTCATCCATTGTCTGCAGCCAATCTGAGATACATTTGAAGTTGTGAAGGCAGAAAACACTTTCTGTCACCAAGAACGTTCTTACAACAGAGCCACAAGGATTCCATGGAGCAACCTCCTAGATTACAAACAAAAGGGCAGAGTGCCCCTAGTGGTCATGTTCAAACCCCAAAGGAAAATCCTGAAAGAAATTGCTGCAGATCTCCAAGCCATTCTTCATAAGGGCAACAGACGAAGGGAAATAGTCCCTGATCTACCAC
Organism: Engystomops pustulosus; assembly: GCF_040894005.1. Lineage (NCBI taxonomy): Eukaryota > Metazoa > Chordata > Amphibia > Anura > Leptodactylidae > Engystomops > Engystomops pustulosus. The sequence goes on along the minus strand of NC_092412.1, from coordinate 131,543,415 downwards.
TCCTGACTTACAAACAGCCACCAAATCTGAGAATCCTCCTGGTCAGAGGTGCCCGCTCACCACCAACCGAGATTGGGCACTTTTCATGCATATTCCAGTGTTGTATACGTGATACTGTGCATGAAATGTTTACCTAGACACAAGCCAGTAAATACTCTCCGTGGGATACACCTGTGCGAAAACATTTTTCTGGATCAGGCCACAGTGTGAAAGATTTAAAGCTCATAATACAGAAAGATGCCTTTAAGAATGGTAAAGGTAGAAAAACTTGGAAATTCCAGTTGATGATGACCTTCCTGTCACTGACACAATTGGGGAGATTTGTCAGAAGTGTCTGAGAGCAGAACTGTTTAGGTTGTATACGGCAACCTATCAGAGCTCAGCTTTATTTTATAAACAGCTGTGAGAAAATGAAAGCTGAGCTCTGATTGGTTTGCCCTGGGCAACTAGAACAGTTCTGCCTCCAATTACTCAATTTTGCACATGGTTTCATGACCAATTACATGAACACGCTCCAAAAACCCCACAAGAAACTAACTCAAGACCCCTGCATAGCTGGGCCAAACCCCTTTTTATTGTGTTACATAAACTCCAGTTTTATTGCTCTGGCTTATCTTAATGATGTATTACCACATGCTCTAATTAGTGTAACATACAAGTATAACATATCTAAGATGTTTTTTTTTTCTCTCAAGGCTTCATTTGTAACCCAGCCTGATGAAGGGACCAGTGTTCCCTAAAAGCTTGCAGTACATAGCTTTTGTGAGGGTGTTTTTTTTTTTGCAAATTGTACTTGTAATTGTAAAGGAAATCTACCATCAAAATAGAGCATGATGACCCAGGGACACTTGCTCATATCCAGGCACTGTGACTGGAATTTTGCTACAATGAGTCTTTTCACTCATTGTTGCAATGAGCAGAGCAGGTGTCCCCTCCCCTTGCACTTCCTGCTGCTGCTAAATTTTACAGACAGAGGGAGAAGAGAAAGAGAGAGCAGTGGGAGGGTTGAGACATGTCCTTTAACAACAAGTGATAAGACATCACTGAGTGGCTCTGGTAACACCCCCTAAGAGCACCTCAGACTTATTAGCATAATTTTAGAAGGAATAAGGCCATGGATGACAAATATAAGAAGATTACTACAGTCGGTGGCTGGATCTATGAGGAAGTGTCCCTTGTTTATCCGTGCCTGATTTTGATGGTAGATTTCCTTTAAACGGTAGACACCTGTCATTAACTGCTGAAATTGATACTGGCAACATGGTAATCGACATGTTAAAAAATTGTAGCAGCCCACTCAACAATATGAAAAAGAGTATAACGTAAAATGATATCCCTTTCTGTAAATGCATCTTTTTACCACGTTGCTACCCATAAAAATTTTAATAATAATTGATCAAAATGACATTCATCACGGCACAACTCTGAGTGTCTAAGTCTGAAAAATGCTACATATTATTAACATCTACCAATATATAACTGTATGGGTACTACTATTTACTTAATCTTATAACAATTTATTTGCTTTTGTGTAGAGTGTATTGGCAAGCCGTTTGTGTAATACTGTGTTAAGCATGTATGTTCGTTAGTATAACAGATTCAGTTATCGGCTGTGAAACATAGAAAGGTAAAATGCTTATTAGGCTATACATTGAACACAAAAAAAAAAGTTACAAATCTATTACAGGTCCCTCGCTGTTATAGCAGGATCTGTATAAGTGATCAGTCCGCCTACGGTTAAAGTAGCCTATGGATTTTAAAAAGACTGTAAATTAAAAAAAAAAAAATTCAGAACCCCCCTTTCCTTAGAACTGATATAAAAAAAAACAATAAAAATCATAAAAACGAAAAATCACTTGTCCGAAATGCATACAGTCCTCAAAATGGTATCAATGAAAACGTCATAATGTCCCATAAAAAATTACACAGCTCCATGCGCTAAACTATCAAAAAGTTATTGGCGTCAGAATATGGCAAAATTGAGACATCTTGTTAGTACAATAGGTTTTACATTTTTGAAAACCTATTAAAAACAAATATAACCTATATAAATGTAGTTTCCTCGTAATTGTGCTGACCCAAAGGAACGTGTCATTTGGAGCACACAATGAAAGCCTTAAAGGCGTATTCCGGGAATATGAATGTCTGACACAAAAACCCATGATGATATAAATAAATGAATACAACAATACTCAATGTCATTAGTCACAAAACGGAGCTTAAATAGTTTGATTTTATGATTCACAACATTTTATGTCCTCTCTAAAGTAGGTGGAGTTATCACCAAGATGGCCGCCACTGGAAAATACTACTCCCATGATCCTTTAGTTCTCAGTAACTCCTCCTACCTCTCAGGTTCTGCTCCCAGTGATGATGTAACAGGTTTTCTTGCTCTGTTACCATAGTAATGATGTGTAACTGCCATCACCACAACACTGGCTATACTGGATGCACTGCAACCAACTGACTACAGCCAAACATAGTGGTGATCACATGACCTGCCCAGGCAGGTGCAGGACATGTGATGTGGACATGTGACCAGTGGCCATCTTCTGTTCTGCGATGGACCGCGCGGGGGAAATCAACGGACTGATTAAAGGGCCAGTAGCATTTTAATTCTTCATTACAGTCTATGTCATCAGCATTTTTCTGCTAAGGGGAGCAAAATTTTAAATAACAACTAATTACATATTAGCTTTTATTTTGAGTACCCATTTGTATATGAATTATGCTGATTCCTGGAATACCCCTTTAATAACGGAGTCCACAAGAACATGGTTCATGAGAGGGTTTTATCAAGTTTTCCTGCTTCCCCATACAAGTAATGGAAAGTAAAGTACTGCCACTAGAAAGTACAAATGGTTATGCAGCCCTTATAAAGCGCTTTACATTAAATCCTTAACGACCTGGCCTTTTTTTGTTTCCCATTTTTATTTTTCACTCCTCACATTCAAAAATCGAATTTTTTTATTTTTACGCGTAAAGAGCTCTGTGATCGCTTATTTTCTGCATAACAAATTGCACTTCACAGTGAGGGTATTTTATATTCCATGCCGTGTACTGGGAATCAGGGGGAAAAAATTCCAAATGCAGTGAAAATGGTGGAAAAAAACACATTTGCGCCGTTTTCTTGTGGGCTTGGATTTTACAGCTTTCACTGTGCGCCCCTAATGACATGTCTACTTTATTATTTAGGTCGGTATGATTACTGGGATACCAAATTTGTATAGGTTTTATAATATTTTCATACATTTACAAAAATTAAAACCTCTTTTAATGACTATTTCATTGCTATCATTTTTAGGACTTTAGGATCTTTTGATCACTTTTTATTGATTTTTTTTATATTTTTCAAAATGGCAAAGAAGTGCCATTTTTTATTTTGGGCGCTATTTTCTGTTATGGGGTTAAACGTAGTGAAAAACTTATTATATTTTGATAGATCAGGCATTTTCGGATGCGGTCGATGTCAAATGTGTTTATGATTTTTATGGTTTATTTACATTAATATCAGCTTTTTAATTATAAATTTTTTTTTACTTTTTTTTTTTTAAATCTTATTTTTACTATTTTTCAGACTCCCTAGGCTACTTTAACCCTAGGTCAGTGATGGCGAACCTATGGCACTGGTGCCAGAGGTGGCACTCAGAGCCCTTTCTGTGGGCACTCAGGCCATCACCAGAAATGACTCCAGGTATCTTCCTGCAGTCCCAGACAGCCCAGGACTTGCTGTGCACAGAGGTATTTTAAAGTGACAGCTCTACCTGGGACTATTCTCTGCTTTATTGGTGTCCTCAGGTGCCGGTATCAATGAAAACTGTGACAGAGAAGGGAGTATAAATCACAAATAGAATTTCTGTGTTGGCACTTTGCGATAAATAAGTGGGTCTTTGTTGTAGTTTGGGCACTCGGTCTCTAAAAGGTTCGCCATCACTGCCCTAGGTTGTCTGATCGATCCTATCATATACGGCCATAATACAGTACGGCAGTATATGGGGATTTTCCTCCTCATTCATTACAATGTGCTGATAGCACATTGTAATGATAGGATTAACACGAGTCAGCCTCGGGTCTTCGTAAAATCCTTTTGAAGCACCGATCGCGAATGTTACCGATAAGTCTTTGCTGCAATATGCAGCAAACACTTACTGGCTATGGAGAGGGCTCAGCCCTTGAGCCCTCTCCATGTACCGGGACCTGACGTGCCGTACTATTACGGCATGCGTCGGTAAGGGGTTAAAAATCCATAACTTTTTTTTTTTTCAAAGAGGGGAGGAAGAAGAAGCGCAAACTTGAATAGAGCATCGCTGGAAATGGTTAAATCACTAGGTTGTCTGCTTTCAAAAAATGTAAAGGTTTTAGACTTTACCTTTTATCTGTTTAATATTCATTAAATATTAATAACGCTATTTTTCAGGTAGCTGAAAGCATATTTTCATTTCAGTTTTATTCATTTCAGTTTAAGTAATTTTATGATGATGTATTCATGAAACACGTAACTTTGAGGGATCTGTGAATTCTCTTACATTTAGGTGGTGTGTAGAAAATTATTTCTATTTGAGGCACATTTTTTGGCATCAAAGTAAATTTTTTATTCATTTTTTAAGTAAAATTTTACACTTTGAATCAAAACTGCATGAAGGCGTCTATAAACTCTTTAAAGGAAACCTACCACTGTAGGCTACTTAATGCTGATGCCGGCACATAGTTTAGTTAGGCTCGGCGAACTTTAGTTTAGCTAAAAAATTTACATATGTAAATGAGCCCTTCGGTGAATCATTCACTAAGCCACTGAGGAAAGAGCCGAGGAAGGCTTTGAAACGCGTATGGTGATATTGGACTACAATTCACACGTGGAGAAGTTACAAACCGCCGACAGCACACACAGGCACCATCAACAGCCAGCAGGGTGTGCTATTCATTTCTCAAACCCTCGTTCTAACTGTTAACAGAGCACCTGAGCATTGTTTAGCAAGGGAGATCACCATATACCTCCCAGATCCACCATATACCTCCTAGATGCTCCTTCATTCCTGTGCATCCTGAAATTGGAGATCAACGGCTCTATTAATCTGACGGAGTGTAGCGCACTTGCGCATGCGCACACTCACTAGGAGGACGCCGAGATAATCACCATCATTTGCAAGGCCCGCACCGCGAGGCATCGGACCCCAAGGAGGACACTGTGTCATTCAACTAAACCGTGAGTGTGACTCTATACAATGAAAAAACTAAAGATCTGACGGTCGCAACAAAAACCTATTGTTGGACCTGTATCCTAATACCACACAGGACCATTTTTTGTTTATTCTTTCTCGCAATATATCGCAGAGACATTACCATCTAGTCAGAGCGACACGGACAGTGTAAAAATACAAAGCATCGACTTAAATGACTTTGGTAATCAACAACTAAACAGCAAAAATAAAGAATAAAATATTACAAGGACTCAAAACAATCATAGTATCCACGGGCCACATTTTTGTAGTCTATATTCTATTTTTAAAAGGCAGAAATGTGCACTTGGGCCCTATTAGTGCCATTTTTGCCTCTTTTTTTAGCCCAGCCTGAGGTCTTAAAGAGTGTGTACATTTCTATGTATAATATATTATTTTTATTTTAACTGTTATACTTCAAGTGTTTGCACTAAGGTATACCTTTTAAGTGGTTGAATATCCCGGGAATATTTGTGAAAAGTGAAAAATAACATTTTTTACTCATACATCTATAGCTACAGTGTGGATTGGTGCTTGGTGCTACTTTCTGTCTTGTTCAAATTTGCTGATACAGTTAAGCACCTGTATGTCGCCATCAGCACGCCCACTGTCCATTTCATATCAATGTTACTGTCAGGGTAGTGCTGTGATAAAAAAAATTTTCTTTTATATTTTTTTTTATGCTGTAAAAGTTTTATTTGTACATGGCAAAACAGTTAAAATGGCCAAAAGTACAACAAAATTTCCAGAAACACCTGGTGGTGAAAGGGTTAAAAAACAAAGCCATCTGTGAATACAGGTCCATAAAAACAGACCACAATAAAGTTTGTGTGAAAGGGGCCTAAGTGGCCTGGACGGCCATGGGCAATGGGTACTGATCAGGTCTGTGTAGGCAATAAAAGGCTAAAATGCTTGCCCTAATTGTAATGGCTCCTTTAGAAACCTGAGAGCTGCCACAACCCTGTGATAGGATAGGCTATCAATATTGGCAAAACAGAAGCCAGAGTCTTAAATAGAAAGGGGGTAGATTTCAGACTACCTCATTCTCTACTAAAATCCACTTTTATCCAAGGTTTTCAGCTCCCTAAGGATATGTTTTCCACACAAACCATTTTATTACCATTGATCACTTTAATTCTCTTTTTTTGCATTCTTATTATAAATAATGGTAACCAGCGAAAGAAAGAATGAATTTATTTACCTCAGTAGAAGCTGATGATTTCTAATAAACAGGCAGGATAAGTATAAGAAACCCCACTGTATGGTCTCTTGTGTTCTGGATTGTAATCCATCTGATGCAAAATCCTTAGCAACCCAGATGGAAAACCATTTGGCTTGAATGTTTTTAGTGCACCAGTTTATGGCACCCTATAGATTTCTTATTTTGCTAACGCTGCAGAGCACAGATAGGCAATTTTACTACAGCATATATCAGGTCAAATGAGTTACTTATGTCTCTGGAACATTTATGGCTTAGGTTTCTCAGTTACTGTATTCAAGTACTAAAACTATTGTCTCTTGTAATATCAAGTCTCCTTTTTTCAGTAACAGTAATGTATTTTGTATGTCATTTTACTTTACTCTGAGCCAGACTTAACGTTACATTCTCATATACAAGTATATGGATACAGAATTGTTTAATAGCCACCAGTAGAATGTTTTGTATTTTTTGCTGGGTAATCTTAAACATAGCTATGTAGGGCACATTCTAATTTAATAATATTCAAAAATGATTCAAAATCTGAATTTGTTTCACTATGAAGAACATGGAGGTTCCTTGGAAATATTGCAGGTTGATATTAATCAGAAAGATTAAAATATATATACAAAAAAAAAATATAAGACACATTCATATTAGGTTCATCGCAGGTGAAGAATAAAAATATTTATGAGAGTTCACACTTCTAAGTCATTTTAAAGTGGTTTATTGCTTTTGTAGAAATTACTAAAAATGGCAACCAAGTTAATTTCTTATGCTTTAGGGTGCTGTCACATGCGGTGCATGCTTTGCTTTTAGAAACGCAATGCAAATGCATGGGGGCAAGCGCTGGCCCTGCATTGTTTTAAATGCAAGATACCAGGTGCTATTTTCTAAACGTAATGCAAACCCAACGTGTGACCGCACCCTGAAACATCAAAATTAGGGAGCAAACTATAGTAAAATACAAAAAAACTGCAGCTGTATAGTGAACCTTATTACTTGTGACATGATAGCCAGGGAACGGATGGGTGTATCTTCTGCATACTGACCATCTATAGCAGTGATGGCTAACCTATGGCACTGGTGCCAGAGGTGGCACTCAGAGCCCTTTCTGTGGGCACTCACGCCATCACCAGAGATGACTCCAGGTATCTTCCTGCAGCCCCAGACAGCCCAGGACTTGCTGTGCACAGACCTATTTTAAAGTGACAGCTCTACCTGGGACTATTTTCTGCTTTATTGGTGTCTTCAGGTGCTGGTATCAATGAAAACTGTGACAGAGAAGGGAGTATAAATCACAAATTAAATTTCTGTGTTGGCACTTTGAGATAAATAAGCGGGTCTTGGTTGTAGTTTGGGCACTCGGTCTCTAAAAGGTTTGCCATCACTGATGCAGTATTGGATAATTGGAGGCAGATTTAGGCATGTCTGTTATAATTATTCGTGAACATGTGATACATTTTGGAATTTCTTGTTCTCATACGGGTTTCGTATACTAACAGAATAGACTACTGTAGGTCATACCTTTCTATGTACCCTACCTTTCTGTGAATATATTATGGACCATAATAATAGTAATAATCTTTATTTATATAGCGCCATCGAATTCTGCAGCACTTTACAAATCATATGGAACATATCCAAATATTATATTGCATTACAGTCATATGGAACAATGGGAACAGTGTACAAACAGTCATCTAGAACAATAGGAATGAGGGCCCTGCTTGCAAGAGGGCCCAGCACTATGAGGATGAGCATGCACCTGCATCATGATAGATATTACTAGCACTAAACTGAAGCTAGGTTTACACTTGTGTTTTAAGTGATAGCATATCTCAGACCAAAAATAAACTGCATTTATGGATCTCTTGCTCGTAGAAGTTGCTGTAGTATAATATAAATGTAGAAGTAAAGTACTGCTACAAAGTAGCAATATCCAAAAATCTTTAGAGACACTAATACCAGGATATGATTTCTCACTAATACATAAACCTCTATTAATGTTTACAGGAATTTACATTTCTGCCAACAACTGAGAATTGTAATTTGCTTTTAGGAGTAATAATGGTTTCCTCTAATTAATTTGCAGTAGGTGTGTGTGTTATTGTAGGGCCAAATCTAGTATAAAAATGCTCTGGTTATAAGTGGTTGGCTTAGTGGTGACAGAATAATGGCTATTTTACAGCAGCCTTATTAAATGAAAGACTGCCCTTAAGGGAGTAAAATGTAACATTTTCAGTTGATATGTAATCTGCAATTGGTGTATAGCAGTTTGGTTAATTAAGACAGAATCTGCTATTTCTGTTTAAAAGCATATGTTTTTTCTTTTTATGATTGGGTGGTGGATCCATCATGTACCAACTCTGAATACCCTTTCCACACTGCCGTCTGCCATAAGGTCACACCCTGTTTTAAATGCAGTAGTCAGACTTGTGCTAGCGTTGGGAAGCTGTTTGCCCCACTTTAGAATCCCCTAGATGTGCATTAGACCCTCCCTACAAAAAACAAATAAAAAATTTAATCTAATTATATGTAGATTAGCAACATAGTCCTATAACATTTTTTAAAGAGGTTCGGTCACCCTGAAATACAGCACTAGGATCTGCTTACTAAAGGAGCAGGTCCTACTGCTAAAACAAACTGCTGTGTTACAATGTTTGGCTACATTCACACTGCCGCGTGGGGGACGTATATACAGCCGAAATATGTCCCCCATAGACGGCAATGGGTGCACGGCGCCCTACGGGAGCGGTACAGTGCAGCACACGTGCGGCTCCGTACCCCAGGAAAAGATGGGACATGTCCTATCTTTTCCCGTATTACTGCGCTGTGCACCATCTATCCCTATGGAGATGGGCGGGTTGAGCAACGCTCACCTACTCCCCCTCCTCTCCCCGTACGCTACCGCAACGGCAGTGTGCATGTAACCTAAGCATTATCGGAAACCTCAAATAACTGCTGTGGAATTCAATAGAAACGCTAGACCGCTCTCACTCCGCAGTCACTGCCCCTAATCCCGTCCCCAATCCCACCCCCTCATGAATAGTAATGTACAACACAGCAGTGTTAGATGGCGTTATCGGAGGTTTCTGATAACACTAAGGCTACATTCACACACATATATGGGGGACGTATATTCGACCGACGTATGTACGGCCGATATACACCCCCCATACACTTCTCTGGGCTCACGGCCCTGTACGGGAGGGGTACGGTGCGGCAACGTAGCCCGGGAAAAGATAGGACATGTCCTATCTTTTCCCGTGATACACATTGTGCGCTGTATCTTCCTATGGAGAGGGGCGGGGTGAGCAGCACTCATCCCCTGCTCCTCTCCGCAGCGCCGATGTATGCCCGCCGTACTACGGTTCGGCGGGCATACATTGTGTGAATGTAGCCTAACATTGTAGCACTGCTCCGTTTGTTTTAGTGCTAGGAGCTGTTTTTCTGGGTGACAGGTCCTCTTTAATATCTGATTCCATTCATGTGAACAACAGAACTTGTTGTGCTGCCTTACATGCACAATTTTAACTTAATCCATATCAATGTGTTATAGGATATTCTACTTGTTCCAAAAGACTACATTGTGGTTTATAAAGAACTAAAGTACCATGAGAAATGACCATAGAGACATGTAACCATGTTGAACAGCCTTATACATGGCTACTTATCATAATTTTTTTGGGATCTACAAACGTGCACAGTTAAAATAATTCTTTGATTTGTAACGCAATGTGAGTGGCCAGATCAAGAAAGTAGCCCATAAAACCAATGGCAATGCAAATCATGATTATTATTTTTTTGTCCGGTAGGGTTCACAGTTACTTCTCTTTTCTCTGAGTAAGAATGCGGATTACCAATTGATTGTGTTTCCATAGAATCACATACCGTATATACTCGTGTATAAGCCGAGTTTTTAAGCACAAAAAATGTTACCAAAAAATGTACCCACTTAAAAAAAATAAACTTATATACTCACCCTCCGATGTCAGCGCGGCTCCCCGATGTCAGCGCGGCTTACTGATGTCCTCGATGTCAGCGCGTCCCGTCTCCTTTCTTCTCCGCGGCTCCTCTTCTTTCTTCTTGCTTCTCTCATGGACGCGGCCATGTTTTCTTCCTGCCCGCACATACTATGACGTCAGCAGCGGCCGTGTCATAGATGCGCCTGCTAGAAGAAAACATGGCCGCGTCCATGAGAGAAGCAAGAAGAAAGAAGAGGAGCTGCGGAGAAGAAAGAAGACGGGACGCGCTGACATCGAGGAAATCGGTGAGCCGCGCTAACATCGGAGGGTGAGTATATAAGTTTATTTTTTTTAAGTGCTGTGGGGACAGGCTGTATTCTACTGGGGGCTGGCAGGCTGTATACTATTGGGGGCTGGCAGGCTGTATACTATTGGGGGCTGGCAGGCTGTATACTATTGGGGGCAGGCAGGCTGTATACTACTGGGGGCAGGCTGGCTGTATACTACTGGGGGCAGGCTGGCTGTATACTACATGGGGGCTGGCTTGCTGTATGCTGCTAGGGGCTGGCTAGCTGTATACTACTAGGGGCTGGCTGACTATATACTACTGGGGGCTTGCTGGCTATATACTGGGGGGGGGGTCTGTGACCAATGCATTTCCCACCCTCGGCTTATACTCGAGTCAATAGTTTTCCCCAGTTTTTGGTGGTAAAATTAGGGGTCTTGGCTTATACTCGAATATATACTGTACTCGATCTGGCTGAGGCCCGCCCCATACCCTAGCGGTGTGACTGCATCCTAAAAGCAATGGTGGGCTTAGACAATGGGGCTTATTTACTAATGGTCCGTGGCCGCTCTTGTGTCTGATTTTCCGTCATTTCTGGGATTTGCGCCACTGTGACAGGTATTTAAATGGGGATTGTGTTGCAAGCGATTGGATTGTGGCGTGGCTGCGCTGGCTTTCACGCGACAGAAATCGGGGGGAGCGTGCCGACGATTTGACTCATTCGGACTGAGCGCAGGATTTCACTTTAAAATTGTGGCGGAAGATCAAGCACTTACATGCACCGGGAAGAAGAAAGTGAACTCCGGCGGACCTGAGCCGGGAAGCGAAACATGCAGGATATCGGGCGCACGATTATAGTGAATTGTGGCAGAATGCATTTTCGGGGAACGCGTCAGGACGGTAAGTAAATGTGCCCCAATGGGTGCTCACCGCACAGTGACCAGAGGCCATAGACAAATGCTACGGCCGCATATTGGTCCCCATTACGTTCGTGTGAATGAGCCCTTATAGTGGTGTCACATAGTTTTTTCAGCAGATGTAAATACGTACTTATGAAAAGTCTAATATATCTTTTCACTTGAATAGTAGATGTACTAATCTGTATCAGCCCATTGGAACGTTGCAGGGTCATCTGGGCATTTTTTTAGGTCCCTTGGAGTATTTGGAGAATTGTCCCCATAATAATCTGTTATTACAAGGTTAAGCTGCACTTTTCTGTAGATAGTAAGTGGGCACACAGTCTTTGTACACATAGGCTAGTTTAGTAGACAACATTTACACCATAATGTGTTATCAGCATCACTGATAACATGGATTATACAACATTTTTGATTCATGTACAGTAGATGGATACATTTGGTTGGTGACATTGTAGGTCCTCTATACTTATTTCTTGGTGTTTCTGCATGTTCCATCTCAAAAACTGATCCTGAAATAATTGTAGGCCTATATTCTTTACCTTGTGCCTGAAGTTGACAAAGTCTGGGAAATAACCAGATACAAGAATGTTTGAGCATTCTTTTGTTTGTGATCACAAAGATGGCATGCTGCTTTCTTGGCCTATTAAGAACATTAGGTTTTGAAAGCATAGTAGTTAAAGTGAGTAAGTGGCAATATTAAAAAGTTAAACAAATGCCAAAAAACATTTTCCAGAGGACTGGGATTGTAACAATGCCATTAATGAGGGCAAAGAGGTTTTAATGCAATTTGCACATTCTTAAGTTTCAAAAAGAGGTTTTCAGTTAGTGCATTATTAATGGGCTGCACATCTGGAAGTGTGTAAAAGCTATAGACATTGAGCAAGTGCAGGGTTTCCCCACTAGGCCTGATTCTGACTTTTTCTCCTCCCCAGTGATAGACTTGTTTTCAGAAGACTTAGACAGGGCAGTGACAATATCCAGATAGTATGTAAACATTCCTCACAGCAGACATGTTTATGATCAGAACAGTAGATGCTGTTTTGTGAGTAAATATTGCAGAAGGAATGTTATGTTCTTGGAGTTTCAAATTTGCTGAATATGATACAATAAACCATTATTTGCTTTTTCTTTTTATTGTGCATTCTGCTAGCGTTAGAGGATTTCTGTGTGCGTTCCATTCCCTTTGCCAGCCAAGTCCTTACATTGGGAAAGCACTGTACCGCATTTAGCCGTTGTCAATGGGGCAATTGACTTTTCACAAACTACAACATGTATTGAGGGGTAGTTTTGTTTTTTTTTTTCTTTTTTAAAGAGAGGTCTCCAAATTTTCTAATAAACAAAGTGGTAAAATGATATTATGGTGTTGAGTTTCTGCATCACTTTTTATTCATTACCCCAATGGGAGGGTTTATTCTCTTCCATAGGAAGCACAAGCTTAATGCATTCAGCTAGCCAGCTGCAGACGAATAAAAGCATCAAGAACATTAAAAACATAAGCCTTGGGGACCATTATGTCTCATTTCTCTATTCTTGATTTTCCATCTTTATTTTTTTATGCACCCTCATATATCACTTTGCAGAGAAAATCCCCCAGCTTGCTGACAGCTAAAGGATTTCTGTCCTATAAAACCTGTGTTACGAGTGTTATGGTACAGAAGCATAACTTCTGCCTCCTGACAAATACTGAAAGTCAGGTGTTCCCAGCAGCCACGTGAGACCATACAGGCTATAACTCTCCTGGTTTCAACAGGTGGCTAAAGTCAATGACTATGATTTGGAGCCTATTCTTGCACTCTACTGTGGTTCATGTTGTCATCGTGCTCCTCTCTCTGGCTAAAACTCTTGTTCCAGAACTGTTTGCATAGAGTAATATAATTATTAATTTCCTCCTCCTTTATATTCTGTGCAAGACTGGTTCCAGGCTTGTGTGGGCCCAAGGGCAGCAGAGTTGCATTGGCCCTGACTAACCTATCCCACTTAACCCATACAACTAGGTAAATTATCATATTATCAAAGATATAGCTACAAAGACTAATTTAAGAGGCAATTTTTTATGGCACCACTGACAATGTTGTTTGTAGTTTCACTGTAGCCAAATATCACTAAAGCTGTTGCTTCAGACTATCTGATATGTATACATATGTCATAATACCCCCTTTGCTTCTCTCACTTCTCACCATTTTATGTTTGTTTTCTCTCCCCCAACCCCCTAAAAGTTACTGTTAGGGTCGTCATGTATTAGTCTGATTGCTAATACAATAAACTACGATGCTACTAATAACTCTCTAATAGCCATGGGACTCCCATCTGATTGTACAGACCCTATCCTGATGTCGACTCGAGGGAGGAAAGGAAGGAAGTTTGGATGTGTATTAACCTTGGAGATAATAACTTTTTACTAACCTATAGCGCACAGAAACACACACCCTAAATCCCTTGGATAGTATGAACTAATTTAACTAATTTACATAAAGAATAAACTCTTGAGGCTATATCATTTAAACAGGTGGATGGATTCTAAATAAATTACTGAAACACCATATTGATCAGGGGCACAGGGGACCTTGAACAGTAAAACCACAACGTATTATTTCAGGAAGGGTTTTAGAAAATTTCAAAAGTGTGACCTGGATTTTGCTAAATCCCTTTAACCCTTTTGCTGCTAGGAGTTTTGTGATATTTAGCATCATAAGTAGCCATCTATCAATTACTACTTGGTGTTAGTAAGTGGCACTATAGGAAAGCTTTTAGGCTAGTTTAGGTTGCAAAGAACCCTTAACAAGCTCACTTTACATGGAGTCTAACAGCAGTTTTTACCATACAAAGCTTCAGAGAGTGTTAGGTAGCAGCCCAGGAGAACTGTGTAATTATAATAATAATAATAATCTTATATAGCGCCATCATATTCCGTAGCGCTTTACAAATCATAAGGGACAAATATAATAGAACATGACAGCGCACAAACATTCGTATGGAACAAAAGGAGTGAGGTCCCTGCTCGCAAGTGCTTACAGTCTATGTATGGGGTGACATAAGAGGTAAAACAATATATAATGGTCCAGCCATTCTTCATAAGGGAATAGAACAAAATATAATAAATAGAGGTGCTCTCTTGAGAGTCTGTGTTGTTAGCCACAGCAGGACTACAGAAAATGTTTTTATATTTCAGGATTGTAGCTGGTGCACTGGAGCGGTCCCCCAAAACTGGTGTGTTATTTATCTCAAGATTCCAACTATTCCCCAGGTTCTCCCGCTCTGTTATAATATCTAACTAACATTACCCATTAGCACAATACAGAACAGTCCTTTAAATTTGTGTATGTCTCATTCAATCAGCTGCTTCTGAAACACCAAATGTGGAGGATTAGCTTTGGTACAGACAGATAAAATGGGCTTTAACATATTGAGAAAGGGACACAGACTTAACAAGTTTCAAAAAATGGGCCCAGACTGTGCTTTATTAACTCGATCGCGACCGGCCGCTAAAGAACAGCCAACAGTAGGCGTGGGTCTCGAGTGTGCAGCAACACCTTTCGACGGTGCTGCAGCCAGGACCGGGTCCCTGGCTGTCGGACACAGCTGATGACCCTAGAAAGAAGGCAGAAGCGGTTTATTACTGCCCTACATGACTGTCTGGTCTGTAAGGGTTAATCTCGCAAAAGACATTTTCCACCACATGTTAAAGATGCCCCAGTTACAGGTGAAAATCTAAGTAATAAATGAAAATAAAATATGTGGAAATGCCCCCCACGGGGTCTTTGATTATCTCATGGGGGACATAAAAAGTTAAAAATAAAGTAAACAATATTTCCCAGCTGCACCGTGAATAACATATCCATAGTCGCCCTGTTTGCCCGAGACTATACATATTATATATCAAAATGATGCCACACACTAGGGAATTAATTTATTATGCTCATTTTCAGTTAATTTGAAACTGAAAAAAATATATACTATACATACATAAGATTTTCTTTAATATCTATTTACCTGTAACTATCCCTATGTGTCAAGATTAAAAACGTTGCATTAATTTTTGAGTTATTGAACCAAAAAAAAAGGCAGTAAAGCCTTTTAAGACCTGGTCAGAGAAGGGTTAAAATAACAGAAATACAGCCTGTCTTCAGCACAACCAAAAACAAAATAGTAGTAATTATAGTCAGTAGTCAAACCTGACTCTACCAGGCTCTGGGTAGGCACAACTCACTGTTTTGGTTGCAGTGTCAGACCTGTGGTCTGAGCTCTCACATGCAGCACTCAGCTGTCAGCCATAGAGAGTCCTGCAGTCTGCACCTTCTTATGCACCTGCTGCAGCTGTCATGTTCTAATTATTCTGAAACCAGAAAAAAAGAAAAGGCTTGTAATTTAACAATGCAGGTTAGTAAAAGAACAAATGTTTAATAATAATTATATTAATTGCTTAATCAGAAAATGCATTGTTTCATAAATGTTACACTTTTAAGCATGGCTTAGAATGAGCCATAAAGTTTTCCTTCTTCAGCGGGCTCATTGCTGTCCACACGCCTGTTTCGTTAGCTTTGGCCTTATGGTGATGGGTTATAGAATGGAGGAGATCCAATATCTGGCACTATAAAATGTTGATTATTACAGTTCGATACCTTCAAGCATATTATTTGCAGCATGTGGGGGAAATGAAAAAAAATCCATTAATGCGGCTCACTTCCATGTGGAGCTGTTTGTTGTTAAGAAAGCACAAAATGTAACTGGTGCAGTTTATTTTAACACATGGTCTGAATTCCACTTTGATTACTTTTAATGAGTTTTGCCTCAGCATTTTTCCCACCACTTAGCAGCAGTTGCATGCAAGGAGATTTATCACACAATTGAGATGAAGTATTTTGCTCTTATGACTGAGTCAATATGCAGGCAATAAAGTGCGGCAGTGTGTGCTGTCAGCCTGTGTCCCCCTGACTTATAGGGAGGGAAGAAAACCTGTTGGAAACCAATGAATAGCTGTGTATGAAAATAAATCAGCTGGGCTCAAAATCCACAGACACAATGGGCTAAAGCTACACACCTTCTAATTAACTCGCTGAACTCTTGCTGACCAGTCCTAGTGATTCACAGGGCCAATTTTTTGTCCTATTTTCCAAATATACAAGTATTATGAATAATAGTTATTGTTTTCTCTCTCCCTAAGTAATGATTGAGGGTATCACTCTTTCATATGTAAGGCTGCACAGTTTTTACCTGTTTTAAACAGGTATTCTGTACTGCAATGTATTGTATAAAGGATCAAGATATCCCAAATGCGGTTTCGTTAAAAAAAGTTCTTAATTTGCTAAAGTAGTGAACCATAGACAAACCTGTGCGTGTTTGGTATTTTTTTTTTAATTGTACTAACCTACAGAATAATTTTAGCATGTTTATTACACTGTATGGTGAACTGCGCAAAAGTTTGAATTAAAACTACAGCAATGAATTAATAAATTTGAATCATTATGCTATTTTTACCATAAAAATAAACCCACTGGAAAATACAAATCGTATGTCAGTATAGGGGGGCAAGACAACCAGACAGTGAGCCCTAAGGCTGAACCCCCCCCACTGTCCCTACCTACTTGCCTCAAGACAGCTCTAGCAACTGCGGACAACCTCGGTGGCGGTCCCTATACTATGTAAGTGACACACGTAACAGGACAAGACAGACAACACAATAAGGGGTAGTCGACAAGCCAGAATCAAAACCAGAAGAATCGCAGTACAAATTCAGTGGGCAAAAAACGGTAGTCAAAAGTCAGGCAGAGGTTCAGCAACGATAACAGAAGGTACAAAGAGGTCACAGGGAAATATGGGGAGCTGGGATATCCAGGTAAGAACAAGACAATAGCCAGCACGCAATTGAGCCACTAGCTGCCTTATAAGTAAAGCTGGAGAGACAGACAAGAAGCTGATAGGACTAGTGCTGATTGGAGCTGAAATCACCTGCATCAGTCCAGCAAAGACCAGGTAACTCATTAACTGCTGGACCAAAGTCATCGGGTGTGTCCAGACTCCAAAGGCACAATTCACATTGCACATTACTGTCAGAACTTGCTGCACCACCGCAATCGGGCGTGTCAAAACCCCTGAGACACAATTCACACTGAACGGTTCTGACAGTACCCCCCCTCTTATGAGGGGCCTCAGGACCCTTAATCATTGGACCAGGCTTAGAAGGATTATGTAAATGGTACCGCCGGACCAGACGGGGCGCATGCATGTCCTTAGCAGAGACCCACGTGCGCTCCTCCGGTCCGAAACCCTTCCAGTGGACCAGATACTGTAAGGAGTCCTGTACCCAGCGGGAATTCAAAATTTTCTCCACCTCATACTCCAATTCCCCCTGGACGATGAGTGGAGCCGGAGGAGGTGAAGGCAACACCGGTGGCACATATCTTTTAAGAAGAGACTTATGAAACACAGGATGGATACGAAGAGCATTGGGTAGTTTCAACCTAAAGGTTACCGGATTAATGATTTCCACAATGGTATAAGGTCCAATATATTTGGGTGCCAGTTTCCCTGACTGCACCCTAAGTTTCAGATTTTTAGCTGAAAGCCAGACTTTCTCACCTAGTACATATTGCTGGCCAGATATACGTCTTTTATTAGCATGTCTTTGATAAGACTCTTGGGCTTTTACCAAGTTCTGATGAGCTTGGGCCCAAACTGTGCACAGTTTAGAGAAAATGGCCTCGGCTGAGGGATTAATAGATTCTGCAGAATGAACAGACGAGTACCTGGGGTTAAAACCATAATTACAGAAGAATGGTGACATCTTAATAGCACGTTGTTCATGATTGTTTATAGCAAACTCTGCTAGAGAAATGAAGTCTTTCCACTTATTCTGAGTATCAGCCACAAAACATCTTAGAAATTGCTCTAACGATTGATTGGTCCTCTCTGTCTGTCCATTTGTCTGAGGATGGAATGCAGACGAGAAGGACAGAGAGATACCTAATTTGCCACAGAACTCTCTCCAAAACCTAGCCACAAACTGGACACCCCTGTCGGAAACAACATTCTCAGGCACCCCATGAAGACGTAGAATATGATTAATAAAAAGTGTGGCGAGTGTGCGAGCGTTAGGCAGTTTACGTAGTGGAATGAGATGACACATCTTAGAAAATCTATCCACCACTACCCAAATGACTGTCTTACCCTTAGATAGTGGCAAGTCGGTAATAAAATCCATAGAAAGATGCGTCCAAGGTCTCGTAGGGACCGGTAGAGGATGTAACAGACCCTCGGGTGGCCTACGAGGGACCTTGGACCTAGCACAAACCTCACAAGCTTCGACAAAAGCCTTGACATCTCGAGCCCAAGATGGCCACCAGTAATGGCGTGAGAGCAGATACTTAGTACCTGCCACACCTGGATGACCAGACAAAACAGAACTATGAATCTCTTCAAGAACTCGGAGTCGAAGGTTAGGCGGTACATACAACAAAGAGTCTGGAGTGTTATGAGGTGCTTGACCCTGAGATTCTGCAATCAGGGTCACCAAGTCAGGTTGCAAAATAGACACTACTACCCCGGGTCTTAAAACAGTATCAGATTGAGTTCTGGGGGAACTTTCTAAATCAAAGCTACGAGACAAGGCGTCAGCCTTGATATTACGGGAACCAGGTCGGTAAGTGACTTCAAAATCGAATCTGGTAAAAAACAAAGCCCATCGGGCTTGACGTGGCGAGAGACGTTTAGCATTGTCTAGGTAAACCAGATTCTTATGATCAGTGAGTACCACCACCTTATGTTTGGCACCTTCAAGGAAATGCCTCCATTCATCAAATGCCAACTTGATGGCCAATAGTTCCCTATTACCGATATCATAGTTACATTCAGCTTGAGAGAACTTCTTTGAGAAGAACGCAATAGGTCGCAGGTTAGTGAGAGTGTCCGATCCTTGGGACAACACCGCTCCTACCCCTACCTCTGATGCGTCCACCTCCACAATAAATGGACGTTCAAAATTAGGTTGAGTCAGTACTGGGGCCTCTGAAAAACACTTACGGAGCTTGTCAAATGCTCGGATAGCCTCATGAGACCAGTTGACAAGATCTGCCCCCTTCCTGGTGAGATCAGTAAGTGGTTTGGCTATAACAGAAAACCCCTTAATAAATTTCCTATAATAATTAGCGAACCCCAGAAATCTTTGTAAGGCCTTCAAATTATTGGGACGTTCCCACTTTTCGATGGCCACCACCTTAAGGGGATCCATACGGAAGGAATTAGGGGTGACGTAGTAACCCAAAAAAGAGACCTCCTGGATACCAAACTGACATTTAGACAACTTAGCAAACAGACTGTTTTGTCTAAGCAGTTCCATCACTACCCGAACATGTTTTATGTGTGAAGCCCAGTCGGGAGAAAAAATCAAAATGTCATCTAAGTAGACCACAAGAAAACGACCTAGATGCTGACGAAATATATCATTCACAAAATGTTGAAAGACCGCCGGGGCATTGCATAAACCGAAAGGCATCACTAGATATTCAAAATGACCCTCTGGTGTATTGAAAGCGGTCTTCCATTCATCACCCTCTCTGATTCTAATCAAATTGTAAGCCCCTCGCAAGTCTATCTTGGAAAACCATTTGGCCCCCACAATTTGGTTAAATAAGTCAGGAATCAGGGGTAGAGGGTGTTGATTCTTAACAGTGATTCTGTTAAGTTGTCGATAATCTATACAGGGTCGTAATCCCCCATCCTTCTTTCCCACAAAAAAGAACCCTGCTCCCAATGGGGAGGAAGATGGGCGAATGTGACCCTTCTGGAGACTTTCCTTAATGTACTCCCGCATAGCCTCCCTTTCTGGACAAGACAAGTTAAAAATACGACCTCGAGGAAACTTGGCACCGGGAATTAATTCAATGGTACAGTCGTATGGTCTGTGTGGCGGCAATCCGTCCACAGCTTTTTCATCAAATACATCCGCATAATCGGACAAAAAACTCGGAATACCCTCTTCCATGGAAGAGCACTCAGCAAAAGAAACCACCTCACAATGGGAGTCACATTCAGTACCCCATTTTACCAGTTCCCGGTTTGCCCAATCAAAAACAGGATTGTGCTTCTCCAACCAAGGCAAACCTAAGATCACATCAGACGACAGGTTATGCAGACACAAAAACTTCATACGTTCCACATGAACTGCCCCCACCTTAACCTCAAGGCAGGGAGTGATGTAACGTATATCCCCCTGAGCAAAGGGGGCTGAGTCTGCTCCTGTGACATTAACAGGAGATTGGAGCAGAAGGGGACACACCTCTAGACCGGAAAAGAACATAGGGTTAACAAAATTAGCAGAAGACCCCGAGTCAATCTGAGCATAACCAGAGATGTTTCTCCCTCCCAAAGACAATGAAATAGGCAATAATAACTTATTCTTATTGGTGAAGGTTACCTGTTCGCCTGAGTGACCCCCTCGATAGTCACTCAGGCGTAGAAGTTTTCCGGCGGTGGTCCAGGAAGGGATGGACATTGCCGGACTCGATGTCCTGCTTTCCCACAGTAGAAACATAAGTTGTTCAACACACGATATGCACGTCTGGTCTTGGCATCAGTAGAATCCACTTGCATAGGTTCCTCTGATGGGGGTATAGCAGAAGGGGAAGGACTAGGGTTGGTAACACGAATAGGTGAAGGTCTAAAAGCGTCTGATGTACCTCTCTCCTTTAGCCTGTCTCTCAAGCGTCTGTCAACTCGGATAGCTAATGTCATGCTATCCTCAAGGGAACTAGGAGTGGGATAAGCTACCAACAGATCCTTCAACCGATCATTCAGTCCGACACGAAACTGAAATCGGAGTGCCGAGTCATTCCAAGTGGAGGGACCACTCCACTGCCTAAACTCCGAGCAATATTCCTCCACAGGACGTCTACCCTGCCTCAGACCTGTCAAGTGACGTTCAGCATTAGCTGCACTATCCGGGTCATCATACAGTAGCCCTAGGGCCTGAAAAAACCCATCCACCGTCTGCAACTCAGGAGAACTAGGAGGTAACGAGAAAGCCCATTCCTGTGGTGACCCCTGGAGTAGAGACATAACTATGCCCACCTTCTGGACCTCATCCCCAGAAGAGCGGGGGCGCAATCTAAAAAACAATTTACACCCCTCCCGAAATGCACAGAATCTCTTTCTATCCCCACTGAACTTATCTGGGAGTTGTACAGGTGGCTCAGGTGGTGCTGGGGAAGCCATGGTAAACTGACGTGGGGCCGTCTCCTGCTCATGAAGCCGAACAGCTAGTTCCTGCACCATGGTGTTGATTTGCTGCATCTGTTCCACAATATTTGTCAACGCAGTTCTGCTGTCCATGACAGCGACAGTATATTGGGCTGGCTATTCTGTCAGTATAGGGGGGCAAGACAACCAGACAGTGAGCCCTAAGGCTGAACCCCCCCCACTGTCCCTACCTACTTGCCTCAAGACAGCTCTAGCAACTGCGGACAACCTCGGTGGCGGTCCCTATACTATGTAAGTGACACACGTAACAGGACAAGACAGACAACACAATAAGGGGTAGTCGACAAGCCAGAATCAAAACCAGAAGAATCGCAGTACAAATTCAGTGGGCAAAAAACGGTAGTCAAAAGTCAGGCAGAGGTTCAGCAACGATAACAGAAGGTACAAAGAGGTCACAGGGAAATATGGGGAGCTGGGATATCCAGGTAAGAACAAGACAATAGCCAGCACGCAATTGAGCCACTAGCTGCCTTATAAGTAAAGCTGGAGAGACAGACAAGAAGCTGATAGGACTAGTGCTGATTGGAGCTGAAATCACCTGCATCAGTCCAGCAAAGACCAGGTAACTCATTAACTGCTGGACCAAAGTCATCGGGTGTGTCCAGACTCCAAAGGCACAATTCACATTGCACATTACTGTCAGAACTTGCTGCACCACCGCAATCGGGCGTGTCAAAACCCCTGAGACACAATTCACACTGAACGGTTCTGACATCGTACTGCAAAAAACAAGCCCTAATATGCTCATGGTGGATTTAAAAAATAACCCTTTTGTCTCTTTGGATTTGCACATCATCAGAATTTCTTCTTCTCGTTCATGGTAATACATGCAGTGAAAAATATATTCTCAAAGTTCTCAATTTTTATCCCCCTAGTGATGTTTACACAATAAACATAATTTTTACCACCTTACTTTACAATTTTACTCATTTTTCTTGCTGTTTAAGCTCCTATAACTCAGTGGTGGTCAGTGTAAAATTCCAGAGTGTGGGTGGGGACTCTCTAGGAAGACAAATTATGAACTCTATGTGCTGACAATCTGGTTAGATTATCAGGGTTTAGGTTTAACTACTGAACATTCACTAGTGGATGAGACGGATAGCAGATGAGAGATGAGATCTATGAGCTGCATATAACACACAGTGAAATAAATCTCCAGCTCTGCTCCATTTGAGCTATAACATACACTGTCAGCTCTGTTAAATCAGCTGTATCCTTCACCTAATATAAATATCTTATCTTGCTGCTGTTTGCTGGCAGGAAGTGTGTGTGTGTGTGTGTGTTGCGATGCAGGGGGGGGGGCGATGCAGAGACACTGCAGTGTCAGACTGGAGAATCCATTCATAAGAAAATGTTCTGTCATCTGTCCTGTCTGACCCTAAAGTGAGACGATTAACGGTTGGATCCCGGGGCAACCGAAATTGTGTATACCAGAACTGATAGAGATGAGTTGGAATTATATCTGTGAAATGCTGTAATTTTTTTGTCAATAACAGTAATTTAGTGAATGTGATATGTTATCCTGAGTATATCTAAGAATCTTGTCTTTGCGGGTATACCCCTTTAACGAAGATAACTGGCATTACAGCAACCAGAATCAATGCAATGCTGCATTCTCAATGAACAATGATTGTTTTACAATTAATCCATTGATCAAATCTCCTTTTATAAGCCCTTTTTACAGTATGTTGTCATATTGACTTAGTGTCACTCTTTCCTGTTTGCAGTACATCGCTCTAAACACTCTAAGTGGCACCCAAATATCACTGGCTAATTCCACAGGTTTTTGCTAGTAACACTGCAGCTAAACCTACAAAACAACATGTGCGCCACTCGCCTACAGCTTTCGTTTCTTGTGTTCTTACCCTAAGCATGCCACAGTAAAGGTTGAAGAGCAACAGCAGTCTAGATGTCATGTAAGTTTGGGACCAATCTCCTGTTGGTCAGCATTAATAGCACATTTGAGTACTATATGGGAAGAGAAATGTTCTGGGATCTGGCTACATCCTGATTTTTTTAATACTTTTGCAAAATATATTTTATTCAGCCATTGGTTTTGCATTATATTAACTTTATTCTTGCAGAGTTTGGCGTGCAAAATATTTAATTTTTCAGTACTGTTGTCACAGTTCAAACTTTCCATTATTTAACAAGGTTATTGAAAAATTGATGGTGTGTTTGTACCAGAGAGACATCCTGTAGGTTACAGTGTTGATTTATGGCACTAGGAACACAGTTCAGTGCCGCTGTCTGCTATAGTGGGAGGCACTTTGTCACTGTCCCAATAGAGAAATCATACCATTGAAATACCTTGCCTCTGAGTGGAGCGATGCACACTCTGTCTTCCAAATATGACTGTTAATAATTTATCTGTTACCATGTATCTGTGTGCATACACCAAGCATAATGCTGCTCATAATACTATGCCTTTGTCACACTAGAGGCTTTAAAGCTCATTAAATATTTCCTTCTTATTTTAATTTTTATTTTTTCAGAGCACTTCATATAACTAGTAGCCAGCATTTCAGAAGGACTTTGCAGTCAATCTCATGCACGCATCTTATTATCATTCCATCATTTATGTAACTATGAGTATTCAGCTGCTGGGAGAGTCCATTTGTTACTGTTTCTAGTGTTATTTTAGCAAGTGTAGCATTGTTGCCAATGCAGTATTTCCATTGTGTATTCTGGCTAGCACATAGGTGTGTGTTCAGTAGCTGACACACAGGAAGAGCTTGGCTATCGCTTATTAATGTGTTTACGATTGTGTTTTGTAAACACAAGTGTTAACAGCTGTTTAATTAGCCAAATCTCTCTTCAGCTGTGTTTTTAAACGCATGCGTTAAATGCTACCTACGTGTGACCGCACCCATAGGGAATATCTCATGGTAGATTTCCTTTAAGCTACAATTTACAGTACCATTAAGTCTGCCAATAAACTGTTATGTTTTACATACAATTTGCAGTGCAATAAATAGGAGTTTAAAAATCCATCCCTGCAAGGCAACAAACCAAGACAATATAACTCTTAAATATGGACTAGGCCTCTGTATGATGCTATATGGTGCTTTTAAAATTTACTTCAATACAGAGGGATTTTCTCTTATTAGATATACGGCCTTAGAAGCAATAATTTTATGTATAAATACTAAATGTTCCAGCTTCACATCCTCTTTGTGTATATGGCATGTTTGTTTTAGGTATCTAATGTATTGCTATAGGGTCCTATGTGAGAATTAGTGTGTGCACATGTAATGTTACACATCCCCAATATCAAGAGTTCCAGTAACTGTGTACACCATTTGAGTGACCTCCGCTGCTTAAAAGTAAGGTAGCTACTATGCAGTGTTTGTCACTAAATCACTTATTTATTATATATAAAACTTTAGCTCTGCTTTCCATACCTGACACTGTTTTCTTACACCTGCCTTATCTTGTTCACTTGTTGTCTTACTGAAGCTGTAAAATTTATGGCCATTTTAACATTACATTAATCATCAAAGTGTACAGTCAGAGCATATACATCTTGACAGCTTCTTTTAGGTCCATGGAATCTAGTATTTACCGATGTCGTGTCTCGACATACTTCCACTACTTACATTAATAAGGTTATGATTTTAACATGTTACTTATGACCATTATCCAGGTAACGGCCACTATCCCCAATAGTTTGCTTTCCCCGTTGTTGTTTACTGTATTTTCTCAGTGTGTATTTCATTGATATGCTGGGTTCAGTCCAGGAAACATCTTCTATGTTACAGTCACATTTCATGGACCGAGAGTTATCTGTGATGGTGAATTCTGACTATGGGTCTGGAGTCCTGTACTCTCTGAATCATTTGAGTATGGAATGGTCAATCTGTGAACACTGGAGGCTGAAACTCACAGTTGGAGATGAGCGGACCCTCGGGTCGTGTTTGGTGTTCGAGTTAGGTGGCCTAATCCTGACATATTGCCGGGTTGGCAGCCGAACAATCAGTCTGGAAAATTGACACGCTTAGCAACTCGCTCTCCTTGGAAATCATAGCCATGACTAGTTGCTAGGGGTATCAATTTGGCGTATTGCCTGTGTCTCCAGCCAATTTGGAAATATGTCTTGGTCAGGTGGCCGAAGCAGACCATATGATCATCTCTACTCACAGCATCAAAATTTGCTGTGATGCAGTTCAGCGAAGATAAAGTAGGCTTGGGAAATGTGGCCATCAAATTGACGTGCTTCTTCGACCAAAAATGGCCATCTGAATAACACCTCTGGGTGGTATTAAACAAATGTCTTGATAGCTTTTGCAGACATTTGCAATTTATCACAAGTTGCTGATTTGTACCTGGACTCAAGGTGCGGAGATTGATGGCGAATTGCCATCATTGATTGTGGTTGCTGATGGCACAGGCCATCAGCAACCACAGGGCACCCAAAAGATGTCCTTTCACTAATGATGATTCTGGTGCAGCATAAGTAGAATACACAACATATAGAAAAACACTTTCCATATACCCAAAATATACTGTACCTAAGCTTAGCCAAAAGTAATATTTACTAGCAGTATTATATTTAGAGTTATAGTACTAATAGGTAGATTGTATTTTTCAACAATTGTGGTATGGTGACATCGCTATATGTATGCCGAGGCCACATGTGTTACCCTCTATTCGCCTACCCAATAGAGTAACGCACCTAGTCACTTAGTCCATAATAACTAAATTGAAAACAAGGGTACCCCTCAAACAAGGGGAGAGAGGACAAAACTAGAATCGTGAGCATAAAATTAAATCTTTATTAATAACACATAAACAATGATGACATAAACACAAGCGGTGCCAGTGTTGGATGGCACTGTACTAAAAGTATCAATAAAATGCAGTAAAATACCGAATGGTGTAACACAGAAAAAGAAACGGACAAACCCGGACAACGTGGAGAGGAGGTAGTCTTGGAAATCTAATCAAAGAGGCTGGACACGTGTGGGCACAAAGCCTCATAAGGACCATGCCTGATATGGGCAGTTGCAACAAATCCCTATATAGAGGCTGAGTATATGGCAAACATTAGATAGTGAGTGCCAGCTCTTACCTAGTCAGAACAGGTAGTTGGAGCTCCACTGTCCAGGAAAGACCGCGTCCCCGACATTTGTTTCAGCTTGGGATAAGCCTTTGTCTCGTCTGATTTGAATTTTTATATTTTTTTTATTATATTTTTTTTTCTAACTTTTTATTAGTACTGTTACTATTTTTCAGACTTCCTAGGGTACATTAACCCTAGGTTGTCTGATTGATCCTATCATATACTGCAATACTACAGAATGGCAGTATATGGGTATTTTACCGGCCCGCAAGCCCTTTCCATGCAACGGGACCTGGCTTGCGCCGTCCTAGTATGGCGCAAGTCGGGAAGGGGTTAAGACCACCCCTAGTTCAAATGGACATCTGGATGTCTGGATGTTTTTCATTTACTGTACTTTAGTCCCAGGCTATAATGATCAGCTGTAAGAGTTATCAAAGGTGTTTGCAATGAAGATTTACTGTTAAACCCAAAAGTCTTAAAATCCAATTGTCACAGAGATCAAGAAAATTTTGGCTGGGGTTACATTTATAAAATGTACAGTTCTGACTTGCATACAAATTCAACTTAAGAACAAACCTACGGAAGCTCGTACGTAACCCGGGGACTGCCTGTATTTTTTCAAACATATCATAAAGCACAATGCTAGTGCAAACTGTGAATAAAAATGAATAGATTGAGAAGAAATAAGAACGTAAGCAATCTAAATAAATTCCCCACAAGGTGATTTTCTATATGTAATAACTAGTTACACAACATCCCAATAATTGCAGTGTTTAGCAATAAATAATTAGATCTTTGCATTTTATTCAGGTGACATGGATTCCTAGGTCTGTATTACTATGGCTTTGATTGGCCAGGGGGGTAATTTGCCTGATCAGTAGTTTGGCCTCAATCCGGAACAATGTGCAGGACACACCTGGACACCAAACCCCCGAATAGGAAGTTTGGGTCTGCTCATCCCTAGTGCAGATATATTGAATATAGTAAACATCATTTTGAAGAGTTTGCACAGTAAAAATAGGTTGTTAGCATAATTCTTGATATGGGTGTGCATTGATGCAAAAAGAGATCTTTTGCTGAATGTCCTTTGTGCAATAAATGACTGATGGGAGGATTTTGGGCTTTCCCTGCTGTTTTTGGTGACAAAGGAAAAAGTTCTGGGAGAAGGCATCTGTGTCATGCTACAGTTGTATGGTTTTATGTTCTATCTGAGGGTGTCTAATGTACAGAAGAAGCTGATGCGCCCTTTCAGTCTCCCCAGAATCCATTTTTGAGGAGTTGTTAAGTTTTTATTTGCAATACAGTTTGAACTTCTGTTTGACCCTTCAACCCTGTTCTCATCACGGCTGAGAAGCACTTTGAGCAATGCTTACCCAAGAAGAAAATGTAAATGGCAAACACATGAAGAAGCCTACATGGCAAAAGGCTTTTAGATCAATGAATTTCCACTGAGACGCTCTGACTTTTTTCACTCCCAGCAGCTTTGATCCTATGACTTCATTATAAATGTAATGGATTTTTTTACTTCATATTTCTACCAAGTATCAGTCAGATATTTTTTTTTTTGGTGAAATGCCCTGTTATTAGATGTAGTAGTTAACTAGAATGTTCTATGAATTATGTTTTATAGGTAAATAATTTTCCCATCCTTTAGTAAGAAATCTGAATGGTTCATTTGTTTTACAGCTCTGTAGCTCAGAGATATTGCATATCACTATGTCTACAGTCTATTTGGAGTGCTAATTTTGTAGTCTCTTTGCAAGCATAAAATCTCTTAAATGATTATTGTTCTAACAGGTTCACTAGTAGCTAAGTATGCAGTCAATTATATAATTTCCAGACACTCACCATAACTGTCTGCAACATTATACAGTCTCACTCTATCCTAAAGAACGAAAGCCAAGGACCGAACTATGCCAATGGATTCCTCTTAGTCTTTTTTTATATTTGTAGTAAGTAAATATTAAAGTGGTTTCCAACCCTACAAAATGTTTCACAAGCCGCTTGCAATACAAATACATAAATGTGAAATGCTGAATAAAATCTAAAAATACCAAAGAATTATGAAATTACTGGCAATTCATGTTTTTCAGATGCTGGAAAAATTAAAAGATAGGTGGATTCACACTGGTTTATGGAATAGCTTAGAAGAAATCAAGACGGTCATTAAAGAGCCGCAAGGAGGTGATAAAATGGATTTTGATAAATTACTGCAGACATATTATGATGCAATACGTTTTAAAGGCGTGAAAGGTAAGTTTGATGAACAAAACCTAATCATCTAAGGCCCAGTACACACCTGCCTTTGCTCCTACATGATTATTTTCTTACACTAAAATTAAATCAATTAAAATCCGTAAATGTTTGAATGGATGTTATACTAATGTATTATCGTTTTAGTGATGGAAGATAACGGAGGCTCAAACACCAGCATAAATTATAAATGATTGCAATTACTTGTCAGTCCCTTTTACTTCCCACTGTTTTGCATATAAAAAGCTCCCGCCACTCACATACATCCTCGGAAACAAATATAGTAATTAATGCTTCTTTATTGACTTTCACATACTCTTCTGGCAAGTAGATACAATAGAGAAATTGAAGCATCAGCGTCTTAAAGATGCAGCCTGTTTGTACGTTAAAGGGTTTTTCCCATTTCAGCTAATTAATGATATTGTTTGTCTTATAAAAAGACATGGTTTTCTAGAGCTTCGCTTGCTGTTCTTCTATAGAAGGTTTCTAAGTTTACTTCCAGTGGACAGAAATCTGACCATGGTCAAACAGGTGCACGGCTCGTTATATCACACAGCTCTGATTACTCTCTGTGATACTAACGAGCTCTGCACCTGTGTGACCATGGCCAGATTTCTGTCCACTGGAAGTAAACTTAGAAACTTTCTATAGAATGACCGCAAGCAGAGATCTAGAAAATCATAAGGAATGGATACAGAAAGTGTATTAGAAATTTGTATAACTTTTTATAATAAAAACAATAACATTAATTTGCTGAAATGGGAATACCCCCTTAAGGCTCAGTGTCTCTTCCTGTGGTAATAACTTTTCAACACTTCAAGATATCATTGTGATTTTGAGATTGTTTTCTCATGAGACACTGCAGTAGTTAGTAGTATCATTTTGGTGAGGTTATCAGTTTCTTTTTTGGGGGATAAAAGTTCAATAATTTAGGAAAAATTTTAAAAAATTTTCAAAGTTTCAAATGTTCTACTTTTTAGAACCAATCATACCACAAATTTTGTTTTTTTTGTTTTTTTTTAATAAACCTTTTGCTATCTTTATTTTTTCTGTAATTTGTTTTACATTTCCATTTTTCACGGATTCGAGAAGGTTTCAAGTTTTAGTAGCAACTTCTCTGGTTTTCTAGAGATGGGAAAAATGCTTTGGTAACTAATTTAATTTGGAAGTTCCCTATAAAGGCTTATGTACTATATACCTCTACGAGTAGCAGCATTTTATTAACCTAACATCTCAAACTATTCAAATCAGCATTTGAGAAGATTGTTAACCCTTTACTTCTTTCTCTGGAAGCAAACAAATAGATTGAAATTTTTGAATAAGATTATTCTCATTTAGCCCTAAAATGGACACATTCTGAAGGAATTTGAGGTAAATATATATCCCAACATTTTTGCCCTGCTTCTTCAGAGTACGGCAATACCATACATGTGGTTGTCAACTGCTGTTTCGTCGCACAGCGATGTCTGAGAACAGAGTCAGTTCTATTGGATTTGGCTACAAATGTTTTGTGGTGCCACAGTGTACTTGAAGAGTCCCTCAAGTAACAGTACAAGAGAAAATCCTCAAAGATGTCACCATTTAGGAAACTAGACCCCTCAAAGAATTTATGTTGTGGTGAGCATTTGAACCCCAACATACTGGTCAAAATCGAATGCAAAGTAATGCACACAGTGGGGCTGAGAAGGGAAGGAACGAAATTTTGCTTTTGGAGCTTCGTTCTATGAGTTTTATGTCATGTTCGCAGGGCCCTAGAGGTACCAGTGTGATAGAAACCCCCCAAGAAATTATACCATTTTGGAAACTACACCCCTCAAAGAATTTATCTAGGGGGTGTTGAGCATTTTAACCCCCAACATGCTGATCAAAATCTAATGCAAAATAAATGGTGCATAGCAAAAATTGCTGTTTTATCTAAAAAAAAATATGGCATTTTAGTGCCTAATATATTGTGCAACTTAAGACAAACTCCCCAAAAATCAGGGAAGGGAAGGAGCAAAATTTTTCTTTTGGAGCACCCTTGCCACTAGACTGGTGTTGGGGTGCCCCTGAGATATCAGTACAATAGAAACCCTTGAGTAGTGACCCCATTTTAGGAAAGGGCACCCCTTAAGATTTTATCTAGGGTTGTATGAACATTTACCTGGGCCAAATGCAATACCAAGTGAAGGGGGCAGTGTAAAAATTGCATTGTTTTCTCAAATGTGCCATATTAGGAAGAAATGTATTCAGCCCAACGCATGCCACTGCGGAAAAACACTCCAAAAATAATTCTGTGGGTTATTACGGTTATGGCAATAACCCATGTGTAGCAATAGTATATAGGCTGGGGACACCTTACTATGTTTGTTTCCGAGGATGTATGTGAGTGCAGGGAGTATATTTTTGTATGTTGTCCGCAAGCTGAGGACTTGGCTGTGTACAACCAATCCATTGGAGGAGGCTTACAGAGTTTGGGTGACTGGCTGAATCATTGTGACTTGTCTGTTTATTAATTCTTTTATCATAAATCTATCTTGACCGTTTTTTTGAGTGCTTATTTGATTTCACCAGCACTTTTTATTTTTAAATACAGGTTAATGTGATACTGATTTCTGTTTAAGGGAGTTTAACACCTTCCTCCACCATATATAACCAAAAATGGGATGCAATAGAGCACCTTATGCTGATATCGAAACATTCATTTTGACAACTACCAATAGCGTGGAAACCAGAGGTGTTTGTCTTTATAATCTTCTGGTCCTATGGCCTACAGGCCGGTCTCTGCCCATTTTAAATGATCCCTCTCACAAGAGGTTTTTTTAGAGGGCTCTCTCACATCACTCCCCCACCTGGGACTGGACAGGCTGCACATCAGGTGAACTATGTTCTACCCATGAAAACACAATATTGAATTCTGCATCTATAACTACAGTTTGATACACCTGTAGCTTCAGATCAGTCTCATGTGGACATCCACTCATGAACTTTATGAAAGTTTTCGTCTCTGTATTTCAGATGGCGCCCTCTTGATTGCAGTCTGTAGAGGTAAAGTGAGTGAAGGCTTGGACTTTTCAGATAACAACGCCCGTGCTGTTGTTACAGTAGGAATTCCTTTTCCAAATATTAAAGATCTACAAGTAAGTTGGTTTTCACTTGCACTTATTTATTTCATATAATACTGATGAACGATATGCAGAGCAAGTGTTTATTTGCCAAAAACATCTACAATGCTGCAATGTATCACAGCCCCTTTCACCTGCTATTTAATATAGAGGTGTACAGATACCCTCTTATGTGTCCTGTCATTCCTATCCTTGGAGTATCCCTTTTTACTAGTTTATTACTCAATATGTGGTCTTTTTCTTACTTTGTCTTCTATCCTGTGCCTTGTGTGGGATTGGATTAAGTTTTCCTGTAATATGCTGACACCTGTGCAGTAGAAATAAAGGAATTTTACATTGGGTTCCTAATAGACAGCTATCAATCTTATCCCAATTTTATCTTTGGAATGTGACCATGGTACACACAAGACAACTTGTATACAGTAGTTACACAGAAGATCACAAATTCCATCCTCCTACAAATCATGGGGATATTTATCTGAAGCCTGGAAATAAATTCAAAGGCTAGCGTCTCGCTCATGAATCCCCTTTGCTTTGCTGCTTTTTTTTTCAAGCCCACGATGGAAAACCGGGCCAGTGAAATAATAGGTCATTGATCTGCAAGTCTTTTTACCAGTAGCAATATAGAATTGCATAGAATATAAGAATTGTAGTTTTGAACATAAATATGTCAAAATCACACATTAAATAAATTTTTTGACCCCTTAAGGACACAGCTTTTTTGTTCATATTTTGCATTTTTATATGTTGCAAAATGGGGTTTTGGACATATGGGCACTATTTTTGGTTACAGGGTTTAACACTGGGAATAATTGTTATTAAATTTTGATACACCGGACATTTTGGGTCACAGTGAAACTCAACATGTTTATGATTTTACTTGTTAATTTTTATATCGGGGAAAGGGGAGTGATGTGCTAGACAGTCTTGCTGGCGACTAGAGGGGGCATATAAGATGAATCTTGGACGGCAGCAAGAGGACTGTCTAGCAACCAAACGGACTAGAAAAATAGAGAGGAATCCCAAAAGTCAACCAGACATGTCCTATGCATTTGATTTCATTACAACCTTTGATAAAGACCATAAAATAATCTGTAATATTTTATATAAACAGTGGGGAATTCTATTAACCCCTTACCGCCGAATCCACTTTAAACCTTCCTGACACAACCCATTATTTTCAAATCTGCCCTGTGTCACTATAATTGGTTAGAACTTCTGAACACTTTAACATAGCCAAGTGGTTTTGAAATAGCTTTCTCGTGACACTTTGTACTTCATGTTAGTTGAAACATTTTTGTGACATGTTTTGCGTTTATTTATGAAAAGAAACATATTTTGTGAAAATTTGGAAAAATTTTCGAAATCCAAAATGTTCTACTTTTTTCATAAATAGTCATAACAGCAAAAAAAACTTGATAGCTAACATTAACTGAATGTCTGCTTTATGTTGACATGGTTTTTATGCATCCTCTCATTTTTGTAAGATGTTATGGGGATGATTTCTCACATTTTTATAGAAAAACCAAAATCACGCTTTTGTGGGACCTGCTCAGATTTCAAGTCACTTTAAGAGGCCTAAATGAAAGTAAAACCCCATAAATTATTCCATTATAGAAACTACACCCCTTAACATATGTAAAATAGCTTTTCTAAAGTTTTTTAACCCTTTAATTGTTTTACAGGGGATAAAACAATATCGTGTGCAATTTTTAAATTTTAATTTGAATGTGTTTTTCAAAAAATTTACATGTTCTCAGTGGATAAAATGCCACAACGGTCCATAAAGTTTGATACCAAATTTTTTCCTGAGTGTAACAATAATCCATATGTGGTGGTAAACTGCTGTATGGCCACATGCTGAATCAATTAAGGTAAGTATGCCAAATCTTTACCCCTGAGGAAGTCTCCATTGAGAGACGGAACGCGTGGGGAGCCCTCCACCTCCTGACTTTTGCATCAACCCACATCTTTGATGTTGTCACCATGCTGCCTGGCTTAATGCCAGATAACCTGTAATGTATACTGGGGATTTGCCTTGTACTTACTTTATCAACTTTTGAGGAACTTTCTCCCTAGACACCAGTCTACCTGTTTAGTACCCTTATGCTAGCTGGCTATATGCACAGGTTCGTTCAACTTGTTTACATTCTTACAGGGTTGATCTTGGTTTACGCAACCCAGAGTTGTACTTACCAGAGTATCAATAACACGGATTTGTACTGTATGTACTTTGGTACTATTTTTAATTGTTTTTATTGTATTTAATTGTTTTTTATGTCTGTGTTTAGGTGTGTGTTTCAATAAAAATTCATGTTTTTGTATATATTTAACAGTGGCACACAGCTTTGCTTTTGTTTGTAAGCCGAGTTTTTCAGCACAAAAAAGTGCTGAAAATCCTTAGCCAGCCCAGCACTTAAAAAAAATGAAAAACTTATATACTTACCCCGATGTGCAGCGCTGCTCCCCCGATGCGCAGCGCTGCTCCCCCGATGTCCGCGCTGCTCCCCCGGGTCCTCTTCTTTCTTCTTCTGTCTTCTTTCTTCGGTAACATCCTGCAGGGCCCCGCCATGTTCTTCTCCCGGCCGTTGCATAGTGTGACGTCGGCAGCGGCTGCGTCATACTATGTGCCTGCAGGCCGGGAAGAACATGGCGGCGCCCTAAGGAAGAAGAACATAGAAGACAGAAGAGGAGCCGCCCTGACATCAGGGGAGCAGCGCTGCGCATCGGGCCCACCGGAGGGTGAGTATATAAGGTTTTTTTTTTTTGGGTGCTGGGCTCACTGTATACTAGTGGGGGCAGGCTGTATACTACACAGGGCAGGCTGTATACTACACAGGGCAGGCTGGGCTGGCTGTATACTAGTGGAGGCAGGCTGTATACTACACGGGGCAGGCTGGGCTGGCTGTATACTAGTGGGGACAGGTTGGGCTGGCTGTATACTAGTGGGGGCAGGCTGGGCTGGCTGTATACTACAGGGGGCAGGCTGGGCTGGCTGTATACTACAGGGGGCAGGCTGGGCTGGCTGTATACTTAAGGGGGCAGGCTGGGCTGGCTGTATACTACAAGGGGCAGGCTGGGATGGCTGTATACTACAAGGGGCAGGCTGGGATGGCTGTTTACTACTGGGGGCAGGCTGGGCTGACTGTATACTACTGGGGACTTGCTGGCAATATACTGGGGGGGGGGGGTTCTGTGATCAATGCATTTCCCACCCTCTGCTTATACTCCAGTCAATAGGATTTCCCAGTTTTTGGTGGTAAAATTGGGGGTCTCGGCTTATACACGAGTATATATGGTAACTTTGGTGTTTTTACTTAGGAAAATCCCACAGCACATAACCCTAGCACCCCCTTATAACCAATAAAATAGACAGATCACCTAACCCAGATGTACTGTAGGAAATAAGTACCTTGGTGAACAGATTTATTTTTAATATTTGAAGACCGGACAAGTCCTTTTGCAGAATTGGGGCTAATGTTCCAAAAGCCGATCCAGAAACTACTAACCTGTGTGTTTAACATTCGTGGTGGCAAAATATTTGTAATTTTAGTAAATAAAATGAGACTTCTGGGACCAGAATTATTGGGGCCACTTTTTAATATTTTTATTAATGACCTCTTAGATGGTTTTCACAGAGTTTCAATATTTACAGATAATACTAAGCTCTGTAAAGTAACACAGATTATTATATAATAATATTACAGAGGAATTTGTCGAAGAAATGTGTAATGTACATAAATTTAAGATTTAAGTCTGGGCCAACAAAACCAAAAGTAAAATTATATGTTAAATACTGAATTCCTTGGTAAAACTGCAGTTGAAAACTAACTGCGCAATGATGGACAATTTTAAAGACTAGGGGCCTGTTAAAACAACAAGAAAACTGTGTACTTTCCTCTCTCCAGCACTCCAGTTACAGCTGCTCTATGTATGTATACAGAATCACAGACATGACGTCACTACCACAGCCGGCACCCACTCAGGCTTTGTCAGCATTTCACAGGCCGCAGCAGTAGTGCACTGTGAAAATGATGCCAGATCTTAGCCACTGTATACATGCAAACAGCGTTGGTGACAGGAGGCACAGCACTGGACCAGAGCATCGGATGGAGGCAAGTACTATTATAGAGCTGACACTTGCCTTTAACCTAAAGGAACACTCCAGTCATGGCTGATGCATTGAATTAAACCTTATGCAGGACATGAACGAAGGGGCATGACTCCAGGTCCTAGGAATACAATGAAATAGAGTTCTGCTCCTCCCTTCAGGCCCTGAAGTGCATTATTCAATTAATTAACTTCAATTGGAGTGTTCCTTTAATGGTAACCTGTCACCACATTTTCACATATACAATCAGTGACAGGTTCCTATGGAGCCCTATTAGTATGAATCTGGGTCAATGACAGTTTACTGCAGACATACTCTGTATAGTCTGAATTTACATATATGTACTGTCCTCTATAGCTTGATATCCTACTAACTTTCTGCAGTTTCAAATTGCTAAGGAAAGTCTGTAAATGCAAAGCTATTGAATTTTAACCTTAACATGGGGAGAGAAAAAGAACTGGACCGCACATCCACACATCACACAATGATCTACTGCCGCTAGGCTACATTAAATAACGAACTTGAGGTTCTTGGTTACATTTTGATCAAATTGTATAAGCCCACCAACCACTTCACGGTGACCTCTTTATGTGTGGATATGGGGTCCAGTTCTTTTTCTCTCCCCATGTTGGAATTGTAACCCTAACCCTCAAAGGGTTAATGATATTTAAACCAAGAAAAAATTGTTCAAATTATGATTATCTACACAACTAACTTTGTTTTTGTAAGTTTTTAACTAGTTTTATGTTTATCAAATGGCACATCCTCCTGTATTTAGTTTGCCTTTTATCCTCACCTAACCTCCCAAGTTGTATTTCTGCAGGTAATTGGCATAGCGTGTCCCATTGCATATATATATTTTATTATGCTGTCATTTATTTATCACTTCTCTAACTTGTATTTTTCTGACATGATTAGGGGTTCTATTACGAGGTGTGTTGGATTAGTGGAGAGCAGAAAGTGTCTCTTCAGGAAACAGGCTATGGCTATGTTCACATGTTTAAGCATTTTCTTTGTTTCCAAACAGGGAATAGAGACCCATAAAATAAGATTTGCTACACTTTTAATTTTCCCTTTTCCTTCCTGATTTCTGCTATCTATTTTAATTCTGCAGCAGGAAGAAAAATAAAAATAAAATAAAAAAAATTTAAATATAATAAAGGAAAAATGTAAATATGATCTGGGTCTGTTGTCTTGTTGACATAATTATATTTAAATTTCTCATTTTCATTGTATTCATGAACATTCTATTACAGTGATGGGCAACCTTTTGAGCTTGGCGTGTCAAAATTCGCCAAAAAACCGAGCATAACTCGGGTGGTGTGTCACCTCTAGAAAAAAATACTATGGTATTCCCGTAATCGTATCGACCCATGGAATAAAGATAACATGATTATTAGGCTTTACGGTGAACACCAAAAAAAGAAAAAGTAAAAAATCCAGTACAGAATTGATGCTTTTCTACTCCTGCCCTAAAAATAAGTTCCTACATTTTCAACAATAGGAGATACCAACCCCAAAATGGTAACACTGGAAAAAGCATCTCCCGCAAAGCACATTAACCCCCTCTAATGCCCTTAGTCAGAGACAGGACTGGCAGTGCTCAATTCCTCAATTGAGATCCCTCCCCCCCCCCCCCAACAAATAACAAAAAAGCAGTGTTTTAACTAGTTTTAAGGACATTTGTGTCCTGAGAAGTGCCCCCCACAGCAGTGTACATCACATCACAGCCCAGCCCGGTAGAGAACTCAGTAAATTAACTTACACGGGCTCCAACAACACCTCGGGCCTCCATTACTCTGTGTGTGCAGATGTTCCCGCGCAGGCACAGCACAGGTCACCGGGGCGCTCTGTCTCCACGCTCTGACGTCAGTGCGCGGCCTCCGCAGAGCAGGATGCGAAAACAGGAGCAGGCTGTATCATTGACCGACCGCACGCCTGGCCGACTGCCTGCAGACATCGGCAGCCGGCCACCGACAGCCACGGCCAGTCCGCCCCTGCAATTTTTCTCCGGCGGCCGCGTGTCAGCGAAAATGACTACTCGTGCCAGGGCTGACACGCGTGTCATAGGTTCGCCATCACTGTTCTATTATTTCCCTTTGCACCTCATTTTTTTTATTTAGATCCAATGACTGGTCAGGCAGATTACATACAATTAAGTCATAGCTTTTTTGTTATACTAGTTTAGGCTTCCTTCATACAGCTGAAATATGCAGTATTTTACGGTTTATACGACTTAAGCTTATATAGAGTAAAGATCCTGGCACTCGCAATCTTCTGCAGCTCAAACTTTAATGGTTAAGTGTACCTTACATCATAAGCACACAGGAACATAGGGGAACGCGTTTTCGTCTCATGTCACAAGCCTTCGTCAACCATATCAAACAACTCCATCAATTGCATATAAATACAAAGTAACATTTACAGACCCTGCCCACTAACGTCATATCCTACCGGAATCCTGCTATCCGTGGTGTGACCCAGTGTCATCAGGTGTTCTCCTCATTTCTAGAGGGGAATACAAAGTAATAAATAAAGTGAATCAAAAAATATAATGAATCAAACATAACAATGGTTTATAGTGACAATATAGGCATTATACACATTATACACATATATCACAAAATACTGCTGAGGTCATAATCCCAGTGTAACCCCTTCGATTCCAACATTGCCAACACAGGAATCCAGTAAGCCACATGGTTACGGAGGGTTTTAATGTTACCACCTCTCCTGGGAAATTCAATCTGTTCAACAGCTTGAAATTTAAGTTGGTCAATGCTATGGAAATGGTCAATGGTCATGGAAATGATAAGGAATAGGCAATACAGGCAGTCCCCAGGTTACGTACAAGATAGGGTCCGGTGGTTTGTTCTTAAGTTGAATTTGTATGTAAGTCGAAACTGTATATTTTATAATTGTAGAGCCAGACAAAAAATTTTTTGGCCCAAGTGACAATTGGAGTTTTAAACATTTTTTGCTGTAATGGGACCAAGGATTATCAATAAAGCTTCATTACAGACACCTTACAGATGATTATTGCAATCTGGGACTATAGGAAAGCATTCAGAAAGCTTCACCAGAGGTCAGAGGGGTCTGTCTGTAACTATGGGTTGTCTGTAAGTCGGGTTTCCTTAAGTAGGGGACCGCCTGTAGTCTATTGTTACATCTAATGGTGGATTTATGTTTATTTAAGCCTGTTTTAACGGGTTGTATTGTTTCTACGATATATAGATATCCACACGGGCGTTTAATTGAATAAATCACTTTCTATGAATTACACGTATGCCACATATTTTAAAGGGCTGCCTGGCTCCAATTTTTACACATTAGGTTACTCTGCAGTAAACCAGCGGTGGCAAAAAAACACCCAGCTATTATGCATTAGAAAAGTTTGTATGATTGCAGTATTTGGTTAACAGCCCATGACATGCCATGACAGACTCTTGTTAATTTTATTTCGTGACTGTATCTTTCAGGCTGCTATTCAGTGTGTAACTTAATCACCTTGTATCTAATGATGTTCAAATAGTTTCTTACTTTTATTTAAATATGTATTGAGGTACACTTTTTGTAAGTATACTTACCTGAGCTCCTCTTTATTCTGTTTTCCTTGCTGTCCTCTG
Source organism: Engystomops pustulosus (assembly GCF_040894005.1). NCBI lineage: Eukaryota > Metazoa > Chordata > Amphibia > Anura > Leptodactylidae > Engystomops > Engystomops pustulosus. The sequence goes on along the minus strand of NC_092412.1, from coordinate 131,503,420 downwards.
CTAAGCCAGACACGCCTGGATCGCCTACAAAACAATGTTATAAAAAGCAGCACAGAGTGCGGGAACAGGTTGTCCTGCACTCCGGAATGCTAATTCTGCACACTCTCGTCACTAAAGAGCAGTTTTCCTAATTTATTTTTGTTTGTTTTCCTTTAATCTTTAAGGCACTAAGATTGGGAGCTAAGACATTTACAGCAAGCTACTAGTAAGTTCCTGAAGTTGATGTGTTGGAGGTAGGAAAATGAACCACCATAAAGATCCGATTGACAAAATTGAACAGAGCATCTTGTTAGTACCCACCAAAAGTGTTCTAAAGAAGATAATGATGAGTTGGTGAGCTGGATATCTCTGGCTCTGTGAAGTTTTCATACTCAATCCATATATCATATTAAAGAGAGATTCTCCAGTTTAATTTGACACTAGAATTGGGTTTCTAGGTTCAGGAGATATAACCGTTTGAATCTGGTGACTGTCATGGATTTTATAAACGTACTTCCTGCATGGGGCATGTGCAAATAGGACGTATATAGCCATATATTAGTCATGAAGGAGTTAAAGAATGTTGTGCCAAATACCCTATGATTCCCTGTGAAGTGCTTGCTGTAACATGTCACAAGAGGACTAGAATTAACGTTAAAGTAAATCTTTTTTGGCATAATTTGGGACATAAAACCAACCACCATTCCTAATGGGCTGGTAATCTAGTATCCCAATTTGGACTATAATAGCAATGCTAGGGGCTGCATTAAAAAGTCACGTGAATGACACGTATGGAACAGAATAATACATTCTTATTATTTAAGGATGCTTTGTACACATTGCCATACACACACATTCCAAAATACTCAGTCCTCTACACATCACACCACACCCCAACCTCCCCTGAAACACATCTAAAGAGCTGTCACGGTAGTTTCAACAAAGCAGGACCAAATCTTTTCTAAATTCTAAGGGCCACAAGGGCTTCACCTTAGGGTGTGACCATACACAATGGAGAAAGGTCCTAACCCCAGCCATGCAGCGAAGAGACACATTAACCCCTTAATGACTGCTGTAATGGGTTTTATGGGTAAATCATTTTATTGAAGATGCTGTGCATTGAGAAAATACAGCATGTGCATAACTTGCACTGATATAATTGACAGGTTGTGAACTAAAGCGATATTTTGCATGGAACAAGATATAATGAGAGCACAGTTATGAACGCATCTGGACATATAAAAAGCAAGTGCAAAAGGGACTAAGAACACAACATCAGGATAGCACAGAAGGGATTCTGGGAAGGGTAAAAAGGACTAGGTACCAACAGCTTAATACCTCTTAAAGAAAGGCAAGAGGTCATGGTTACTGAGGTCAGAAATGTAGACCAGGTAGACCAAACCTTATGAAATGTGCTGATTTTATCATTATCTAGAGCCGTAAGCTCTTCCATTCTCATAATATGATTGAAACAATCCAAAAATTCTGCCCTAGATGTAGGGGAAGGGAACCTCCAATGGTGTGATATAACCGTACGGGCTGAACTTCATGATATAAGTCCCAGACCACCTCCCAGAACTGTTTAATTATGGGGCATCCCAACCAGATATGAAGGTGCGATCCTATATCGGAGAGACAACGCCAACAAGAATCATCTACCTCAGGCCTTATCAGGTTTTAACGGCGACAGTCTTCTGACGTGCTTCCTGTCTACATCGGTACATCAGAAGAATATTGTGGGACATCGGATCCTGCTGGTGTTGGGCTGGCACCTGGCATCAGAAAACCTCTGATCCCAGGTGTTTAATCCCTTATGTAAAGGAGCTTGGCAGGGGATCCAATCCATCCTGCGGCAGGCCTGGGGTCCAGCATGTGCCCCGGGCCTGCTGGCTCCTCTTCACGCCGTGTTCCGTCTCAAGGCAGGACCCGGCTGTAACTAACAGCATGCGTGGCTACTTAAATTGTACACTGCATTACATATGTATTGTATTGTAAGGGCTTAATCAGATGAGCACTTGTTCAAGCTCAAGTCTGGAAAAATAAAAAATGTAAACCACAAAGTAAAAATCATTTTATAATAAATAAAATTATACCGTAATCCCTAGCCCAATTATACATAAAATCCAAATAAAATATGTAAAACACAAAAATAAAGTAATTATTTGGTATCACCGCGTCTGTATTAATCTGTATAATACAATAAATCTACCGTATATACTCGTGTATAAGCCGAGTTTTTCAGCACAAAAAATGTGCTGAAAAACGTCCCCTCGGCTTATACACGAGTCAATACTTGTAAAAAAATAATTAAAAATGGACTAAATCTACCGTATATACTCGTGTATAAGCCGAGTTTTTCAGCACAAAAAATGTGCTGAAAAACGTCCCCTCGGCTTATACACGAGTCAATACTTGTAAAAAAATAATTAAAAATGGACTAAAAAAAATAAACTATTTACTCACCCTCCGGTGGCCCCCATGCGCAGCGCTGCTCCCCCGATGTCATCGCGGCTCCTCTTCTGGCTTCCCGGCTCCTCTTCTTGCTTCCGCGCCGTCTTCTGTCTTCTTTAACATCGCGTTGGGCGCCGCCATTGTTCTTCTCCCGTGCGGCGCCTAGTATGACGTCAGCAGTGGCGCGTCATACTAGGCGCCGCACGGGAGAGAACAGTTGCGGCGCCCAGCGCGATGTTAAAGAAGACAGAAGATAGCGCGGAAGCAAGAAGAGGAGCCGGGAAGCCAGAAAAGGAGCCGCGATGACATCGGGGGAGCAGCTCTGCGCATCAGGACCACCGGAGAGTAAATAGTTTATTTATTTATTTTTTTTAAATTCTGGGCTGACTGTATTCTAGTGTGGGCATGCTGTATATTACCTTGGGGGCAGGCTGGGGTGGCTGTATACTACTGGGGGCATGCTGTATACTACTGGGGGCAGGCTGTGGTGGCTGTATACAACTGGGGGCAGGCTGGGGTTGCTGTATACTACTGGGGGCAGGCTCGGGTGGCTGTATACTACTGGGGGCAGGCTGGGGTGGCTGTATACAACTGGGGACAGGCTGGGGTGGCTGTATACAACTGGGGACAGGCTGGGTGGCTGTATACTACTGGGGGCAGGCTGGGGTGGCTGTATACTACTTCAAGGATTGTAAACCATGCACACCTGCATGCTGGAGTGTGCCCCCTCTGGCAGGATCTGCTCCTCTTTTAACTTCTTATGCCCTGCTTTTTAAGAAAAAAATAGGCTTTAACATTATGCAAATGAGCCTTAGGGGCTCCAGGTTCCATTAACGCCTATAGAGCCTGGAGATCCTTAGGCTTGTTTGCATAAATTTAAAACGTTTTTTTTTTAAAAAAAAACTGAGAATAAGAAGATAAAAGAAGAGCAGAGCCTGCCAGAGGGGGCACACACCAGTATGTCAGTGTGCTTGGTTTACAATCTTTCCTTCTGGTGGTAGATATCCTTTAAGAGCAGCACAAGCAATGAGGAGGGAGAACTACAGTGTGATTGTGACAGCTGAGATCACATTGCACACCTCTTGATGTTATTGGGTTTGACTTAGGGCTGCTAGGGTCCCCCCAATAACTGAGCTTGGGTTCCACAATTACTTGCCTTGGGTAACCCCTTCTGACTTCTCTTGGAAATTCCTCTACTTCCATGTCAGCAGCCGGGGCTTACCTAACTAGACACAAGGTTATTTGCATTATATGCCCAGTCTGAGCATCCTAGTCATGAGCTTTGGCCAGTGACTTATTTTGCTCCACTATTGGCTGTAGGGGAATTTAATAAGAGCTTTTATTACAGTTGTACTGCATTGTAAACCCACTATACTAAAATATATAGATATATATTCTAAAAGATTTCTCTACAGATCACTACATTTTGTCTTTATCTTTCTTTTTTTTTTATAAGTCTATAATACAATAAAATGTAATCAATAAATATAGATAGAAAATATTTATAGTAATTGGCGTAAAAAAAAAAAGATCTTGCAAAGCCTACAACCTATCTACAAACATTGCATATTGCGTGCGGATTTGCTGTGTATTAAATCTGCAGCATATAGAGCCGCATTTTAGTGACAGACATTACATACAGACATTGCAGAAAGAAATCGGCAGCAAAAACGTCTTACCACTTTGGATTTTTATCTGCTGCAGCTAAGTATTTATTTCATTATAGCGCGGTAAAATCACTGTATTTAACATATCAAAAACTTGCCAATTGTGCAATGTCAATCCGGCTGACACTCTGCCAGTGTGTGCAGATACTAGAAAGGGTTTTTTTTTTTTTAGTTGAATGGGTGCGTGAGGAAAAAAAACGGACGACACAAGTTCAATTTATAATAATAATCTCTATTTATATAGCATCATCAAATTCCGCAGTGCTTTACAAATCATAAGGGATATATACAAATATAATATTACATTACAGAGTATAAGCATTCATATGGAACAATAGGAGTATCATACATGTGTTGCAAGGGGATCGGATGTGAATATCAAAGACACTCTGATGACACTTGGACTACAGGTCAGATAGCGGTAGGATAGCACAATATCCCCTTTAGGTACCAACCTTTTCAAAATTGGTCACTTTGAGGGTGTTTCGGTTTTTTACAATCTGTATAATGGCAGTTTAGTGCCAGAAAACCAGCAATAGGAAAAGCCTCCAAAATCCATAATGCACCTCAGTCATTTGACATGCATCTTAGTCCCATTGGGGCACATTTACTTACCCGGTCCTGTCGCGATCCCCGATCCGGACTGTTTGACGAGGATGAGATTGTGCACCCGAGATCCTGCATGTGTCGCTTCCCCGCTGAGGTTGGCCGGAGTTCACCTTCTTCTTCCCGGTGTATGTGAGTGCATGTCTTGCGACACAATTTGACATGTTAAATCCCGCGCGTTGTCCAAATCCGTCGGATATAAATATGTAAATAAGCCCCATTGTTTTCACATTTCCTTTTTTTTACGGATGTGCAGACAGTGAGAAAAAAAACCTGCAGTATTTTGTCTCTCACGCGGACCACGTACATCCATAGAAGTCAGTGGATCCTCAAAAAAATGGATGGTACATGCATGCCATCCGTATGCAGTTTTTTCTGAAATGTTGCTAAGCAACCAACGGGGCAAGAAGTAAATTAGAAACCCATCTATTTTTTTTTTTGCATATGTCAAAAACACGGATGACAAACAGACATAAAAAAAAAACAGATACAAACACAGGCATCACGTCCACCTTTTTTGCAGATGCGCAGCAGACATGCCCATCTGTCTTTTATATTTTTATTAACCTCATTTTACTTTATATGTTTACATAATAATGTGATGATATAAAGAGATATCTCCATCTCTATATACCAGTGCATTAAAGGGGTTTTTCCATGAAATAAAATTCTCACATCTTAGTGATGTTAACACAATGAAGATCATTTTTAACCCTTCACGTCAGAATATTACTCAGTTTTATTGCTGTTTTAGCTCCTATCACTCCCTAGGTTGATCAGTACAAAATTTCAGTGTGGGCGGGGACTCTCTAAGCAGGTACATTGAGATCCATCTAGTTCTGGGAGCAGAAAATGTGGTTAGATTATCAGGGTACAGATTTATCTACATTTTATTTAGCTTCTGAACATTGTACTTGTATCTTACACATAGAAAGAGAGATGAGACAGATCAGAGATGATGCGATCCATAAGATCAGCTCTCCTACATCCCTGCTATTCCACAACACATTAGATCTGATGTGCCTTCCCAGATAAACAAATTAGCTGTACTTAGTTGTCCTCATGCTGCTGCTGCCGGAAGGAACTCCTGGGGCTTATTTACTAAGGGTCCGCGGATCGCATTTTTGTCGGACTGTTCATGGTATTTGGGATTTGCGCCACTAGGACAATTATTTAGAAGGGGATTCTGTCAGCTTTCATGCAACAGAAATTGGGGGCTGGCCATCGGACGATCCGACTGATTCGGACTGAGCGTGGAATTTAAGATTGAAATTGTGTCGCAAGCAATGCGCTAACATACACCAGGAAGAAGATGGTCTGAGCGGGGAAGTGACAGATGCAGGCTATTGGGCGCACGATGTTAGTGAATTGCGGCACAGTGCATTGTGGTCGGACAATGCACTTTCGGAAACTTCTCCGGACGGGGAAGTAAATGTGCCCTTCTGTGTATTGGTGTGCAGCAGTGAGTGAGCTTCGTCCAGGACTGCTGGGGGCTGAGCTAAAGTGCAGGGAGCAGAGCGAGAGAGACATGCTTCGTGAAGCCTCAGGCAAGATGGCAGCCGACCCTAAAGTCAAAAGTTACAGGGTCGTGTCTAGGGGCAACTGAAATTGTGTACACCGGGACTGATAGAGACAGGTTGGACTTCTGTGAAATGCTGTATTTTTGTTAATAACAGTGAATTAGAGAAGGTGTTATTTTGTTATCCTGAGTACATATAAGAAATTTGTCTTTATCAGAATACCCCTTTAAGACTGTATCACAGTGAAGCTCTTAGTTACATCCTCCCATGGACTAGTGCATAGAGATGCTGTCCTGTATCTATGGCAGGTGGAGTGTGTAGGTTGTGTGTTCAAATCCCAGGGCAAAAAAATGATTTAATTACATAATTTAGAGCCTTGTGTCAGGGGAAGCCCTGGGAGATGTAGAGACGCCATAAATGGGCAGGTGGTGATATTACAGTGACGACTGCCACTAACCCGAAACATCTCTCAAAAGGGTTTCCTACCTGATGTCTGCTTTATGGGAATCCCTTGCAGACAGATACAAGAGGTCTGTAGAACAGTAGAAGTCTTTCAGTGCCGCAAGTAACAGAAACCCAGTATGTTCTGACCCAGTATTGCACAAGTACCGAGATTTTGATGCATCTTTCTACCCTAGCCCAAACAATATGTAAGAAGCACACATAGGGAATCCCAAATCTTTTTGGAAAAACTGAACTAAATTTTTTTTCAAGATTTCATTTAATTCCACAAAAATAAAATAACTTATATGCATCATCTAATTGCAAAAAACAATAGTTTTGTGTCCTGAAAAAAAAGTATGGATGGATGGTGTCCTGAATCGATGTCAATGATTCATAGTTTTAGTGTTGTTGCAGTTAAATAAACTGCTTAATAAATAAAGGGTACACTTAAACAACACAATATAACTCCAAGTAAATCAATTTTCTGTGAAATCAAACTGTCCACTAAGGAAGCAACACTGATTGACAATCAATTTCACATGCTGTTGTGCAAATGGAATAGGTGGAAATTATTGGCAAGTAGCAGGACACACTCAATAAAGGTGTGGTTCTGCAGCTAGGGACCACAGACCTCTTCTCAGTACCAATGCTTTTTGGCATTGGAGATGGACTCGACAATACACACAAGTGGCTCAGGTAGTGTAGCTAATCAGGGATGGCACACTAATGTGAGCTTTGGCCGGAAGATTTGCAGTGTCTGTCAGCATAGTGTCCAGAGGCTGGAGGCGCTACCAGGAGATGTGGAATGGGCCATGGGAGAGCAACAACCCGGCAGCAGGCCCGCACGTCCGTGTGCAAGGAGGAGCACTGCCAGAGCCCAGCAAAACTACCTCCAGCAGGTCACAAATGTTCATGTGTCTGCACAAACGGTTAGAAACCGACTCCAAGAGGATGGTATGAGGTCATGACGTCCAAAGATGGGGGTGGTGCTCACAGCCCTACACCAAGCAGGATGCTTGGTATTTTCCAGAGGACACCAGGATTGGCAAATTTGTCACTGTCCTTGTGCTCTTCACAGATGAAAGCAGGTTCACACTGAAACAGGTTTGGTAGTTGGTCAGTAATGGTGTGGGTGGCATTTCTTTGGAGGGCTCCATGTGCTTGCCAGAGGTAGCCTGACTGCCATTAAGTACTGAGAGGAGATCCTTATACCCCTTGTGAGACCATATGCTGTTGTGGTTGGCCCTGCATTTCTCCTAATGCAGGACAATGCTAGACCTCATGGAGTGTCTCAGCGGTACCTGCAAGATGAAGGCATTTAAGCTATGGATTGGCCTGCTCATTCCCCAGACCTGAATCCGATTGAGCACATCTGGGACATCATGTCTCACTCCATCCACAGACTGTCCAGGAGTTGGCATATGTTTTAGTCTAGGATCTGGGTGGAGATCCCTAAGGTGACCATCCGCAACCTCATCAGGAGCATGCAGGTCATACAGGCACCTGGGGGCCACACACATTACTGAGCCTCATTTTGACTTGTTTTAAATACATTTCATCAAAGTTGCATCAGCCTGTAGTATGTTTCTCCACTTTAATTTCATGGGTGACTCCAATTCCAGGCCTCCATTGGTTAATACATTTTCATTGATTATTTTGTGATTTTGTTTAGCACAATCATCCTTGTACATAATAAAGAAATCAATGAGAATGTTTCATTAAATCAGATCTAGGATGTGTTATTTCAGTGTTTAATTTATTTGTTTGAGCAGTATAGGTCAATTGCTGAAACTGAAAACATATCGTGGTAAACACTCCGGTAAGGAAGCGTTTAGGCACCATTCCTTACCGACCAGTGGATGGTTTAGTGTTGCAACTTCCTCTAGCAGGTTTACTGACCTGTGTATATCTATGTGGATAGTTTCCTTTTGCTTTCACACTGGTGTCCAGAATCAAAGTTTCTTCGATTTATAAGATTGACTGTATGATCCACCATTCATATTTTCAAGAATCTCTATAGATTTCTCTATAGATAATGCTGATGGTTATTATTGTACTTTCAGTCATAAGTTGACCTCTTTATCTGCCATGATTCAGTAACTAAATCTCTAATTTCTCATATTCAACCAGCTGCTGCTGCTTTGGATAACATACAGACAACATACTCCTTACAGTAAAGGATATAGAATATGTAACTCTGTAACTATCTTTGCAGCGTCTCTGCAAAAATGATAAAACTATGTTATAGTTCAATGAATATAATTATATGAATATTTCACAATCTGATCCATATATATATATATATATATATATATATATACACAAACACAGCAATAGTTTATTAGACAAGAATTATACCGAGCCAAAATGTGACTTGCTTGGCCGTTACTAGGATTTCCTCTGCCCACCTTCTGGGACCTTAAAATAGTGGTAGGAAAATGTTGTAGCCAAGTGAGACTTAGTTCGTTCTGGTTGTAATTAATTTGGCTTTTCCTAAGAATAGTCTGCTTAGCTAGAAAATATACGTATTTTGGTGTTAACATAATTTTGTTTTAAATTGCTCCCAAAATATGGAATTTTAATTCCATGTGAATTATAAGTAGTATCCAGTATATTACTTTTGTTTAATTACTCATTTTATGGCAACATTGAGTTTTTATTATTATGTCTTTATTATTTATATGTGTCTGTTATTATGTCTAAGTAAATGTAATAAATTAGATAAGTTAGACATTTTTTTTTAATTATCATAATCTCTTATAGGCTTTGGCTATTATATTGCTGAGACGTACAGGGAAAACCCTCTTTCTTTTTGCTGCCAAATCATAGGCTATCTGTCCTGCCAGTTAACCAATGTTGTTTAAATCTGAAGTATCGAAGGGAAACACTATGAACTCCATTTGTCAAAGCTTTCCACACCTGTTCTGCAAGCGGTGTTCTATTATTTCCTCTGTAGCAATGAGCAAAAAGCAGGTGTGGAAATTGTATATAGAACACAGTCCAAGGATTGTTTCCACGGATATAATTTGTGAGCAATGACAGAACCATCATACTGCATTTTTCAATATTTGTTTTATTGCTAAATCTTTTTTTTTTTTTACGTTTCTTGACGGAAGTTTTTCTTTGTGACTCACAACAGTTATGTGCTGCATCTTGGTATGATGGAAGTAAGCCTTTCTCAGTGAAGGAGTGCAAAACAATATCGGATCCAGCCAGTCCAAAATTATAATGCTTGTTTATTTAAAGCATTTACTGTAGGTTTACATAGGACACATCAAGACAGCAGCCAATTCACATGATACCCTAAGTCATAAACTCTGGGCTGTCATGCAGGCAAGGTCGTCCAAGATGGCAGGATTTTAATGCCGTTAGGGGGCTAAAGGACATTAAAATATTTAACGGATTACTACCCGTAATCAGTGCCGGCACCATTTAAGGGTGTTAGTGCAGGGTGTTTAATGCAATATGCATGGGGAGCGGCGATCCGTCGCCATGGTAGCCTCGGGTGTTCCGAATACCCGAGGCTACTTCGTTTTAACCCATGCATTACAATGTGCTAATTGCACATTGTAGTGAATGGGGAGTAAAATCCACATATACTGCCATACAGTAGTATGGCAGTATATGATAGGATGAATCAGACTAACTAGGGTTAGAGTACCCTAGGGAGTCTGAAAAATAGTAAAAGTAAAAATAAAAAAAAGTTTTAAAAAAAATTATAATAAAAAAACCTAAAAATTCAAATCGCCCCCTTTCCCTAGAACTGATATAAATATAAATAAACAGTAAAAATCATAAACACATTAGGTATCGCCGCGTCCGAAAATGTCCGATCTATCAAAAAATAATAACGTTTTTTCACTGCGTTTAACCCCGTAACAGAAAATAGCGTCCAAAGTCGAAAATGGCATTTTTTTTGCCATTTTGAAAAATATAAAAAAAATTTATAAATAGTGATCAAAAGGTTGCACAGTCCCCAAAATTATAGCAATGAAAACGCCATCAAAATTCAGATAAAATGACACTACCCACAGCTCCGTACACCAAAGTATGAAAAAGTTATTGGCGCCAGAAGATGGCAAAATAAAAAACGCAGAGTGAAAGCTGTAAAATCCAAGCCCACAAGAAAACGTCGCAAATGTGTTTTTTCACCATTTTCACTGCATTTGGAATCTTTTTCCTGCTTCCCAGTACACGCCATGGAATATTAAGTACCGTCACTATGAAGTGCAATTTGTTATGCAGAAAATAAGCCATAACACAGCTCTTTATGTGGAAAAATAAAAAAGTTATAGATTTTTGAAGTTGGTGAGTGAAAAATGGAAGTTAAAAAAAAATTAAAAAAGGCCAAGTCGTTAAAGGGTTAATACATTTTGTTAGGGGGTTAATAGACATTAAAACATGGCTACTTTATTCTAAAAGCAGTGGTACACCTATGCATGGTACTGCAGTTACCAACTGTAAAGCTGCCATGTGTTTTTTTTTTTTTCTTTTATTCTTGAATACAAGACCTTCAATGAATATTCCTCCTTATTAAATGTTCTTAGAACATACATATAAACTGCTCAAAAAAATAAAAGGAACACTTAAACAACACAATATAACTCCAAGTAAATCAAACGTCTGTGAAATCAAACTGTCTACTTAGGAAGCAACACTGATAGCAAGACACACTCATCCAAGATGGCACATCAATGTGAATGTTTAATTTTATGGGAGACTCCAAACCCAGGCCTCAGTTGGTTAATAAATCAGATTTTTCATTGATGATTATTTTGCTGTCAGCACATTCAACTTTGTACAGAAATGAGCATTCAATCAGATCTAACATGTTTTATCATCCACAAATTTAGCTATTCTTATATTTTTTTTAAAAAAGGAAACTGCGCAGCACACCAGATTAAGTGGTAAAAAAGTGTTCTTAAGCTTTATTCCATATTCAATAACGACAGCGACAGCGACAAGTAGCCTTTTTCAAGGGCTTGAAAGGTGCCGAATGTAATTTTATTACTGTGCAAATGTATCTACTCGAGCTGTTTAGTAGTTACATTTTATACAGCATAACCATTCTAATTTGAGGGCAACCACAAAGCTGAACTCCGCCTCCCCCAGCAGCCACAGTGCAAACCCCCAGCAACCACAGTGCCCCACCAGCAGCCATAGCCCCTCCACTGCTCCCAGGAGCCACAGTTCTCCCCACAAGCCACAGTGCCTCCAGCAGCCAGAGCCCCCACACTGTTTCCCCGTAGGCACAGTGCCCCAGTAGCCAGAGCCCCCTCATTGCCCCCAGTATCCACTATGCCTCCAGCAACCAGAGTCCCCACACTGCTCCACCAGCCACCAGCGCACCCACACTGTTCTCAGTATCTGCAGTACTCAACTAGCCACAGTGCCCACCAGCAGCCATAGCCCCTCCACTGCTCCCAGTAGCCACAGTTCTCCCCACAAGCCACAGTGCCTCCAGCAGCCAGAGCCCCCACACTGTTTCCCCGTAGGCACAGTGCCCCAGTAGCCAGAGCCCCCTCATTGCCCCCAGTATCCACTATGCCTCCAGCAACCAGAGTCCCCACACTGCTCCACCAGCCACCAGCGCACCCACACTGTTCTCAGTATCTGCAGTACTCAACTAGCCACAGTGCCCACCAGCAGCCATAGCCCCTCCACTGCTCCCAGTAGCCACAGTTCTCCCCACAAGCCACAGTGCCTCCAGCAGCCAGAGCCCCCACACTGTTTCCCCGTAGGCACAGTGCCCCAGTAGCCAGAGCCCCCTCATTGTCCCCAGTATCCACTATGCCTCCAGCAACCAGTCCCCACACTGCTCCACCAGCCACCAGCGCACCCACACTGTTCTCAGTATCTGCAGTACTCAACTAGCCACAGTGCCCACCAGCAGCCATAGCCCCTCCACTGCTCCCAGTAGCCACAGTTCTCCCCACAAGCCACAGTGCCTCCAGCAGCCAGAGCCCCCACACTGTTTCCCCGTAGGCACAGTGCCCCAGTAGCCAGAGCCCCCTCATTGCCCCCAGTATCCACTATGCCTCCAGCAACCAGAGTCCCCACACTGCTCCACCAGCCACCAGCGCACCCACACTGTTCTCAGTATCCGCAGTACTCCACTAGTCACAGTGCCCACCAGCAGCCAGAGCGATCTGTAGTTAAAAATAACATTCATTCCTATAAATTTAATAATGTAGTCCTCCTGGTTCTGCTCTGACCAACAAATTCTTGAGATATGAACATATACATTTTGACACTGTGATCACATATACACGTGCATCTGGGGCATATACAAATAGGATATTTATAGCCAGCATGGCAGTTGTGAAGGTGTTAAAGGAATGTGGAGAATGATTGCTGTTGAGCCATAGGCTACCCCAAAAAAGTACTCAATCTCTCCTAGGGCAAGCTTTATATAAAGGAAATAGTTACTGGCTTATCAAATTAATTGATCATCATTAAGATAGTGAGGGTAATAAGGACCCATAACACTTCCATAACAGTCTGCTTGATCTTCATGCCAGGAGTATCTTAAGATACAGCCAATAGGTAAAATGCCTAATGTGGTCATTTTAATAACCATTAATTATCGTAGTTAGAAAAGGAATGCCATTAATCTGTACATTTCAGCAGTAGAAGATGAGATTTCTTTTTAATTTGCCCTCATTAGTTTACTTTTCCAATCCATAAAACATTCCAGAGTGAATTACTTGTGTTTTCTCTTGTCCTTAGCAAGCAGTGTTGACCTTTACGTTTTAACTTCACTGTCAAAGTATGTTGGAGACTGTAAAAGTGAAGCTATCACCTTGGGGATTTGTCAGTTTGAGTGACACTTACTAGTTCACCTAAACCGCAGTGGCAGTGAACATATGGAACAGCGTTGTACCTCAAGGGAAGCTATTTGATTTTGTGTGTGGGTTTTTTTTTTTTATTACTCACTTCTGCACCAGTGGACATAGATTGAAATTTCTCTTTAGAGTTAGATTTTTGGTTGCATTAGTTCTTAATCTAGTCAATTGTTCACAGTCCCTCAATGCCTTTAAGTCTGAGATGAGTAAATGGGCCTGGGGTGAATGTGCTACATGATTTGTCGAACTGTAAAGCTTTCTAAGATGCCACATACTACAGTTGACATCACTCAAATTGTGTAGTGGTTCTAGCATTATATAAGCCTTTCATGTCCTCCCTGTCAAAGGGATTACAAGTCAGAGTGCTAGGTAGCAAATGGAGAAATCTAAAAAGTTTGGTTTCTGACAAAATATGGGATACTTATGAGAGGAGCTGCACATCCAATGAATGTTCAAGTAGAGTCTCAGTATATATCCACAAATAAACGCAGGGGTCACTCCATGGCAGAAAATGAGCAGAGTGGAGAAAGTGGTTTCACTGATAATATGTTTTAGCTGTCAACAATACCAGTGCAAAGATATTCTGTGGATTATATGCACTAAATTCTATGCTTTGGAAGGGTGGGAAGACATGTAAAGTAAAACTAAAAGTGACTTTTGCTTTGCTGGTCTATCCTATAGTGCGCTTCAATTAACCTTCTGTAGCTGAAAAGTCAAGTTATAAGATTTTAAAACTGTAGATCATCTTATAAAATTTTATCTTACCAGGTCATAGGGACATGGTGTGGTGTGTTAATACACGAAAGTTCTAATAAATTGCAGTTAAGTTAACTAACACTTTGTGGCTCAAAGTTACCTTGTTGCTTTGGTACTTTAGATTTTCATCACTGCGTCCAGCCAGAAGTTCCAGGGGTTACATTGCCAGCTTTGGCCAAAGAGTGGCCTCCTCAAACCTCCTCAAACCATGGGACATAACTTGGGTTGACCATGGGAGCTCACTTCCATTGTTGTCCCGAGTGCCAAGGAGCCCACTCATTGCCTAAAACGTGTTCCTTGACCCCAAGAAGTACCAAAGGGATATTGGGGTTCCTTTATGATTGACCAGAGTCATTTTATACATAAGCATTCCCAGAAACCAACATGTTGGCACATCAGCATTAAAATGTCAGATTATAAACTTCTACGATACAAGGTAGGTGCTAGGTTCTTATCACAGCACCATGTCCTTGCAATGCAGATATGCCCTAATATCGCTTAAATAACATGAAAGGGAGAGTTTTGTTGAGGTAAAGGGCTACACATATAAAGGATAATATAATGTACAACAAATAAAGAGGATGTGCAAACACATCCATAAATGTGCACAAATCTTTATCATTGAAACATTATTAAAACAAGTGGTTTAATCACTGAAAATTCACTAAATTGTGTAAGGAAACAAACAATCCACACCCCTAACTGTATATCAAATATATATACATATATATATATAGACATGAAATAACAAAATACTTTCTAGGGCTGTGGATTTTATTGTATACTTATATAGTTTACTATTTTAATCTCAATAATACAGACTTTTTTTCTCTTTTTAGACATTTTTGTACCTACCCTTTTCTTGTTTTACATCTAATTGTAGTTCGCTATCAATTGCGGATTGTTTCGAATATTTACAGCGCTATAACCTACAAAATGATAATCTTCATAGATGGGTGCGTGGAAAGAGAAGAGAATAGAACACAAGTGAGAAGCTTAGTAGCATTAACTTTATACTGATCTTTCATTTTCTTGAGCTTCAGCTGAAATAGTGATGTCTTATTTAGAAGTGATCTATGGGTTACATGATGCGACTAGTAGATAATATAGGACGTGGAAAAAGGAAAGTGTTACATAAACATTGGCTTAAAACACCTCATTTCTATAGACTTCTGTCCCAGAAGAGTTAATCTCCATACAAGACTATTTGTAAAATGTGCTTTGAACTGGCAAGTCCTTTGAACATCCTCTAATATATTTTTGTGTTTCATTATCAATATTTAGATGTAGATTGGCAGTAATGATGTGTAAAAGCACTTTATTCAGAAGAGAATCACATCTGTCAACAATTGTCTCCATTGAAATGTACTTTATCCCGGCACCTCATTAGAAAGAAAAGTTTTGGTGGTCCCAATAGTAGCTTTGCTTGTTTCTTACCACTGCTACTACTGTGAATTATATTTCACTACTGCTGCTTATTAACGTATATGTAGATTTGACGTGCAATGTGTAGTCTGTCCCTTGAAGATTTTTATAGCTGTACTGTAATTCTGCAGATGTCTGAAATTCCAGAAGTCTCAACAAACAATGTATATTATTTCCTTCACTTTATACTGCTATTTACGTATGTTCATTCGCAGTCAGGAAATAACCATTATACATTCCCTTTTCTATTGTATTGTATTTGGTTACTTACAGGTCTGACAACAGAGCTGTAGAAACAGAATGGTGAAAGAGTTTGCAAAAGCTGTATATAACCTCTCATGTGAAAAACTGTATAATAGGGTCTTAAGATTGCTAGTAAGTGGGCACTATAGCAGCCAGTAAACACAATCCAAAACATTTTTTATTGAGCCATCATAAGCTCATATGGTTCTTCATGAATGGCCACATGATACACAAGTGTTGTGACTAGTCATTAGGTAAAGTCTTGGTGGTATACATTGCTGTGCAGCTTGTCTCTGCTTAGGTCCAAAACAGAATCTCCTTAAATTTAACTTATCATCTGGTTATGAGATTTTCCCCTGATGACATTTTAAAAAGATTCCAATAATGCTTTCCAGCCCTGCCTCCCCATTCTATTTTCCTATTAAAGGATATGAAAGTTTACCTGGCTCTCTGCCAGAAAGCTCCAGCAAGTCATGTGGGCGTCAGCTGCAACAATTAAAGTCACTGTCTCCTCCAGTCATGCTCCCTGGTCCTCAGGGAGGACGTATGTTGCAGAGCTGTGTGTGACTTAATGGTTGGGTGTAGCACAGTTGTTTGTGTAAATGGAGCAGTGTAGTAGAACTGAGTGTTAATGGATGGATGTAGCAGAGCTGTGTATATTAATGGTCAATGTAGTTGAACTGAGTGTTAATGGATGGGTAAAGCTGTGCTGTGTGTGTGTTAATGGATTGAAGAAGAAGTGCTGTGTGTGTGTTAATGGATTGGTGAAGCAAAGCAGTGTGTGTGTTAATGGATGGATGAAGCAATGCTGTGTGTGTTCATGGTTAGATGTAGCCGAGCTATGTGTTCATGAATGGATGTAGCTGTGTGTGTTAATGGATCGATGTAGCAGAGCTGTGTATGGTGGTAATGGATCAATGAAGCAGAACTGTGTGTGTTAATAGATGGATGTAGCAGAGCAGTATGTGCATTAAAGGATGTATGAAGCAGAGCTTTGTGTGTGAATGGATGTAGTAGAGCTGTGTGTTTGAATGGATGCAGCAGATCTAAGTGTATTATTACAGTGCTGTCCTTTTGTGTGTATGTGGGACCATCAGGGCTTATTGTAAGGAACCTCTTATATTCCGAAAGTATGCTACGAAGGGGGGAGACGGTATCTGTTTTGCTTTCTCCATTCTGCAGTATATTGTTTGTGTGTGTATAAATTTACACATACAGTGATGGATCCATGGCTTCCTTCCTTCTAAAATAAACTTTAATAATGTTTTTAATGAGGCAGAAGGGCAGTGTGTGTGTGTGTGTGTGTGTGTGTGTGTGTGTGGAAGGCGGGTCCAACGCTCCTAAGTTCTGTAGCTTCACAGGCTGTTAGACTGAGCAGAGCATATCTCCCCTCCCCCTGCACTTAAGACATGTTCTGCTCATTGTAACTGCCTGTAAATCTACAGCACTTAGAGGCTTTGGTAACACCCCAAGTGCCCTTCAAGTTGATTTTAGAAGTAAGGTATCCATGGATAACAAATAAAAGAAGATTATAACACTGACGGTGCCTGGATCTATGAGTAAGTGTCACTGATTTATCATGATGGTAGTTTTTTATGTACTAAGATTTTGAGCAGTTTACCATTCCATTTCTGTTGCTTAGTCTGCACTCCCACAGTGCTCTCAACAGAGTGAAACTACACCCTGTATACAGGTTGTGGTGTATTTGCACTCTGTTAGGGATTACTAGGGTAATTTTGCAAGGGAATGTATCTATCATGGTACTGCCCTTGTAAGGGCGGGAGTCAAGCTAATTGGGGTACAGGTATAGACCCTAGGGATTTCTGGGGGATTTTTTCCTACACAGCAGCAGATTATCGATTACTATTGACAACAGAGGGTAAGATTGATCCATATTTTTACTTCCCCCTGTTGGTCGTTGTTTTTAGTTTGTATGTGACGAGCTGGCAATCATAAATGAAATTGTGGTGCTTATTTGAGTGGCATATGATGTATACTAAAGTGACAGGATAAAACTACATGTGAATAGCCATTAATAAAACCTATATACTGGGATATAGTACTATGGTTTGGAATCTATGTGTAGAAATGTGTAAAGGTGGGCAGCATTAGCGTAATTATGCGTAAAGCACATCATGGCTAACAGGTATAATTTGGTAGACACAGACTAATAGGAAGACAGTGTATTCACGACTTTCTAGACAGATCAAAGTCTAAATCTGTTTGACAGCTACAAGATGGCACAGCTTGCCACAGGCCGTCTGCTGCTTGCTTGCTGCAGCCCTTTGTCTGTAAAGCATGCCTGATAGCTAAGAGTATATTTTTAAGGATGATCAGGTAAAAGGCTGTCTTCTGACATTTTAACTAATCCCTTGCCTGTGGTTTGCTGCACATTGAGGATATTTGCTAGCAGGGGAGAGTGGCTTTTTCACATATGTAACCTGTCATTTTGAATTGCGCGTTTATTTGATGCCTGCTAATGTGAAGTTATACAATGAAATGGATTCTGATGGCATTAAACTGACGGGAGGCTTCTTTTTTTTCTAATATACCTTTGCCAGGGCTCTAATGAATGTTTAACCCACAGCTATCCACAGTGGCCTATCATGCCAAAACATGATATTTGCACAATGTAACATCCTCTTTGCTTATTTAAGCAGAAAAGTTGAAATTTGCTGACCTTTATTTGTCTTGTCACTCAGCAATAATTAGCCGTCTTTGTAAACCTTTGCCAATAGGGGTTTACAGACTTTGCTGCATATATGATACAGACAGGAGGGTTTATTCTTGCAGTGTGTGGTAAGTTTAATGGAAGTTGAAAGTTGTCATTGTCTATACAGGCGGTCCCCTACTTAAGGACACCCGACTTACAGACAACCCATAGTTACAGACAGACCCCTCTGCCCCATGTGACCTCTGGTGAAGCTCTCTGGATGCTTTACTATAGTCCCAGACTGCAATGATCAGCTGTAAGATGTCTGTAATGAAGCTTTATTGATAATTCTTGGTCCAATTACACCAAAAATTTTGAAACTCCAATTGTCACTGGGGCAAAAGAAAAAAAATTGTCTAAAACTTCCATTATAAAATATACAGTTTCGACTTACATACAAATTCAACTTAAGAACAAACCTCCAGACCCTATCTTGTATGTAACCCGGGGACTGCCTGTAGTCACTTATGATCACAGTCTCTGAAAATGTATTACTTTTAAATTGATGTTCTCTGTGCTATGTGTAAATGTCTTCTTATAGTTAACTATGTAAACAGATTTTTCCACACAAAGGGGAGCCTCCCCCTTCAATTGTAGTTGACCTGGCAACTGGTTTTTAGGATAGGGTCTACTTTTCTTCTAGATTTTACTTGGGAGGTCTGGAGATACAAGGAGACATGTTCCAACACTGAGTATTGTATAAATTCTAACAGTTTGACCAACAAGCTTCTTCAATACAACAAAATGAGATATCATCAATTAGAAGAAAGAAAGTTCTTGGTAGAGCTGTAATTCTTGTTCAGTTATCTCAATCACATGAAATACTTATTTCAGGATGGAGATGCTCGAAATGTATCAATGTCATTGGATAAGAATAAATTGTAGTGTATCATAAAATAGTAATAAGCACACAGTAAAAAGGACAGGTAGGTCTCTACATAGTAGATACAGACACCTGCCTTGTAAGTTTTATAGTAATGGTATTGTCTTCAAACAAGTGTATACATTATCTGAACAGACTTATGGTGATATAAACATCTTAATAAACTTAAAGGTGTCACATAGCTTTTGGAGACTTTTTTTTAATTATTAATTTCCATGCTTTTGGGGGTAAAACATAACTTCTCATAAGTAGGTCTTATTAAAAATGCCGCTTTGTTGATTTTCTGCTGCTACAATATGTTTGTGTAGTTCCCTTGTTGAGTAGTGAACCATTTAGTGGGTGTTACCAGTTGGGAGCGTTCAATGTTAGTGTTGATTGGACATCTTCACAATATTTAGGGATATGCCCTTAACTGGTAACACCCACTTGGAAATGCACTCAAATATTTCTTAATGTAATAATGTAGCTCCACGAAAAAAGTAGAAAGATGGATACAGGTAATAGGGTTTTTTGGGGAGATAAAAATCGTCCCTAAATATATACCGGGGCCGAATATAGGACTCTCTGTACAGTAACCCTATCTAATGACACACTTAGTCGTGTAAGTCCTTAATAGCCAATATTGAAAACAACTGTACCCCTCAAGCCAAGGGGAGAAAAGAGGACCGACTAACAAGGTGCATATGAAACAGAAAAATCTTTATTGGTAACATTATACACTTAAAAACACAGTAAAATCATGAGTGGTGGAATACAAAAAGAGAGAGGGGCAAACCAATCTGTTTTTTTTCAACCATAACAGGGTATACTATGGTCCTCTGTTACTTATACTCCACTCCATTCTGTCCAGATTGGTTTGCCCCTCTCTCTTTTTGTATTCCACCACTCATGATTTTACTGTGTTTTTAAGTGTAAAATGTTACCAATAAAGATTTTTCTGTTTCATATGCACCTTGTTAGTCGGTCCTCTTTTCTCCCCTTGGCTTGAGGGGTACAGTTAATGTAGCACCGCAAAGAGTCATCAAAAAATATTACCCCAAATTGACAAAACACAGGAAATGCAATTATGTAGTAAATGTCAAAAGAGGTCTTTCTTTTGAGTGTCTCGTGAGCTAAAGATTCACCTAATGTTTCCCTGAAAATAAGACCGTGTCTTCTATTAATTTATGCTCATAAAGAGGCTCTAGGTCTCCATAAACAAGGATTTAGATTTATTCCACAAAAAATTTACATTTTATTAATATACTATAGTCATGCCATGGCAAACATCTGCATAAGCATCTGAATTACATCAAGAAAGTCTTGGGCTTTTATGTGATACTGTAAAGTACTGTACAAAGTCCATGTAAATTAAAGTGGGTTTTACACCTTAAAAAAGCCTTGGCAAGTGCAACAGCATATGCAAATGAAGCTGAATTAGTCACAGTGGTGGGGAGAAGCTTTCTTCTAGTCATGCAGTCATTGTGCTAAACCATGCATGGTCTAGATGACATCAAGCTGACATTGGACATGTCCATCACATGACTAGTTTGTATATGTCAGTCTAAAATTTTGAAAGCTACCTGATGGTAGATGACTATCACGTACCCCTTTCCCCCGTTCCATCCCCGTGTGTCCCCAAGCTTAATTTATTATATCTTTACATGGCCGCATTTCTGTAAAAAAATAAGTGTATAAGATATGCAAATTTGCCTGTGGTGCTCCATCAGGCTCCACTATAATATAATTTATGCTCACCTCTGGGCCGTGAGAGCCTTTGAGATTGGAAAAGAGACCGATGGCGGTGGGAGGTACGTAATAGTCATCTATCATCAGTTAACAACAGCATCTGTATGTGATGGTTTGCAAATGTAATGAAGCTGTCTGTAGTAAATAGACTTTCATTTCATATAGTACTACTAAAAAATTTGTGCTTTAATTATTTGCAATAGGCAACAGATGCTCATTCTTCTAGATAGTGTTCACATATCTGCTGTCTTATAAATTTGCATGAGGCAGCTGCATTGTCCTTTGATCCACCACAAATGGACCTACTTATCTATTCTTCTATATTGTATCTTGATTAAGTATTTACATAACTGTGTGTGGGCATTCATTCCTATGTCTTGACATAAGTACAGAATATTATATTTTGTCATGTTTCAGCTTCTGGGACATCTCCAAGGGTTTTGATTACCACACCTTTCACTTTAAGAGAATATGCGCCATTCTGCCACATGCACTTTATGTGACTGAGGCAACTATTAAATCTTCAGAATCAAATTCAATTTACTGTCTGGCCTGAAAGTTTGAATTTGTAAATTTGACAGTTTGTTTGAAAGGGCATAGGTACAGAAAATAAAATTTTGTACCCCAACCCATGTTGAAAATTACCTGTCACAAATAGTTAGAAGTCTTCTGTATTTTTCCTGAAGCGTGTCCCTTCAGCTGTCAGTTTAAAAAGGTTAACACTGTACAAAAGAGCAATCCACAAGAAAAAAAAACATGGAGAAAGCTTTCCACTGCAGCTTTTCGCTCAAAAGCCCATAAAACTCTGTTTGCAGATTTCAAACTTTTACAATCAGGGATTTGTGATGTTTGTCAAAACTCGTTACCATGCCAAGAGCACTGTTGGCTTTGATGCTAGTGGAAATGGGGCATCCTGGCGTTTTAGAGCCAGTTCATACCTGCCCACCAAGGTACATTTATTGCTTGTCCATCAGAGAGACGATTTCTTATCGCTGCTGTGCTTTAAAGGTATAGAATCATGAACTACAATGGTGTAATTTACTATGTGCAAAGTTTTATTTTCATTAATAGATTCATGGGTGATTTTATTGATGGTCGTTATGTCCCGAAATAAGTGAAATGACATCAAATTCTTATCCTAAGAGCCTGCACATGGTCATTTTACACAAAATAAATGGTGTAGGTTATGAAATTTACACAGCGTTTTCTCTCAGTACGGTATTTACTTTTTTTTTTTTTTTTTAAATAGAAATGGATTGAAACATACAAAAGTATATTATTTTTAGTAACACTCTTCCCAATGGTCTAGAGTAAATTTGCTTTTCAATATTGTATTTAAGAGTTTGATAAAATAATTGATAAAGCTAGATTCTAAGTCTTAAATTTTATTTTAGTCCTAGCATTGATATTCTGGAAAACGAATACATCAGTGCATTACCAACTGGTATTATATTTATATACAATTATACTAGCATTATTTAATCATAATTATCTGAAAACTAACTAGTTAAATGGCTGTTCCCATTTCAGTTAATTAATGTTATTGTTTGTATAATGAAAATGTATACAATTTTCCGGTGTACTCCCTGTATAAATTCCTCACAGTTTTCTAGATCTCTGCTTGCTGTCTGTCTATAAAAGCCTCATTGTTTAATTCCAATGGACAGAAGTCTAACCGTGTTCACACAGGTGTGCAACTCGTTATATCACACAGCTCTGATTACTGTCTATGATACTAACGAGCCGCGCACCTGTGTGACCATGGTCAGATTTCTGTCCATTGGAATTAAACATAGAAGCTTTATATAGAATGACAGCAAGCAGAGATCTAGAAAACCATGTGGAATTGATACAGAAAGTATATTGGAAAAAATTATAATTTTTTATAGTGCAAACAATTACATTAATTTCCTGAAATGAGAATATACCTTTAATTTCTCTAGCTGCATTTTCTCTTACTTCTTGTATACTTGAGAAAAGCCTTCCACTTCATTCACTTATACCATACTTGCCTCTAGCCTATGCCAGGCACACAAATCTTCCTCAGTGTTTTATGCATTTTTCTGACTTTGTTTTCGTATATCTGATATATAAAACTGGGTTAAAAGCAGTTTGGATCCAATCAGTTGAAACTCATTTTATTGCATTTGTATTTTTTTCTACATGTAACTTATAGTTACTACATATAACTTTTAGTCTGCTCACACTAATTCTTCTATGCCATGTCTTAAAGAAAATTCTAGTACAGCCCTTGCTAAAGATGCTTGGGGACCATGAGCATGCGTTTCACAATAACATCTGTCACAGAGTAGATAAAAGAAATATCAATTTTATATGTGACAAGTTTAGTTGGTGAAGTGACATGCTACAAAAGTAAAACAGAGTGTCAGCATATAAGACTGAATGGTTAAAATAAAAAGAAAAAAAAAATCTTTTTCTCAGATCTTCTGAGTGCTAATAGAAGTACATTACTGTGCTGTTAAGTCTGCTTAGCTATTCCAAATAATATGAGTAACAGCCATACAATTTTATTAATATTACATTCCTTGCAGCCAGGAAACATGCCAATATATACAAGCAGCCCATTTGGGATTTTGTGTGAAGTTTCTTTTGGTCATTTAACCCATTGTGTTATGTGTATGTTAGGTAATACAAAGTACTAATTATATTACAGAAGTGGTGGATATACCCAAACTGTGTATTTGCAAATCAAGCATTTCCCTCATTCTACGTCTAGACTGGGACATATCTTTGTTACAGAGGTTTCATTTTTGGTTTGTTTTATTTATTGTAGGTTGAACTGAAACGGAAATACAATGATCAACATTCGAAAACTAGAGGACTTTTGCCTGGCAGCCAGTGGTATGAGATCCAAGCTTACCGAGCCTTAAATCAAGCCTTGGGGCGGTAAGTTCTGCAACATTGACTTTCTACAGCTATTCATACTTGGAAATGCCTTAAACACCAATATAGATATATACATCAATCTATCTAGCTATCGATCTTTAATATTTTAGATTAAAATCAGATACATAGTTTATATACGTATTAGCTGAAATGTCAGTATTTCTAGTAAGTGTGAAAGTACGGCATTTTCTTTTTTATATATGATGTAGTTAAGTATAATACTCTTTTTAGAGTAAGTTTTTTACTTTACAGAATGTGTTGCTGGTTTGCCTCATAATTCTTAAAAGATATATATCACCCGTTAGAATTATATGAGATATTGATATTCAATACTTTGAATCAGTTCTTTAAATAACTACATGGCAACTTCTGTAAAGAAACAAATTGTTGTTAAAGAAATGTTCATATTATTTAAATTCTGCTTCTGCAGTTTTTATTATCTGACTTTCAGATTATTATTACTGTTTTTATTATGAGAAATTTTAATTTACAAACCCTTTTCTATTTGTATACCAGCTATAAGATATTGCACACCACAACTTGTGAGAAAAATGTGATATTACTAATCATCATAAGAGTCTTTTTTTGTGTTGCTTCAAGCTGATGCTTGCCAGGTTTATTATGTACATCATCAGTTATCATCACTTATGGATTATGTATTGTTCAGATAAAAATGATGCATTGACTGGTGTGCTTTTACAGGATAATACAATGCAAAAATAATAAGTACAGAAAAATTTCAGTTCAGTCTCTTGGTATTTGTGCAGTTTCTTTATTTTCTGGATACTTGCAAAATTGTGCTGAAAAAAGGGGAAATGTGACTGCAGCAGGTTAAAGCAGTAAAGCCGACCTTCCATGTGGTAGAAGGTATATCCAGAATAACTAATACCAGTAAATAATTCATAATTCATTCATTCTGTTTGTATATTCATATATAGCGTCTGAGTTTCTACTTCAGTTTCCCCCACAAGTATCGATTAAATGTGTTGCGCTGAACTATAGCAAATAGCATATTGGATTTCTCATTGTGTGCCGTCTGGCCTTGAGAAGCTCAGGTAACACAAACACAAAGCAATACCTTCTGAAGTCTGCAAAATTAGAAAGAAGGAAAAAATAGCAGCTCAACCTTTTTCACCTTCCACTCAATGGAACGTCATTGAAAGGCCATGCACAGGAAAAGAAAGTCACAAAAGACAAGTGACCTTTTACTTGAAGAGATCCTTCACCAAAATATGATATAGGCTGACAGTGACAGAAAGTGGTCACATTTTGGGAGGAAAATGCCTACAAAGATTTATGGCAAAAGAAGCAGAAAAGGCTCGAATCTGCCACTTTCCTGAAAATCTCAAAATGTTCTGACATGCAGAAAAAGCAAACGACAAAGTAAACTTTAGTTTTCTGTAAAGCAGAAAGTTCGAGGTTAATGAAGGTCATTAGAATGTGGAAAATCCCTTAAATAGGACATTTGATAATCCAGAAATAAATAATAGATCATTATTTTGAACTGATGGACCCTCCCAAAATTAGCAATGGTATTAATATTTTAATCTTCTTTATCAAACTCACAAAATTCCAGATCAAGAATTTTTTGTTATAGGTCGATCCAAAAACTCAGGACCTTTTATTTAATCCAGATTTGGAATTTTTTTAGCACTTCAGGTGGTTCCCTACTTAAGGACACCCGACTTACAGACAACCCATAGTTACAGACAGACCCCTCTGACCTCTGATGAAGCTCTCTGGAAGCTTTACTATAGTCGCAGATTTCAATAATCAGCTGTAAGGAGTCTAATGAAGCTTTATTGATAATCCTTGGTTCCATTACAGCAAAAAATGTTTAAACTCCAATTGTTACTGGAGCCAATTTTTGTTTTTGTCTGGAACTACAAGTATAAAATATACAGTTTCGACTTACATACAAATTCAACTTAAGAACAAACCTCCGGACCCTATCTTGTATGTAACCTGCTTGTATATAGTTCAGGTGTTAACAAAATGTTTATTCTAAACAGCTCGGCTGTTTTCATGCTGCTTTACCTTGCTCTTCATTCATTGTGGGTTTAGTTTCTATCCCTTACCTGGTAGCTGTCAGTAACTTTTACGTATTATAATTCTTTTAGGTGTATTAGGCATAAAAATGATTGGGGCGCGCTTATTTTGGTCGATGACCGCTTCAGGAGCAACCCAAAGTATATAACTGGTAAGTGAAAAATTACAGCGTCACTTAGTTTGTAATATGGCACGAAATTTTTACATAACATGTTGTAAAGACACTCCAATTGCCTAGTCCCATGACTGACATTCATGGCTCTGGTGTAGTTGTAGTCTGACGGACCAAACTCCAACTTCATGCAGATCCATTTTCATTGACAACAACATCTATGTCTATATATGTATAGACATTATCTTATCTACTTATATCACTGGGAAGGGGCATCATGGCCATATGGAACATTTGCAAAGTCACTGCTTGAAAATTGGGTTTCTCTGTCTCACTCCAGTTTCTAATGTTAAAGTAAATATAGTCATACACATAATTGTAAATTAGAACCATGGAGTCTTTTATTGAAACTTTCATAAACCTCTTGAACTTTAGATAGAATATAGGCCAGACAGGTGTGAAATGTAAATTATTTAATTTGTTACTTTCCCATTAAACCTTGGGATTTTGAGATGATGAAGTGCAGACGCTGCTATTTCATATTTCTCTTATTCTATAAAGACTCTGACTTAATTGACTTCGCAGGCAGTAGTGGCCACAGGGAGAACACTGTATTGTGTGGAACATGTTGCTTGGGGTAATTGGTTTTGTTTTAAGTTTCTCAACTAAACAATTTAGAAGTCTAATTTATTAAGGCAGCACTGCTGTGCAAATCCCTAAATCCTACACCAGCACAGCCAAAAATTATTGCAAGTGGACAAGTAATGAAATGGAAACAATAAAAGCCCTTAAAATGGAGTTGTTGCACTTGTTGTGTTCAGCCAGTAGGGGGAGCTCAGATTCCATTCTATTTTATAACACAATTTTAATGTAATTTCATGCTAGACTTGCAATTTTTGTGAAAAACAGAAATATGCCCTATGACTGAGGATGTATAGTTTGCTAATGCACAGCAGCTTAACATGATTCAAACTGGTGAAACTCCTAGTGATACAAATAATTATGAACATGGAAAAATGAAAATCATCATCTTTTTAACTGCACCTGGTGACTAAAACTGAAATTGTTTTGAGTACATATCGTCAACTGATTGCTGTGATGTTAATGTGAAAATCAAATCCTGAAATTATGAAAAAAAATTTTTTAAAACCCACTTTTTTTGTAATCCGTTTTACAGGACTGTCTAAGTGGGTGCGGCAGCTGGTCCAGCATCATTCTACTTTCAGCAATGCCCTGGAGTCTTTAGTAGCATTTTCTAAACATCAGCAAGAGCAGACCCAGGAGTCAGCTGTGGTGGTTGAAGACACCTATCCGTCAGAGCCTTCTGTCTCCACCAAGGATAGCACTATTAGCTCCTCATTGCTGGAGATCTCTGTTCATCCATCTGAGAGTGTTTTACAGCCTACAGAAGTGATCCTTTCTACACCTCTCCGTTCCACACTGCCTCCTGTAATCACAGTTACTTCTGATTCTGACCATTCAGGAACAGATGAGGATACAAATAGCAAAAATAAAGGTTTGTATCAAGACCATCTAGTCCATAGCAAATAGTGCTGGAGCAGCTGGTCTATAGTACACATATAAGGAGAATTCTCATGATGCAGATGTGCTGCAGTTTCTGACACAAGACTGAAAACATTGCTGCAGAAATAAAGTATGCTCTTTCACTAGATATTTAGCTAGCTGTGCTATTTCTGCAGTTCATAGTAAAAACATATGTGGTATTTAGGATGTGGGTTTCCGTTACATCAAAAACAAGTGTGGTACAACAGCACAGTGTGAATGCACCCTTTGAGTACAGCACCATTTATTCCAAATTGCATTTGCCTATCTTTGACAGTGTAAAATGTGGAAATCATGGTTCTGTGGATGTAGGGCTTTTAAGGTCATAATTGAGGTTAGTGTCTCCTACTAAAGGGAGACGAACTATACTGTACGTTACATATATTTGTGAAGTGTGCAACATGAAAATTACATGTTACATATGTTAGGCTAAGCACACACTAGCATTGGGCACTTCCGTTATGCACCTCCATTATTCATATGGTATAAAATTGCACAGCAGCTACCATAATGTTTTTGTTAAATGACAGAAACTACATCTCCATTACATTCTTCTATAATGAAAATTACAGAAAATCAAACTTGGATGTGAACAGTGCCTAAGTGAATGGTTTCCAGTTCCATAAAATATGTATCTATTGTAAATTATTTTACAAATCCCTTTCATTTCAGCTGCTTTTAAAATGCATAAATTATTTCTAGAACTTCTTATCCATTGCTTTTCGGTTTGAAGGTGTGTTTTCAATGAAACTTTTTGTTTGCTTGTTTTTGCTTTTTTGCGTAGTATTGAAGTTTGCTTGCAGCTTCACAAAAGCTTTGATCATAGTCGCCTTAAAAAGTCATGTACTTGAAGAGACCAAGTGCTGTCAGTTTACTGACACATCTATTTGTCTACGCCATTGAAGATTTATCTACATACTTTTGTATGGTGCTTATGACCAGTAATGTTCTAATTTTGTCTTTTCATTAGGTGATTTTGATGTTTTTAGAGCTCAAAGATCTAAAAATACTAATTCTAGAAGAGCGAAAAAATTCCCATCTAAGCAAGTGACGGCGAAATCTGAAAAGGAAAAATTAAACCTCTCAAAACAGAAGTCGTCTTTCTATTCTTTCTTCATCAGTAGTCCACTCACCTCAACTCCTCTTCCCTCCTCTTCAAGGAGAAGCTCCTACCAGAACCCTTGTCTTGAGATTACCAATGACTGTGGAGCATCTAATGGAAGATGTTCAGCCCTGTCTAACAAAGTGGCTTTGGAGAGACCTTCTGCTAATAGTAATGGAGAATGTGTTGAGAATATTAATAATGTCATTCCACTGTTTCGTGACAACACAGATGATGCCAATGCAGTGTTAGAAAATACTGAAAGTTCAGTTACTGAGATAAATCAAGAAGAGGATGAGGATGTCACCATTCATTTTACTCCTGAACTCTTTGACAATGATGTTCAGAAGCACAGTCCTGATCGAAAAGTCCAAGGCAACTTGGTGTTTCCATCTGATGATGGTTGTATAGCACATAGCCAGGACAACAACACCGATGGCAAAGCAAGAACGTCAGAAAATGACTTAAACACCTATAATGTTAACACACTAGTAAACCAAGAGATTATGTCAATTGCTGAATGTTCTTCTGGCAGGACGCAGGGCAGTGCTGAGTTTTTCATTAATGTACCGGGAGAGAAGAAAAGGAAGAACAGACTTTCCAGGTCAAAGAACAAAATTTTAGATTAATTTTCAGTGAATGCAGTGTACATTTTTGGGGGGCCAAAGAAGGGGTGGGACTGTAATGTTACTTCGTTAGAGGCAGGTAAATGTCATGTCGGGGCAATCCTGAATAGAACCAGCACTGGAAAGTTCCATTATTTGGAAATGAAATGTGATGTAAATTAAGGGGAATCTTTCAGATGTGCCATGTGTCTTGTTTAGGAGGACGGCCCGGAGCTTGTGGCTGTGTTGTCCTTGTATTACTCTCAGTATATATAGATAAACTCTGTGAGTCCTGCTTCCCACTCTCCCACAAACCGTATTTCAGCATGAGGACAGGGAGAGCGGTTAGTCCCTGTGAGGCAGAATAAAGCTGGACCTAAGGTGGTCATAGAGCTGATTGTCAATTTTGGCCATTTAAACCAACGGAATCCATGCAGCTTTTATGTGTAGTATTTAGTTCAATCTGTGTCATCATCATCCTATGCTGCCATTAGATATGGATTTATAGAATACCTAACAATGCCATCTCAAAGACACATTTGCAGTTCCCCATGGACATATAGTGGACCTAATGTTTGGGCATTCACCTCATCTTAACAATGGCAGTAATAAAATAGAAGAGAAAGCAGCTGATGAAAAACTGAACAATCATCTCTTTTTTTTTTTAAGTGTGTAAAATACTTTATATAGACAAGGGTCTTTTTTCTTATTGTGTGTTCTAATTTCGTAATCCTTGTATACTGACAGAATTTATGTTTACATCAGCCAAAGTTCACATTGTTGCAAGTTGCAACAGCATTGCATTCTCTCTTTTTGTGATGATAGCAGCACAAGTAATCATTGCCATTATGATTACAGCAAAACTATACTGCATTTTTTCGATGGTTGTGTTACAGCAACTTATTGCAATCACAGTCACTTCACCTCTGTAGATATGTACAATACAGTGGAATGCTGACAAGTATGCTATTTTTTATAAAAAGAAAATAATTCTAAAATAAAATAATTATTGCAGTCTTTTTAATTTCTGTGATTTATGCTATATTATAGTTTCATAATCTGAATTAATTTTCATTAAAAACATATCAAACATGTGAGTGCAATTATTAATATTAACAGAACATAGTAACAGAATAGTAAGGTACCTGTTGTAGGATAGGTATGATAACAGTAAATAAAAGTCAAATCCCAAGCTTACAGTAGTTATAGTACTTCTCTGTCAGTTCCTTAGACTTAAAAACCTAGGGGTGCAGGCACAGATCACTAATACGAGGATCCTCCAGAACCCATAGCATGACACCCATAATCCCAAGTAGGCTGCCTAAAAACATATAAGGATACTCCAACAGGTGAAGACTCTTAAAACTCACACTCAATAGATGTGCAGCAGCAGACAAATAAGAAAATAATGTAAGGGCAACATTCGCCACAGAAAAAAGCTTCTATAGAACCTTTATTCATCATGTAAGTATGCTCAGATATTGAAATGCATCCACCTCACAATATAAGGGTGAACAGCCGGCTATTCAGTGTTCTATAGGAGCTTACCCCTTACAGAACTCCGCCCTTTTTCATTTTTGCATTTCTGTTTTTCACTCCCCACTCCAAAAGCAATAACTTTTTTATTTTTACATTAGCAGAGATGTATATGGGCTTGTTATCTGCAGGACAAATGACACTTTTTAGTGGAGCCATTTAATATTCCATGCAGAAAAAAACACATTTTCAGCATTTTCTTGTGGGCTCTGTTTTTATGCCATTCATTCTGCTCTCCAAATGACACTTCCCCTTCATTCTTTGGGTGGGTACAATCACAAAAATACCAAGTTTATATAGGTTTTAGTAGATTTTTAAAAATTTCAATCCCGCAAAAAATATTTGTTATTTGGTCAAATTTTTAGGTCCTATGTAAGGCGTCATTTTTTGTGGGATACATATCAATTTGAGACCCATATATATATAAAAATTATTTATTCAAATATTCGTCGATGAAAAAATGGTGAAAAAGTGTCGATTCAGACATTTGGGCGCTTTTTTCTGTAACCATGTTCACGGTCTGGAATAATCTCTTTTGTATTTTATTAGAATACGTGGTGGTACCTTACATGTTCATGATTTTTACTGTTTATTTTTGTATGTATTCTACGGAAAGGGGGTGATGTAAACTTGTATCTTTATTTTTTTTTTTAAATTGGTATTTTTTAAATTCATTTTTTTTACTATTATTTCAGACCCTCTAGGGCAGAGGTCCCCAACCTTTTTGTATTCAGGGACCGGTTGTACCCAAATTTGTTTTCCAGATTGTGTTCCAAAAAATTGCATGCCCAGCAAATACCCCATATCTAACCCCGACCCACATAATGTGCCATTTCCTGTGGCCCCCGATCTGTAATGCTTCCTTTTCTGTAGCCCCCTTTTAAAGTGACCCCTTCCTTTTCTGTAGCCCCCCTGTTCCCATCTCTCGTATATAAAATGTGCCCAACTAGTGCTCACCGGTCTGCTAGTGATCTCAGATTGTTCTCTTTTTTTTAATTTGCACCTCCCACTAATGTCTTCAAGTCAACTCCAGAGCTGCACCATTTCTCTGGTAGCAGGAGTATGCCTAACTAGGACAAGTGCAGAGTCTCCTTGACTGGCCATCTCTGCCATGCATCATTTATTATAACAGGACAGCTCTTAGGCAAGAGCAGTAGTTGGACATACTCCAGCAGTTGCTGGAACTTTCTTTAAAATCACATCAAGTACAGCCAATGCTTCTGGACCACAGAGCTGTACAGTACAGCGGTGCAGTGTACAATTCATGAGCAATTCATAATTGCTAAAGTTAATTGTACCTGGATAATTAATCAAATGAAATGTGACTGCCCAGATGGGCATCCACCATTTAAGCAAAAGAAAGGGGAAAAAAAGCAACATCTCCATCCCTTCAAAGAGAATCCGTCAGGCAAAATAACCCCCTAAACTAAATATATTTTCATAAACTGCCATTAGAAAGCATTGCATCTATCCCTTCATTGTCCCACTACATGCCTGTAAACTTAAGCAATGAGGTCCTATTGCTGTATGCAAATGACTTGTGAGATGTCCAATGAGTCATTATCATATTCAAGCTATCCAGCTTATTCATGAGTGGGAGGCACGGCCACCCCCCCTTCCCCCCCCCCAATGCTTGACTTGACAGCCTGTATAATGATGTAAGGTATAATGGTGTAATGTCTTCTCCATGTGCTTCCTGGTGCTGGCGGCCCCTGCAACCTGTGTGTATGAGATACTCTCATACACATGACTGACAGCCTGTATAATGATGTGAGGTATACTGGTGTAATGGCTCCTTCATTTGTTTCCTGGTGCCGGCGGCCTCGCCCCCTGCAGCCTGTGTATGTATGAGATACTCCTATACACCTGGCTGACAGCCTGTATAATGGTGTGAGGTATAATGGTGTAATGGCACCTCCATGTGCTTCCTGGTACTGGCGGCCCCCTGCAGCCTGTGTGTATGCATGAGATACTACTATACACATTACTGACAGTCTGTATAATGGTGTAAGGTATAATGGTGTAATGTCTTCTCCATGTGCTTCCTGGTGCTGGCGGCCCCTGCAACCTGTGTGTATGAGATACTCTCATACACATGACTGACAGCCTGTATAATGATGTGAGGTATACTGGTGTAATGGCTCCTTCATTTGTTTCCTGGTGCCGGCGGCCTCGCCCCCTGCAGCCTGTGTATGTATGAGATACTCCTATACACCTGACTGACAGCCTGTATAATTATGTGAAGTATAATGGTGTAATGGTTCCTCCACGTGCTTCTTGGTGCTGGCTCCCCGTGCAGCCTGTGTGTATGTATGAGATACTACTATACACATGACTGACAGTCTGTATAATGATGTGAGGTATAATGGTTTAATGGCTCCTCCATGGAGCATGGAATATGACATGTTGGTACCTCACGGCCCTGTGCTAAGCATTTTTGCAGTGGCTGCTTTTATGGACTCATGCCCACGGGTGTGGATTCCACAGCCTGTCCCTAGAGCAGGTGCTATTCCTGCCGGAGTTTGCGTATTGGGCTGTCTTTTTCTTAAGTTCACAAGCCGATGACAAATGGGCCACAGGAAAGGGACCATGGGCCTAGTGTTTGCTGCCTGGAGACACACAGCCGGTAGTGTACAAGCAAAGTTGGTGAACAGGCAGAAGGTCGAGGCAGGAAGCACAGTATTAGCAGGGTCACAAGTACCATTACATTAGGGATAGTACAACTGTGAATTAATTGTTAATCAGGGGAATATTTCTATGAAAATATTGTATTAAAGGTTTATAAGAATTCTGGTATCTTCTGGCTGTGTCTCCTGCAGCTCAGAGAAGTACTGTTAATATACATAATATTAAAAAACTGTATGTAAATAATGAATACATGTTTAGGTAATGGACCTGTAATATAATTGTGTGATGATTCTTTACAATTTAACTAACCTTTATTTAACCTCACTTCAGTGTCACGCACAATTTGCATAAATTTGTTTCATAACTTAAACATGGCTTTGTTGAAATATTAATATGCCAAAAAGTTAATTATTAAGATAACAGCACAAATTAGTCCATTCATGCTTTCTATGACTAATATAAGATATTATGCTATTTCACTCATTATTTCAAGAAGTTACCCTTTACTGTTAAAGTTACTGAGGTATTGAAACTACATTATAGCTCTCTAATACTTCCTACCATGTCACTGTATATTACACATATATTCCCAGAAAAAACAATGCCTCTTTTTGCTGCCTTGTAAGGCAGCTCCCTTAACATCAAGAATGACTTTAAAGCAGCCTAATGACATGGTGTGGGATTACCTGTGAAGGACAATGGACAAAATTGATCATCCTAATTAGTGGACCGTTGCCGTATTTGGATTACCTATTTCGTCCTTCAGAAAGCGATGGCAGACTGACAGTGCCAGAGATTTCCAAAGGAAAAAAGCAGGGTGGCCCCTGCTGATTGTGCCCAGCAGGGAGATCTCTCCTTGCCGGGCAGTTTAACCCTTTAACTGACACAATTAAGCAGGAAAGAGACAGAAGTAACACTGTTCTCTCTGTCACTCCCCCTGCCACTCGCAACACGATCACAAGGTGCAAGGGGTGTCTTGGCAGCCAGAGTTTTGGTGAAGACCTCAGTGTCTGCCATATAAGGTGGCCTATTCACCTCAGTCCAAGACTAGGTCTAATAACCAACCGGTCAGTTAATCACTGACGAATACAATGCATTGCATTACGGAAGTACTGCATTGTATTGTTTGAGGGATCAAGGTATCCCCAGTGTAAGTGCCGCAGAAATTTTTGTTTGTGCCTCTATCGTTTTTAAGAGTCCAAGATGGAGGCACCTCACCCTCATACTTGGAGGGCTTGAAAAGACGCAGCCTGGGTTCAACAGTAGACAATGCAGCCGTAGTAATGGGCGGTACTGCAGGTAGTCAACAATGGCTGCAGGGTGGCGGTGAGTTGTCTAAGTTGCTTGCCTTATGTGGCAATTTCCTGGACCACGATGGCAGTAAGGTCAGCGAGTTCAGGTAGCAGAACCTAAGTAGCAATGGCCAGATCTTACTGGCAGGCACCACCGCGTACGATTACATAATCCGACACCTGGGAGTGGAGTCCCCGGTGGTCGCCAAGGTGTAGTGCAGAATAGTAAGGTAAAACTGGTCAGGGACTGGCAGGAGGTTGAGACAAACAGCACAGGATCAGAGTCGGGGACGTAGAGGAAGGCCAGGAAAAGCAGCACAGGATCAGAGTCCATAACGAACCCGGTGTCACAACGGGAATTTAGAATATAAGCAAAGGGCATCAGACAAGCTTTCTCAATCAACGGACACTGCCCTTTAAATTTTCGGGAGTTGACTGGCGCTCCCTAGGAGACGGGGACATGTAAGTGAAGCTGGCACCACGTTGAAGCACAAAGAGGGTCACGGGTGAGCCCACGACCCTAGACACGGGAGTACCCGTGACAATAATTCTGTTCTGAGTCCCAGGCGTTGCATACAACTCCTCCCTTCTGCTCCTTCACTCACACAAGAACAGAGCTCATGTTAGATGAGCTGTCATCAGTGGAGAAGGGAGGCGTTGTACAGAAGCACAAAGGTAAGGGCTGAGAAATGAGGTGTGATTAGGCAGCACAGACAAGTCAGGAGGTTTTTTTGTTATTTTTCAAATGCAGCCAAACCAAAGCACACCCTGGCACTTTACTCAAGATTCTGCCAGGTAGGTTAAATCACACAATTATATTGTAATGCAGATGCTCAGAAAAGGTTTAAAGACATCTTTGCAATCCAGCTGTAAAGGAGCAACCTGTCTTGAAAATGAGATCCGTGGTGACCAGTTCCCTTAAAGCAATCTAATGGTACAAAGTAAATCTATGACTAAACATGCAAATGGTAGTAACCTCTTCTGAAATAATGCTACTTCTGTTACTTTACTTTACATATTTTACAAAAACACCAAAATCTATGACTTCTCAATAAAAAGCTTTTGTGGAAAGTCTACCACATCTCACCCCTACATTTCCCTTAGAGGAACCAGTGAGACAGATGAGACTCCTTTTAATCGCAATTTTCTTGTAGTCTATAGAGGATATGTCAGCTCTCCATTGTGGTGTAGTATACAGAGGATATGTCAGCTCTCCATTGTGGTGTAGTATATAGAGGATATGTCGGCTCTCCATTGTGGTGTAGTATATAGAGGATATGTCGGCTCTCCATTGTGGTGTAGTATATAGAGGATATGTCGGCTCTCCATTGTGGTGTAGTATATAGAGGATATGTCGGCTCTCCATTGTGGTGTAGTATATAGAGGATATGTCGGCTCTCCATTGTGGTGTAGTATATAGAGGATATGTCGGCTCTCCATTGTGGTGTAGTATATAGAGGATATGTCGGCTCTCCATTGTGGTGTAGTATATAGAGGATATGTCGGCTCTCCATTGTGGTGTAGTATATAGAGGATATGTCGGCTCTCCATTGTGGTGTAGTATATAGAGGATATGTCGGCTCTCCATTGTGGTGTAGTATATAGAGGATATGTCGGCTCTCCATTGTGGTGTAGTATATAGAGGATATGTCGGCTCTCCATTGTGGTGTAGTATATAGAGGATATGTCGGCTCTCCATTGTGGTGTAGTATATAGAGGATATGTCGGCTCTCCATTGTGGTGTAGTATATAGAGGATGGGAAATATGCAAATACATTGTCCAGGATGGGACAAGGAAAACAATGGCTCTTTTTTGCTACCTTGAAAGGCAGCCCCCTTAAAATCAAGCATGATTTATATTCCCAATAAGAATTGCCACGGTGGGATTTTACAGGTTTACCATATTGTTGAGCCATCTTAAGAAAAGGTAAGAAATATCACATTGGTGGTTTACCAACTCTTGGTACCTCCATGATCAGCCGTTTAAGGGAGCCAGGTGAAAAATCTTTACATTGCTGCAAACATAAGCATGTTCTTACCTTAGTGGCCACCAAGCTGGATATTGTAGACTTAGCAATCCACGGAACCTAGCTTTCACACATGGGGGGTCATTTACTAAGGGCCCGAATCACGTTTTTACAGCGGGTTACCCGAATTTTTCCGATATGCGCAGATTTTCTCTCAAGTGTCCTGGATTTTTGGCGCACGCGATCGGTTTGTGGCGCATCGGCGCTGGGGCGAACACGATGGAAATCGGGGGCGTTGCCAAACGAAAACCCGACGGATTCGGAGAAACCGCCGCATTTAAAACAAAAAAAAGGGTCGCTGGACACGCGCTTACCTGCACTTCAGCGCAGCAGCGACACCTGGTGGACGTCGGAGGAACTGCCTTAGTGAATCGCCGGAAGACCCGAATCCTCCACACAGAACGTGCCACTGGATCGCGAATGGACCGGGTAAGTACATCTGCCCCATAGTGTTTAAATGTGCTTTGAAACACAATACAATAACTGAGAAGAGGAGACTTTTCTAATTACATTGCTGTTAACATTTGCGTTTACAAAATGAGATGTTAACATGATGTAAACGCAATGTAATTGGGCAAATCTCCTCTCCTCAGCTGCTATATTGCGTTTCAAATCACAATGTAAATGATACATGTGAATGCAGCTGAAAATAAGATTTCTAGCATTGCCAACAACTCATAGTGGAAATTAACTTTACTGAATTGACAGCAATAAACACTGTGACCCCTCTGACAGGGATGCTAAGTGCTTAGCCATAACTGGTCAGATATGGACAGATCTATCCTAAAGATCGACCATCAATATTAATAAATATGTTGTCTCACAATAAAATAATAAATCTGTTAGATCATGAGAAATATTTTTAAATTGATTTCATTATATTACTGTTCAAACAAATGTCTTCTCAGAATGTCCAGCGTTTGTGGTCACTCATATTTAGTAGCTCAGTCTGGATCCTACTGTACACCTGCGTGGAATAATTTTTGCTATTGTTTCGGCAATGCATTAAAGGGGTTATCCCAACTTAGGAAGTTATCCGCAATCCGTAGGATAGGAGATAACTACCTAATTAGTGATGTTCCAACAGCTGGGACCCCTCACAATTAGAAGTACGGGATACCATTGTTACTAATGGGTGGAATGTCGATACAAGCATTTAAATCTTTGAGAGCAGCTGAAGATTGCAAAACACAGTCATCTGCTATCTCCAGGAAGTCCCATAGAACTCAATGGTTTGGAAATTTGTTTGGGACTTGTGGTAGGGCCCTGGCTTATTGTAAATTAGAGTGCATACTACTGACTTGTATAGAGGTGCATAATATGGCTATTATGGCCACTGAGATGAGTACAGTACCACTGCTCCTATTTCAGTGATGCATTTTGTTACTAAGGCGAGATTCACATCACATTTTTGATATACGTTGCTCATATATGTGGAAGTAGCACTCCCGGGTTAATGAAAAATTCTTTATTCCACCAGTGGAAATATACAACGTTTCGGCTGACTCTATGCAGCCATTCTCAAGCGTGGTGTGAAGTGATACAAGGCGGGTTTAAATCCCCCACAGAATGTGACATCATAGGTGCTAATACAATATTATGTGACAATTAATAAAGAGAAAAATCATGGATCTCAAGGTGCACTGTTGCTAAATTTCATAACCACAACAACTGCCAATGAATATATGCAATAAATAAATATAAAGTGTTGCCGGATGGCAATCTTCCCAGCGCACCGTCAAGCCACTGTTTGTAAATAATTCCACTGTGCATGTCCAGAAAATGGTTAATAGACAACCCAACATTTACAACACAATCTAAATAAAGATGCAATCGCCAGAGTAGACTAATAGCACCAACTTCACAAGAACAAGCCTGTCCTTACCCTGGTAGAGGTTTGATCCTGAGGTGATTAGCCGGAACATTACAATCGCATCGCGGGGCTGCAACCAGCTCCGCTGATATCTTCCATGTTATTCGGCACCGCCAATCACTCAAGTATCGGCCCCACTCTTGCGAGATCTACCTGGTGGAACCGCGGCCATCTTGAAAGTGGGCAAGCGCACATGCAGCATTTGAGCAGGTAAGTCCAATGGATCCATCAATTGAAGATATCCAGCTCAGTCTGTCCAACACAATGCGATTGGAGAGCAATGATATATAGATCTTGGACATAGTTTTCACACTCAGCATTCATAATACAGAACAAGTACTTCATTCTGGGGTGATGGCCTGGGTGCCCACAGAAAGGGCTCAGAGTGCCACCTCAGGCGCCTGTGCCATAGGTTCGCCACCCGTGCTCTAGGGCATGGGCATACCAAGACATAAATCACAAAGTCCGTCCTGAATGTCAGGTGGTATCGAATGTTAAATCTCCTGCCAGTCACCGGGTCAATAAATGAGTCACCCTTCAACATGTAACTGCAATTCTCGCAGTTCATACATGGGTAGCAGCCGGGTTTGAGACTGCCATATCATAGGCAAACCAACTCATGATCCGTGTGAGCATCATGGGCTGCCAAGCAACCAAAACAACGCAGGCACCAGGAGACGACAAACCTACATTACCCGCAACATTATCGCAACAACCCACATCAGAGGTAAAAAATATCAATAACATATTGCACAATAATGAAACTCCGATATAATAATAAAGCAAATACCATGTCTCCCTGTGGGAAGACCACATACAACTGCCACAGGCACTAGATGACAAAACATGAGCCGACATAAACAAAAGCCAACTGGTAATACTGATTGGCTGAGATTAGAGGCTGACTTAGCCCGGTTATTTAGGTCAATCAAACTCAAAGTATAGTTTGCACAGCAACAGGTCCCTGCTGATACTGTAAATGTGAGCTCTGCAAGACCGGAGCTATGTTTGAAGGACTTGGGTCTATTTAACAAAAATGAGTTTTTACCATTCGTTAATTCATGTGCAGTGGAGACGTTCATCTCACTGGTTAAACAGGATGTATCGACACTACATCCAGCAATGGGGTCAGACACATCAACCAGTAATACAAAATAATTTGCCTAATCTGCCAGAATGGCATTCTCCGATCTCATCCATGACGACAGTTTGATCATAAAACCGGCCCATAAAGGCGGAGCAATTGTCGTCATGGATCGGGATAAGTATTTGCGAGAGATACAGCGCCAACTATGTGATATAGAGGTATACCACAGGTTATCTGAGAATCCTCTCACATGGATCTCTAAAAGGCTCCGACTATTGGTCGACAGTGCCTATGCGAATGATGACAAGGCCACACATCTATTCTTGGTCCCTGTAAAACCAGCCACTCCGGTATTGTATTGTCTTCCTAAAATACATAAGAGGTTAGTTGACCTGCCTGGTAGACCAATTGTGTCCGGGAGGAATTCGATCTTGTCCCCTGCAGCCATTTTTGTAGATAAGATGTTGCATGAGTTCACCACGTCAGCAAAGTCATATATACGGAATACCTCTGATTTTCTCACCAGAATACATGGGATAGAGGTTCCTTCAAATGCCATTCTAGCCTCCCTTGACATTACTAGCTTGTATACAAGCAGTAACCATGAGCGGGGCTTGGCTTGCCTGAAAAAAGCTCTATCCACCACGACTCACTCAGAGAAATGTCGGGAATGTGTGCTAGATTTGTTAGACATCATTTTGTCTTGTAATTGGTGACAACTATTTCTTGCAATTACGTGGTACAGCAATGGGGGCCAATATGGCTCCCACTTATGCTAATATCTTTATGGCAGATTTGGAGGAGTCGTCGATATATACATCCCCTATCTATGTACACGTTCTTGGGTGGTGGCAATTTATCGACGTCTTCCTTATCTGGACGGGTGATTCTGAGACCTTTTTAGCTTTTGTTGATTCTGTGAACCTGATGGACCCAGATTTCTCAGTGAAACATTCAATTTCTGGATACCAATGTGTATATTGAAGGGAACATACTCAAGACTGACCTTTTTGTTAAACAGACTGATCGTAATAACCTTCTCAGATATGACAGTGATTGTAGACAACCCCAACAAGGTAGATTTGAGACTTAATGAAATGTCCGACAAATTCAGGGCCAGGGGTTACCCAACCCAGTTAGTTAATCGACATAAGAATAAGGTAAAAGATTTGGACAAACAAACCCTACTGAGACCCAGGTTGAAGGGCAATACTATGCGGAATAGGGTACCTTTTATGTCCACTTTTGGTCCGCATAGCAAGTCTGTCTCAAACTTGATTCGGAAACATTGGGCAACTCGGGCTCGTTATCATAAGAATATTTCAGAGTTCCAGACACCTCCACTGTTTTCCTACAAGAGACCTAAAAATTTAAAGGACTGTCTTGTTAAGGGCGACTTTTGCCCGATCGACAAAAAAAGCAATTTGGCATCCAGTCTCAAACCTGGCTGCTACCCATGTATGAACTGCGAGAATTGCAGTTACATGTTGAAGGGTGACTTATTTATTGACCCGGTCACTGGCAGGAGATTTAACATTCGATACCACATGACATGCAGGACGGACTTTGTGATTTATGTCTTGGTATGCCCATGCCTTAGAGTGTACGTGGGCGAGAATACCAGTGCAGACTGAGGCTTCATAATCACAGATCTTCAATTAATACGCCTAAATATGATTTACCAGTCCCTCAACATTTTGTGGATTATGGCCATAATATTCACCAACTCAGATTTTGTATCTTTGACCACATACCATCTCTAAGGAGGGGGGGGGGGTGACTGACAGAAGGCACTGATGAGACTGGAGACTGAATGGATACATAAGCTCAATTCTCTACAATGGCCTGAATGTGGACTTTAATAAATATAAATATTCTGAATTTAGTCCTCTTTTCGGTCCCCTACAGTGATCACACTACAAACGCTGTAAGGAAATATATATTTTTTTATTGATATATGCTAGTATATTTTTAAAAAAAATATTTCTCTTCTCTTTCTTTAGTTCATCATCCACACAATGCCTATTGACAATCAACCCATTGCGCCGACGGTCAGCCACCATCACCACATTATCCAATTTGAACTCCTGAATCGGCTAGATAATGAATTGTATTGGATTTTCCTCTTTTTCCATTTTATTAAGTCAACCTGCATCCATGAAACTACATCACATTTGGTCCAGCAAGCTTTGGTCCAGAATTCCGACCGACGATACCACACAAGGTCGGGATGGACTTGTTCTGTATTATGAATGCTGAGTATGAAAACTATGTCCACGTGGTTCCACCAGGTAGATCTAGATCTATTATTTACAAACAGTGGCTTGACGGTGCACTGGGAAGATTGTCGTCCGGCAACACTTTATATTTATTTATTGCATATATTCATTTCCACTTATTGTGATTATGAAATTTAGCAACAGTGCAACTTGAGATCCATGATTTTTCTCTTTATTAATTGTCACATAATATTGTATTAGCACCTATGATGTCACATTCTGTGGGGGATTTAAACCCACCTTGTATCACTTCACACTATGCTTGAGAATGGCTGCACAGAGTCAGCCAAAACGTTGTATATTTCCACTGGTGGAATAAATAATTTTTATTAACCCTGGAGTGCTGCTTCCACATTGAGGATTGTGTCCTTACAACGTATAGCACAGTGTTTCACCAGTGATGTCACTGGTGTCCTCCCTTTTGCTGGGTGACGTATATGCTCAGCAGACCCTGGGGGACATTGCATCCCTTCACCATCGGCTTCTATTTCCTCCGCGTATTATGTCGCTCTGCAGGAGGGAGCAGGATGGAAAGACGTAGCTTGCTACATCTTTCAATCCTGTCTTTTTCACAGGATACTCTGTCTCTGTCTGCCAGTGTATTTCAGTGGGTACGCACAGTGCATATTATGGGAGCTTAAAAAAATGTGAAGTGAACTCAGCCTAATATATGGCTTGTGCAGAACCTCCACTTCATTTTCCTAATGTGTCGGTTCATCCACGTTGGAATATAAATGTAATATTGTTTCCAGGCTAATTCTAAGAATAGTTTACAGTTCGGTGATATGTAGAGTTTTTAGAGATTCTGTCCAGTCTCTTAGTGGTAGGAGACTTTATTTGCTTTCTGCTTCTCATTGTCAAGTGCTTTAGTGCTCTCTGATGTTCAGTGACAGGAAACTGTAGAATTATCCACGCAAATAGAAGTGGCTTTTTAGGTGTGTGCTACTCTCAGTGAGAGTTCAGTTTGTACAGCACAGGCCTGGCGTCTCATAGTAAGGTAGCTTAGTCTGAGGTGTTGATGTACCAGGTGCATCATGTCCTGCTGTGTGATCAGCTGCCACTAGATCTGCATGCTACTCACTATTTCTCTGTAATCTAAACACAGCATTCTTGCTTTGTTTTTCTTTTCAAAGGACTAGAAAAACACATCAATGTTCAGTTGGTTTCTCTTCATTCATTCTTTCTAGCTGCATCATCACACCCAATATTTAGTGAAGCTTCACTGAGAAATAGATGTCGATTAGTACAGAAGCCCATTACAGCTGCATTGTGCCTTCTCGAAGCATTACATTATAATTGTGTGTTATAGCTTACCTTGCACCCTGACAGAATCCTCTGTTCCCAGGGGTTAACTTTGGTTTGGATGCAATTCAGAAAACAACACATGATTTGCCTGTGCTGTGTACTCCTTAGCTCTCAGCCCGCACCTTTGTGCTCCTGTACAT
Source organism: Engystomops pustulosus (assembly GCF_040894005.1). Classification (NCBI taxonomy): domain Eukaryota; kingdom Metazoa; phylum Chordata; class Amphibia; order Anura; family Leptodactylidae; genus Engystomops; species Engystomops pustulosus. The sequence continues at coordinate 131,459,655 of NC_092412.1, read as the reverse complement.
CCCCTCCCTCCTGCTTCTTCATTCACAAGAACAGAGCTCACAGGTTCCCTTTAATTTGCCAATTAGAGATCGCAATAATGCCCCTAAAAGCGTCTATGACGCTTGTAGAGGCTGATTTACTCCCAAAAAAACCTCCCAGCAGCGCAGACAGTGTAGTGCCACCCCCTCCTCCCCCAACGGGCCAGCTCGTGGCTCCGATAGAAAGTTATGAACCCAGGTCACATGACGTTCCACTGCGACCACAAGGCAGCAGCGCTGGGTAGCTCTCTATCCCCATGGCTCTGTGCACTTGTGTACACAGTGCCATCAGCAAGATAAAGCTGTCTATGTGACAGCCCGATCCTGTACTGTGACAGGGAGCAATATTATCAGTCCCCTGTCACACCTGCCCCTGTATACAGTGAGAGGCATGCTGGGAAGCTATATGCATCCTCTCTGCATGTCTCTGTATACAGATCACTGATAACAGTGATCCAATTTCTGATACTATTAGATCGCTATTATCTGTGATCTATTTATATATATGCAAACAGTGAAAAGAAAAAATCAGAAAAACAGAGGACGGCCCCTCGAGTGATATCTTCGAGCAAAGAAGAGTAAACCCAACCCCTATGTGGGGTGCTCACCTGTCGGAAGTCTTGTTTCAGGCAAAATTCCCCAATGTCGGGTTCCTGGAGGTGGATGGTGTTCCTCTTGTCTATACAAGTTGGATCGAAGAATGGAGGAAAGCAGCTGCTAGCCAAAGATAGGTTTCAAAAAGGTCGCAAAAATAGGGAGCTCGGGATAAATTGCACAGAAACGTAGAAAAAATATATTGGCAGAAATTGTAGCGCTAATTGTCCGGGATATTTACCAACTCTCAAAAACGAGGATGATAGTAATGATAACAATTTTATTTTTATACACGGTAGACCAAATAGTTAAACATAAATGAATAGATTGAAGTCCTTACTGACGCGTTTCGGTCAGAGCCCTTTCTCAAAGTGTAGGACAAGAGTGAGTAGAGACAGCATACACTATTGCTATATATGCAAAAAGGGTGGGCCAATTGAGGCAAAACAACCAATAGAGAGATAGCTTGACAATGGACCAATCACAAACAGTTGTGACTAATCACTAACAAATAAGAAATAACTTAACAATAGACCAATCACAAGTAGTCACATATTAACCTTTATCTGATGTAAACAATGTCTACCTCAGTTTCTTTTTTAGGGCTACCCCCACTGGTCAATCGCACTCCCACGTACCAAATGAAACCATCATTACAAATAACGGAAGTAATATACCAGGCGCTCCCAGTAGGGATAAAAAGGAAAAACAACGAAAGAGAGGCTGCAGAGGAGGAAAATCTAGAAGAGACAAGTATCTCCTCACAAGAGGACTCCCTCATATCAACTCCGAGAAACAAGAAACAATGCTGACCACACCAATCAGTAACAGAGGCCCAAATGACAAAACCAATCTAGTCAAATTTTTTTACTTATCTTCCCACACATTATCCTCAACAGAAAAAAACTTGTTGGAAAAAGGTCTATCTTTTTGCCCCACATCGTCCTCAAATGATTTTAATCTTTTTCGGATTTGAATTCCTTTATTTGCAAACTCTTAACCGTCATTTTAATCTCACAGACCCCAAACTTGCCAATGACCCTGTGGGGGACCCCATAATCCCCTGTTCTGTCGAGGAAGACCCTACTTTTAATCACACTACTCTTAAGCCAAAATCAGTGTTTTACCCCACTCACCATAAAGGCAACCATATAGAAACTTTTTATAGCCTTGTTTCCCATGATCTTAGGAACTTACACACTCAGCCTCATAAAAGTAAGTCAAAAAACAATAACCTCACCTTTCTAGAAAGACAAGCACTTAAAAATCTATCTGACAACCAGGATCTGGTTATTAAGAGTGCTGACAAAGGTGGGGGTGGGGGGGATAGTGCTTCTAGATAGGGCTATGTGGCAGAGGCCAATAGACTTTTGTCAGACCCGTTATTCTATCACAAATTAGATGCTAATCCAACAAGACAATTCAAAGAATCGCTATACAATTTTCTAGATAAGGGCCATAAAGAAGGCATATTAAATAAGAAAGAATTATTATATCTAAGAATTGAGGAACCAGTTACAGCCTTATTTTATTACTTACCAAAAATTCATAAAAACACAGAAATACCACCTGGGAGGCCCATTATCTCTGGGATTGATTCCCTCACAGCGAATCTTTCACATTACGTAGACATCTTCCTTCAGAAATATGTAAAAACTCTGAAATCATTCATTTTGGATACAGCAGATCTTATAAAACACATATTACCCACACAGTGGAATGAAGATTACCATTTCATCACAATGGATATAACATCTCTCTACACGAACATCGCACATGATTTAGGTATGGATGTGGTAGCTCATTTCCTCAGTAAAGATCCTTCAATGTCTGGTCAACAACAAAATTTTCTCCTGAAGGCAATTATGTTTATTTTAGAGCACAACTATTTTTCTTTTCAGAATTCCATTTATTTACAGAAAAAGGGTACGGCGATGGGGAGTAAATTCGCCCCAAGTTTTGCCAATCTATTTGTAGGCCTGTTCGAAGAAAAATTAATTTACACACATCCTTTATTCATCAACTGTATAACCTTCAAAAGATACATAGATGATATTTTCATTGTCTGGAAAGGAAATACACAGTGCTAAAACCTTCATCTCAGACCTAAACAATAACACATGGGGTTTAGAATTCACCGATAACATTGTTGATAATAATGCAGAGTTTCTCGATATAATCATTTTTCATGACCAAGAGAGAAACATAAAGACAAAGACTTTTTTTAAACCTGTGGACAGCAATAGCTATCTTTATTTTAAGAGTAATCATTTTAAAAAATGGCTTATAAATATTCCTTTTGGGCAGTACAAACGCATTAGGCGAAATTGCACTAACGATTCAGATTATGCACTACAAAGCAGAATTTTAAGTGACAGATTCCACAAAAAAGGTTATCCCTCCTGTCTCACGAATGAAGCCTGTACACGTGCAAGTACTTTAACTCAGGAAGATTGTCTGAAACCGAAACAAATAATCCTCATAGCCTCAATTTTATTACAGTTTTTCCAATGATAGTGCAGACATTAGAAAAATATTACAAAAACATTGGAGTGTCTTACTACATGACCCCTACCTCAAAGATGTAATTCCAGGCAAACCGAAATTAATGTTTAGATGAGCCAAAACCCTGAAGAATATTTTGGCCCCTAGCCGCCTGAAACCCCTTAAAAACTCTTTTACAGCACCAATCTCATTCTTCCCTAAAACCCTGGGTTCCTTTAGATGTAACCACGCACGATGTAAATGCTGTGAGACAATTACACATAAACGCAAAGAATTTAAGGCTACCATCACTGGCGAAGCCTTTCAACTTTTATGAATTGCGGGACAAATTATGTTATATACCTGCTCGAATGTAGGTGTAACCTGCAATATATTGGAAGAATGATTCTACCACTGAGGGAACGTTTAAACAAACATCGTAGCAATATATAGAGAGGTTTCCTCCAGCACAGCGTTTTCTTTCATAACCATAATTATAAAGACTTCTCCATTACCCCAATAGAACACATAAAAACCACTGACCCTCATAGATTCAATAGTCTGAAGAACAGAGAAATGTTTTGGATATACAAACTCCAAACACTTGTACCTGCACGGGTGAATGAGAGTCTTGAAAGTGTTTTTTGATATGTATTTTATCATGTCTCTGTACAAATCACACTGGTTTAGTCTGCATTTTTTATATATTGTTTATATATGTTCCTTTATATGCTTTTTATATGCATTTTTACATATATATAATTTTATATATTTTTTTATATATGTATCTTTTATATATGCATTTATCCATTGTCCACTGTATTTTATCATCTCCACTGTAATTGCACCATGCCTCCTTTTTATATCCATTTTATTCATTATTTAGGCCAGTTAAGCAAGGGTATATATATATATATATATTTATTTTGTATTTATATATTTTTATACAGCTTCAGTTAGCCATATTTTTATTCTATTATTCTACTAATCATTTATGTAATTGACTAATGAATTATTTATTTAATTACCTATCTGCACATCCAATTACCCTTTCCCATTTTTTTCTATTTTGGGGAATACCTATGTAATTACATATTTTACCATACAGTCAATTATATGTTACCCACACTTAGTCTAGCAAATAGCCGCTCTATCAATTAATCATTTCCGTCTTCACAGTGCACAGTTTCCCCCACACAGGGCACGGGCGATGGTTTAGCCTGCGCATGCGTGGGTGGCCATGTTTATACTCCCAATCCACTACACTTCTTTTTACCCACTGCGCATGCACAAGCAGCCATATTGGCCTGCTGCGCGCCTTCACCCCGGCTTCTCCCAACCCTAGGTGCCCTGAACGCCGTAACACGCCCACGTAAGTGCGCCTCAACAGGACTCAACAGGATCTACTACTGTAAGTTGTAAGTCATATCCCAAACATTTAACCATTTAATATTTTAATATTTTGATTCCATACATTCCCATCATTGTTTACATCAGATAAAGGTTAATATGTGACTACTTGTGATTGGTCTATTGTTAGGTTATTTCTTATTTGTTAGTGATTAGTCACAACTGTTTGTGATTGGTCCATTGTCAAGCTATCTCTCTTTTGGTTGTTTTGCCTCAATTGGCCCACCCTTTTTGCATATATAGCAATGGTGTATGCTGTCTCTACTCACTCTTGCCCTACACTTTGAGAAAGGGCTCTGCCCGAAACGCGTCAGTAAGGACTTCAATCTATTCATTCATGTTTTAACTATTTGGTCTACCGTGTATAAAAATAAAATTGTTATCATTACTATCACCCTCGTTTTTGAGAGTTGGTAAATATCCCGGACAATTAGTGCCACAATTTCTGCCAATATATTTTTTCTACGTTTCTGTGCTATATATACACTCACCGGCCACTTTATTAGGTACACCTGTCCAACTGCTCATTAACACTTAATTTCTAATCAGCCAATCACATGGCGGCAACTCAGTGCATTTAGGCATGTAGACATGGTCAAGACAATCTCCTGCAGTTCAAACCGAGCATCAGTATGGGGAAGAAAGGTGATTTGAGTGCCTTTGAACGTGGCATGGTTGTTGGTGCCAGAAGGGCTGGTCTGAGTATTTCAGAAACTGCTGATCTACTGGGATTTTCACGCACAACCATCTCTAGGGTTTACAGAAAATGGTCCGAAAAAGAAAAAACATCCAGTGAGCAGCAGTTCTGTGGGCGGAAATGCCTTGTTGATGCCAGAGGTCAGAGGAGAATGGGCAGACTGGTTCGAGCTAAAAGAAAGGCAACAGTGACTCAAATCGCCACCCATTACAACCAAGGTAGGCAGAAGAGCATCTCTGAACGCACAGTACGTCGAACTTTGAGGCAGATGGGATACAGCAGCAGAAGTCCACACCGGGTGCCACTCCTTTCAGATAAAGAAATTTGCACAATTGCACAAGCACAAGCTCACAAGCACAAGCACAATTTGCACAAGCTCATCGAAATTGGACAGTAGAAGATTGGAAAAACGTTGCCTGGTCTGATGAGTCTCGATTTCTGCTGCGACATTCGGATGGTAGGGTCAGAATTTGGCGTCAGCAACATGAAAGCATGGATCCATCCTGCCTTGTATCAACGGTTCAGGCTGGATGTGGTGGTGTCATGGTGTGGGGAATATTTTCTTGGCACTCTTTGGGCCCCTTGGTACCAATTGAGCATCGTTGCAACGCCACAGCCTACCTGAGTATTGTTGCTGACCACGTCTATCCCTTTATGACCACAATGTACCCAACATCTGATGGCTACTTTCAGCAGGATAATGCGCCATGCCATAAAGCTGGAATCATCTCAGACTGGTTTCTTGAACATGACAATGAGTTCACTGTACTCAAATGGCCTCCACAGTCACCAGATCTCAATCCAATAGAGCATCTTTGGGATGTGGTGGAACGGGAGATTCGCATCATGGATGTGCAGCCGACAAATCTGCGGCAACTGTGTGATGCCATCATGTCAATATTGACCAAAATCTCTGAGGAATGCTTCCAGCACCTTGTTGAATCTATGCCACGAAGAATTGAGGCAGTTCTGAAGGCAAAAGGGGGTCCAACCCGTTACTAGCATGGTGTACCTAATATATACAATCACCGGCCACTTTATTAGGTACACCATTAGGTACACCAGCTAGAACTGCAGAATTGAGCATTGTTGAGAGTATATATACACTCACTGGCCACTTTATTAGGTTCACCATGTGAAAGTTGCCACCATGTGATTGGCTGATTAGAAATTAAGTGTTAATGAGCAGTTGGACAGGTGTACCTAAAAAAGTGGTCGGTGAGTGTATATATATATAGCATAGCATGAAACACACGTGTAAAAAAATTACTTTAAGAATATAAAAAGTACACTGTAAAGAAATATTAAAGTGTAATGCTCTCAACCCATTAAAAATAAATTTAGAGATGGCAGCACCAGACCGCTCTGTGGGCCGACATCAGCCATAGCCTGCTCTAGGGGGGTTTGGTCACTGCCTCTCTGGGACTGGCATCAGCTCCCAGGAGACAATCAAATGGTTGTGCACCACTTGTTAACTTCATAATGTAATATTACTATAATTGTCTCAAGTGGTTATATAAGCACAAAAAACGGGCTGTAATGATTTTTAAAAAAAAAACATTTGGTAACACTGTATACAGCTTGGAGTTATGTATTTGTATTACTGAAAATGTCATACTCTTTGACTGTAAATACTCCTCAAAATTGCTAATATTAAAAAGTATTAGTTGCTGCCATGACCCATATCGCAGGTTGCGGGCTCACCCATGCCCCTCAGTGCCGGCTTAAGGAAATTTAAAGGACCAGCGCACCATTAATTGGCACTGGCCATTTTCCAGAAGGCTATTTAAACCTGTCTGTTCCATCACACCCTGCCGGATCTTCATGCCTTGTGCCCTAGAGAAAGCTTTGTCTGATTCCCTGCCCTGTAATGGTGATTTCCCGTCTTCCGTTCCTACTACGCTCCTCCACTGCCTGCCTTGACCTATTGCTATGTCCCCGACTCTAATCCCGTGCTGCATGTCCTGATCTCCTGCCTATCCCCGACTACAATATTGCCTGCCGTTCCTGTACCACGACCTTGGCTTCCACCGCGGACAAGTCATGCCTGTGGAACTACCTGGTGGTACCATGAGGCAGCAAGACTATCCTGCTTTGCGGCAGGCTTTGGTGAAGACCGAGTGCAGCTTAGATTCCGGTCCCAGGTGTTGGCTTGTGTCATCGTTTGCGGTGGTTGAGAGGATCCACTAATTCCGATCCTGACAGTTGCTCATGGCAGCCAATCACAGCAGAGTTCATTTTGTATCTGCTATTGAAAATTAAAAAACTGGCTGCTATTGGCAATAAAAACTATTTTTGTTTTAAAACGTTTCCATAAAGTTGCCCCAATAATTTCAAATGCAAATGTCGGCTAAAACATTAAATTTTTGTCTCATATATGCCAATAATAGCACCTTACATGTGCATATCGGGACTCGTCATCGGGTCCGTTTAACCTTGTTCCCTACAAGTTTGTGTAAAGCCTGATGAGTGGACTGCTCCTTCAAAATAATAAGGATGTGTATGTCCCTCCATTATTTTTAAGGATGAATTACAAAACATGATGATTTGTAAGTGAGAGCTGGAGTACTCGGAGAACATAAATAAAATAAAAGCTAAAATCAAAATAATGTAAACAAGGTAAAACAATATCTACGGTAAGTTGTTTGTAGAGTGCCTGGATAAACTGCGTAATTAAAATGGCGCAGTCCCAAAGTGAAATGATAATCACAACAAATCTACTGTGCAGACCTTGTGCATTACAACATGTCATAATTCAGCTTAATGACCTTCCTAAAATGTTACCTTCAAATCCTCTAAGGAGGCACTGGGGTTCCAGTTTGTCCATTGTAGATATTGCAAGCTTACAATTACAGGTCATGTATTTTTTTTGCTACCATGTGTAGACATGTTTCTTCCTTCTTTATGTAGAAAAAGAGCAATGTTTATAACTAAGTGGATAACAAGGTATACAAATAGTTCCTGTAGGTTCAGGTTCCTAGAAATAAGGTATCTATGTTTGTTTTACATTCAAAATATTGACATCCTTTTCAAAATACAAAAAATGATTTCCAACACCTTGGTATGCGTCGCTGACAGGTATCTTTTTTGCCAGCGTCGTAAGTATTCACAGTCTTTCACACACCTTCTGAAGCTCGGCTCCTGGCTTCCTCTTTCCATATGCTGAGAACTGTACTGTTGAAAGATATTTCTTTCTTAAAGTAGACTGACAGCTTCTAAGAGATTATATATTATCCCCCTCTCTTATAATACACATGGATGTCTACTGATCCTTTTGTGTGGCTTGAGTTCACAATAGATCAATTGATCATTTTCTTCAACTTGCTATTATACAGCACAGGGTCGACTGTAGAGCCTAGCGTAAAATTGGATTACCTAATGCTACATGGAAATATCTTCAGTACATTCTTCGGCTGCGTTTACACAATGCATTTTCATTGCGTTTTTGAATTCATCAGGCAAAGTTGCAGCACAAATCACATCAGTCTTAATGATGGTAAAAAAAAGCAGATGTATTTTGAGGGGGGCTTCATTTACTAAGGGTTGTGCTGCTCACTTTCGTCGGACTTTGCACCATTTTCAGGGACTACACGGCTTTGACAGGTATTTAACAGGTGTCTGCGATGGGATTTTGGCACGCGTGATCGTTTTTTGGCACAGCTGTGCTGGCTTTCTTGTGACACAAATTGGGTGGCGTAGTCAGACCAGAGCGGGGTATATTGGGATATCAGGTGCACAATCTTAGTTAATCGCGGCCTAGTGCATTATCATCGGACAATGCACTTTCTGTGAACTCCAGCGGACGGTTATGTAAATGAGCCCCATTGTGTGAGCACAGCCAATGGCACAAGATGCGACTGAATTGCGTTTTAAAACGCATTTCAACAACATCTGGATTAACTCCTCCCTGAATGTAGATGGGTTTAGACATAAAGGCTTGTATTTGGTAAGTAGTAATGTGTTTTCCGTTGTGGCCTCTCATCTTCCCCGCATTTTGTGGGCCCATCATCTCCCCCTTATATTGTGGCCCCATCCTCTCCCCCACATATTGTGGCTCATCTTATCTCCTCCTCATATTGTGGCCCCTCTCATCTCCCTTTCATATTTAGGTCCCTTTCATCTCCCCCTCATTGTGTGGCCCTTCATCTCTACCCAATATTGTGGACCCTCATCTACTCCTCATATTGTGGCCCTTCTAATACCTTCCTCATATTGTGGCCCCTCATCTCCTCTTCATATTGTGGCCCCTCTCATCTTTCCCTCATATTGTGGCTCCTCTCATCTTTCCCTCATATTATGGCTCCTCTCATATCCCTCTCATATTTAGGCCCCTTTCAACCCCCCCTCATACTGAGCCCCTTCATTTCTACCTAATATTGCATCTCCTCCCCATATTGTGGACCCTCTCATATCTTCCTCATATTGTGGCCCCTCATCTCCTCATCATATTGTGGTCCCTGTAATCTCTCTCTCATGTTGTGACCTCTTATCTCACGTCATATTGTGGCCCTATCGTCAGCACCTCATAATGTGGCCCCATCATCTCCCCCTTATATTGTGTCATCATCTCCCCCCACATATTGTGGCCCCTCTCATCTCCCCCTCATATTGTGGCCCCTTTCATCTTCCGTCATACTGTGGCCCTTAATTTCTACCTAATATTTTGGACCCTCATCTCTCCCTCATATAGTGGCCTATCTCATATACTACTCATATTGTGGCCCTCATAACTCCTCCTCATATTGTGGCCCTCATATCTCCTCCTTATATTGTGGCCCCTCATATCTCCTCCTCATATTGTGACCCCTCATATCTCCTCCTCATATTGTGGCCCCTCATATCTCCTCCTCATATTGTGGCCCGCATATCTCCTCCTCATATTGTGGCCCCTCATATCTCCTCCTCATATTGAGACCCCTTACATATCACCCTAATATTGTGTCCCATCTCATGTTTCCCTCATATTTTGGCCTCTCATCTCTCCCTCATATTGTGGCTCTTAATCTCTCCCTCATATTGTGGCCCTTAATCTCTCCCTCATATTATGGCCCTCCATTTCTCCCTCATATTGTGACTTCTCCTCTTCCACGTGCCTCCTCACCCCCCCTCCCTCATATTATTGCCTCTCATCTACCCCTCATATTGTTGCCTCTCATCTCCCCCTCATATTTTGGTCTCTCATCTCTCCCTCATATAGTGGCCACTCTTATCTCATCATATTGTGGCCTCTCATCTCCCCCTCATAATGTGGCTCTTAATCTCCCCCTCATATTGGGGCCTTAATCTCTCCCTCATATTGTGCCCCTCCATTTCTCTTTCATATTGTGGACCCTCTCATCTCCTCATATTGTGACCTCTTACCTCCCCTTACATTGTGACCCCTCTTACCACCTCATCTTGTGACCCCTTTATACCCCCTTATATTCTGGGCTCTCATTCCCTTCTATTGTGGGCCCTTATCCCCCCTGTATATTGTGGGCCCTTATCCCCCCTGTATATTGTGGGCTCTTATACCCCCTGTATATTGTGGGCCCTCATATTCCCCTCATACTGTGGCCTTTCTTATCCCCTTATGTGGTTAGTCCTCCTACACCCTTAAATGGTGGGCCTTCATAGCACCCCTTATATGGTGGACCCACATAACCCCCTTATTTTGTAGCCCCACTCTTTATCCTGTACTTCTAAATAAATAAACACATATTTGTCAGTACCCGTTCACCAGCAGCTTTCAAGTTCTCATTTTCCTCTGTGCTGTTATGCTGGCAGAGGTGATGACATCATCACTCTGCACCTGCTGGCATCACTGCTACAGGCGACACAGAGTTGAAGTCCAGTTGCAGGCGGTAGCGGGCAGAACTAGCGACAGTAGAGGCGAAGCCAAACAGCGTCCGGCACACTGGTGGGCCAGTCTGACCCTGATATAGCACTTTCAGAAAACAAATTGAAAACTGATGTTAGTGAGCAGGACTTTTTTTTTCCTATGGACTCTCCAGCTAAACCATAGTAGTATAATGTGCCATCGGTGCCCCATTCAGCACACTTTCTCCAGGGTCCAATCTATCATACTGACAAAGAAAAGTTAAAGGAAATCAACCACTTAAAAAAACCCATCCTCTAAGGATACTCATCTGCCCTCCTCTTTATCTTGATTCCGGCGCTTGTCTTCGCTAAGCTTGACACTCTGGGATCACCTAGAAAATAAATTTTTATTTAGCAGCATGTTTCTAGGTGTTCAAGACTAGCGATGAACAGTGCCGAGATCAAGATGAAGAGGAGTGGAGGTAAGCATCCTTAGATGTTTTTTTTAGTGGTTCATTTACTTTAAAGTGGTATTCCCACGAAACCAAGTTTCTTAAATGCACTCAGGATAACAAAATAACACATTCTATAATTCAATGTTATTAACAAAAATACAGCATTTCACAGATATAATTCCAACCTGTCTCTATCAGTCCTGTATACACAATTTTGGTTGCCCCTAGACTCGACACAGGATCTTCTGAATTTAGGGTTGGCAGACCCATTCCAGGACGAGCTCACACAGAAACACACACTGACTTCCTGTGCAGGGCTGTGTGTTATAGGTGCCCAGCAGTGGGCACACCTGGGCAAGTGTCATGGCCCAGAGCTGCTGGGAGGCCCACATAAGGCTGTATGTAAGGAATCCTTTGGAGTGAGGGGGTCTTATATGAAATAACCCTGAGGGGGCTGTTTGGTATGATAAACTAGGGAACATTTTAGGGAACAGGAGATATTTTTAGTTTCTGAATTTGTAATGCCGTCATGTGAGTTCACTGCAAAGGGGCCCACTGAGGCTCTGTCGCCCAGGGAACTTGAGGATGTCCACGTTGGCCTTTAGCCGAATTCTCTTGATGCACTGCTGGTGCTCTGTCAGCACACTTTCCGCAGGGCATGACAGCAGCTGCAAAGCATAGAATGCGAGCCCTGGCCATTTGTCCAATTTTCCCACCCAGAAATTGAACAGGGAGGACCTTAACTTATGTACCAGGAGACCTACAGACACATTAACTGTCACCTTGCGAGTCAATGGATGGCTCCTGGTGCTATGTGCCATATCTGATGGTGGTTGAGGAGAATTGAACATGGTGTTTCACATTATGGTCATGCTCGCTCTCCCTCCCAAGATGCTGCTGGTGTTCCTAAGGTGCAAATAAGGCTGTGCATCAAAGCGCCATCATGGAACAATGAAAATAGGTGGCCTGGGTGGACTGGTCTGATAAATAGTATCTGGTTTAGATTTTGTGGTTTATGTTACTTATCTAAGTACATAAGACTCCAGAAAGGATATCCCTTTATTGCAGTGGTATTCCTTTACCAATGGTAGAGCCATTCTCAATTGTGCTGCAAAAATTGGTCAGGAATTGTTTGTGGAATAATGCAAAAATGAAAGCTACTTACCCTCATACATACCCACCACACTTTGTATTGCTCAGTGAGATTGAATTATCTATGGTGCTTGAAAAACATGCTCAATACATTGTACTTATGAATAAACAATGGGATAACACAGGTCACAGCACAGTTATAACCTTTACATATAACATTTCCTGTGTAAGCTAACAGTACTTTCTAATTATATACAGGATTATAGCTACTTATTTCACAGAATAGTCACTGTGATTGCCAAGATTTTGACAGTGTATAGTATGAAACAGCACACAGTAAGATGATGGAAAGATTGGCATAAATAACTGTTCATAGATTTGCAATTAGAGCTGAGAGTAACACCTTGAAAGACTCCATTCATAAAGTGAACTTGTCACCCGGAAAGTAATTTTTAGGTGATGTTAGGTTACAATGGCCTATGCTATGCTAATTTTAAAAATGCCTTTCTGAATCATTTCAGTACTTTTTAAAACTTCACTTCACATTACCTGGATCCCTGCCAGCAGTGTGTAGTGAGTCCCCTGGTGGGCAGCTGCAGGTGCTTGTATGCCAATGCCAGGCTCCTCTCCTTCACACTCATTCAACTCACTCCCCCTTTCCACTTCCTGTCATGTAGATTGAGACAGCAGGGGAGGGAGTGAGATGGTGTGGAGTAGAGGAAGAATGCATGAGAAGACAGAGGCACATGCACACATACTGCTGCAGCTGCCCAGAGCCCCCCATTACCCCAGAACAAACCACACACTGATGTAAGGGAGCCAAGTAATGTGAAATTAAGTTTTATAAAGTACTTAAATTATTCAGAATGCGGACAAAAGCACTTTTATTGGAAACTGTTAAAATTGACATGACATTTCCGGTGACATGTTAGCTTGTAAGCATGTATGAAGGTGCAAATAAAAAAAATTCAGCTCCAGTTCAGTTTCAGAGATACAAGGTCAAGGTGTATGTCACATGGCAATGCTCTGTGCCTGTGTATGCCTTAGACGAAAAAGATTTTGGGTGTGGTGTGCAGGTTTACAGCATATGTACCGCTTCAGATGCCCCCGCAGGTTTTCTCTTCTTCATTCCGGCAGTGGCAGCTCCTTGTGAAGCACCGGCGAACAAGTTGTGACGTCAGCCGCTTCTGACATCAGAGTGTGTGCCGGACAAGATAAGCTCTGAATCCGAGGGGCTCTCTGTGTGTTTTATTGATTAGATGATTAGATGAGGTAGCAGAGCGGAGTGTGTCATTTTGTCTTCTATCCATGTTATAACTGATCTCTCATCTCAGTAAACTTATGCCATGCTGCAGCGTGGAACGCCGAAAGTATGTAATGCATTCTCCAAAAAGTTCGATTCAAAGTAAGAATATTATCATTGTCTCTCATACTTTTTACTAAATTGAACAAATAAAGTGTTACTGTTTTAACTGAAATAAGAAAGAGGTGTCAATGGTTTATAATGTGAAGTTGGCTATGGAGGAGTTGGAAGTCTCCTAATCAAGCACCGACTAATTGTTCCACCTGGGGTAATGTGAAACTAACAAGCTATTGTGCCATAACGACAAAAGGGAGGACCACAAGTGGCACATCAGAGAAATTTATATTGATGGACATTAATGGACTTTTATGCACATAAACAAAGTCATTGTATAACTGTTCACTATTTAAATCAACAAAATACAGAATTAGCCCTTAGTTTTATTTGTATGCTGTAGTTTATTTTTCTAATGTTGGGGTACTTGCAATATTTGAGTATAATTGTATGACTATGAAGTGTATTATAGGTATAATCGTATGACTATAAAGTGTATTTTGAGTATAATTGCATGATCATTAAAGGGGTTGTCCACTGTCAGCAAGTAACTGATATGTTTTGTGTAATGAAAAGCTATACAATTTTCCAGTATACTTTCTGTATCATTTCCTAATGGTCGCCGTTATTTTCATGCAGCTCTGATTACTCTCTGAGATACTAAGGACTCACCTGCTTGTCTATTACATGACAAGCACCACCTTTCTATAGCAGGGCAGCAAGCAGAGATCTAGAAAACCTTAGGGAATTGATATAAAGTAACGGGTCATACAGACAACAGAACTAAAAGTCTCTATGGGAAGAGTCCGGAGGGAGGAGTCTGTGGACCCTCTGGACCACCGCGGGAGATGGTATGCGGCCCGCGGTGGCAGCCAAGGTACAGGGATGTGCAGGAAACAGTCCAAGCCTGGGATGACAGCAGCAACACAGAGGAACACTGGTGACACTGGCACGGACTGGAGACACCGCTGGACTGAAGACAGGAACACCTGGAGCGTATGGGAACGCTGGAGACAGGAGACACGGAGGCGTCTGGAGACGCTGGAAGAACACTGAGGCATCTGGAAAAGCTGGGAGACAGGAGTGTCTGGAAACGCTGAAGGCCAATCACTTCAACAGGGACCGCTGTGGGAAGCGAGGTGTGGAAACTTTGGAAATTCCATTAGAATGTTGAATATCCGGCGGGGAGTGAAGGGAGGTGTCGGATTATAAGGGTGAGCCGGATTAGCAGGAGCCAATCAGGAGGACGCTGGCCCTTTAAGGCTTGGGATGTCCGCGCGCGCCCCCTCTAGTGGTGAGAGCGTGCGACTGCAGGCAAGGAGACGAGCGGCCTACACTCCGGGAGCCGGAGCACAGACAGGAGCCAGGAGAGGTAAGTGAGGGCAGGCAGCGAAGCACGGGTATACCCGCGATCCGCGACATGGATCGCGGGAGCACCCGTGGCATATAGAAAGTAAATTGGAAAATTGCTTCACTTTTCATGACACAATATCAATTATTGGCCGAAAGGGAACAACCCCTTTAAGTGTAATGTCATTGGTATTTTACCATCCATTTGATTTGACATTCCATTCCACCTTATGTCATATTTTATAAGTTTCAATCAATTTTTTTTTCCATTTGTTTTAATAAAAAAGATTTTTTGCCAACTTTTACATCACTTAGTGTCATCCAAGTAGATTATTCGTCTATGTTTAAAATAGCAATGGTGTTTTTCTTAACAATACATAGGACATCTTTAAGTTTGTGTGTGTGAAATTTTTTGTAAAGAAGTCCTTTATGGAACACTTTATTGTTACCAAAAACAAACAGCAGTGCTAAAAAAACAAGTATAAAATTCAGGACCTTAGGAAAGCTGGGTGTAGACTGATAAACATTACACAGAGCTCCCAGAACTGTCCAGACAGGACTAATCAACCTAAGCAGGATGACCCATACAGAGCAGCTGTGGGATGGTGCAGCAATTTGATTACTTCTGCCTGTCAGGGACAACACAGTGATGGTGTATTATCGGCTTATAACACTTCATCACTGAAGCAGTGCATAATTAGAGTGAAGAGAAGTGCCGGGTCAGCCACAGGAGCGACAGAGCCCCATCATAATTTTATAATTGTTTTTTTAAACCTTGTCAATGTCTGGACTATATTTTCTATTCATTTTGCAACTCATTTGAAAAATAAAAATATAAGTTTCATGGAAAACACAAAATTGTAAAATTGTCTGGATGACTCCCAACTTTTGAGAGGTAGTGTACCTTTAATGGACTATTTTCATGAAGAGAAGATTCTTAAATATACCAGCCCTGGTTTTTACAATTTTTGGTTGTCCCTGGAAATCACCGTAAATCTTCTGACTATGGCTCGGACTCTTCTCATGAGTAGATTTGCTTGTCTGCACACTGCATTGCTCTCTGCCTCCTACCCTTCCCCCCATGACAAGAGCTCAGACACAGGCACATCCTGCCAGCAAACAACCTGCAGACAGATAAGGTCTTTAAAGCAGAGCTCACTGTGAATTTTTTGATCAGGTGAGGGAGCAGAACTGACTGTGTGTTTTACGGTTTAGTTGAGTTAATCAGAGCTGAGAGAGTCATTGTGTTTTATATCCATCTCATGGATCTCATCATCTCTCATCTGTCTCATCTTTTTTTCTATGTGTCAGATGTTAGTAGAATGTTCAGAAGCTAAATAAATGTGTAGATAAACCTGGACTTGACAATCTAAGCACATTGTCAGCTCACAGCATTTCATAGCACAGATGAATCATGAAGTGTCTGCTTAGAGAGTCCCCGCCCCCCACACTATAATTTTACGCTGACCATTACTGTGATAGGAACGAAAAGAGCAATAAAACTGCAAAGTTGTAAAGAAGGGGTTAAAAATTATCTTTATTGTTTGAACATCATTAGGGGATCAAAATTCGAGAACTTTCTCTTTAATGATATTGTAAATGACTAATGTGCCCATGAAGTTGTGAAACTCTTCATTTGCTCCAGATCTTTTTCCTGAGATCTCTTAATAAAGCTGGACAGGTCCTTTGTAAGCACAAGCTTCTTAGTTCTTTTAAAAGAATAAGCAAATCATCTGTCAGGATCTCTTCCAGAGCTGGGGATGTTAAGTTTCTTCTTAGTGACTTGTGAGTCACTAATCAGTGAGCTGACACTGTGCCTTGTACATGGGATAATGTTGTTGTTCATCAGGGTGCCACATTTGGCAAACTTCTCAGTTAATGCGGCTACTGAGAATACCATCCTGATCTAAATCTGTGTAAAGCCTTTCTATTCATTTCAATAGAGAGAGGTCGCGTCCAGTCACATTTTGAGCTGTTCATTTGTTTCTGTAAAAGATTCACCATTTTTTATAATAGGGCTTTCATCTGCCACGCGAATGCATACTTGCCAGTGCGTTACTCACGCCATTTGTCATAAGGAGATTGTTAGGCTTAACTACACAGGGGTAAAGGTGGCTCCTATTCATTTGTTTCAGCACCGGGGGGGGGGGGGTAGTTGGGGTTGGGGGGGCTGAAACCTCGTTATTATGCAGACACTCCACATTACACTAGACTGCACTAAACTCATTATTCTTTGTTCCACTAGTTTCCTAATTGATTTCCGTTGATGAGATCTCAGCAGATAATTATTAATTGTGGGATCTTTTAAAAGTCATCAATCTTAGTAATTTCCTGTCTGCTATTTTGAAAAGCTTCTCCTACAGTATCTCAAACTTGTTCACACATTGGAGTAGGACTATGCACAATCAGCAAAACATTGCTTTCCTACCTTTATCTTATCTTAAGTCCACTTGATAAAAAAGAGCAACACTTTCAAAGAAGATATCTATCAACATGGATTTTCTCATGAAAGCTAGCCCTATAACTCTATAGTTACAATTATCAGAATCAGGGGTGTAAGAAGACATGAGTGGGCCCCGTCGCAAAGTCTTAGCTGGGCCCCCCCTTTTCAAAAAATATAGGGGTTACTGTATATATATATATTTATATATATATATATATATATATATATATATATATATATATATATATACACATACGCACATATACATATATACAGTCTATACAAACACACATAAATGCGCACACATGTACTGTTTATGCATACACACACATCTATATGTATATATATATACACACATGTATGTATATATACACACATGTACATGCATATAAATACAGTATATATATTCTCACATGTATATGCCTATATAAACAGTATATATACACTTGTGTGTGTGTATATATGCATTTTAAATGTATACAGAAATGTGTGTGACATTTAAAATATATACACACACATATGTACATATATGTAAGTCCCCCTGGCAGACGAGGGTGGACGGGTAGCGGCCAGCTGACGAGGGTGTTCAGTAGCGGCCGACAGGTGAGGTCGGGCAGTCAGTGGCCAGCGGACGAGGTCGGGTAGTCAAGAGCCGGCGCACGTCAGGTCTTTAGCGGCTGGCCAATGAGGTGGAGGGTCCGCAGCGGCCGGAAAAGAGATTGGATGGCAGTGGGAGGCAGATCAGGGGGCATTGTTGTGGGAGGAGAGTGGTTGAGGAGGGGCCTTGTTGTAATAAGGCAACTGCAGCAGGGGAAAGGGGTATGGGCTCGGGGGCACGGCACAAATAAATTAAGAATTGGACATGTGTCCCGGGCCCTCTAACACTGTGGGCCCCGTACAGCTACAGCTGCTACTAAGGTAGTTACCCCACTGATCAGTATCACCACAGTATCAATTGCATTCCTGTTGTGTAGTGAAGCATTTAATCCTGAAATATGGAAACATTCTCAAACTTACCAAAGAAGCATGTACTAACCCCTAGCCACACCAGGGTGCTATAGTACATCGGGGGGCTGCTTTAATTCACCGTGAAGCAGAGCCTGTTTGGCGAAAGCAAAAGCCCAACTGTCTGGCAATGGTTAGTAAACTCACCAATCACATCCAAATAACCCTTTAGATGCTGTGGTCAGTGACGTTTTACAGGTCTTTTCCCCCACATCAGCATCCCCAGAAGGCCCACTGATCTCCCACTGAACTGTTACTGTATAATATTTTATTTCAGTGTAATGACGGTATGATCTAGGTTTCACACCTTCTAATCCCCTCCTAGGCAATATTAAAAAAAAAAAAAAAAAAACAAGAAATCCCCATTCATTCTATTCAAACCATTTTATTCTAATAAAAAATAAAATATTTACTAAAATCCCTTCATATTTGGTAACACTATGTCTGTAATGCCCCAATCTGTAAATATAACCTATTATTTGACCAGCTTAGTGAGCGCTGTGAAAAAAAGAAAAAAAAACAAATTGTGCAAAAATACTGAGACACCTCATTTCAGAAAAAAGTTACAAAAAATGATCCAAAAAATTACAGCACATCACAAAAAAGGACAAAAGAAGGACCTCAACTAGCTTTGCCACAAGAAAAAAAAGAAAAAGATTTCATTTATAATTCCTTTTTTATTATGAATGTTTTGCATTACACTTGCAAAACACACACACACACACATATATATATATATATATATATATATATATATATACAAATAAATTGCCTATAATCCAAATCACACTTACCCATTTAATAAATAAAACATGTTATTTAAGCCAAATTTAAATATAAACAGATGCCAAATGAGTGTTTTTTTTTCATTCTTTCCAGAAACCGTTTATACAGTTCAATCAACAAATTATTAGTACCCCAAATGCACATCACCAAAAACTAGAACTCTTTCCCAAAATACAGACATCGGTATAAACACCGTTTGTCCCCAGTACATAGGGATCCTAGGGGGAAATAGGCACTCTGTCTCCTTCTATGACTATAGGCTATGTCCCAAGAAGTTTTGGACATTGCCTAGCTTCTTCCTCTTAAAGGCAACAATTTTTGTAGAAGATGATGTAGAAGACATATATGTAATAGAGAGAGAGATAGTACGGGTCAGCCTTAGGAACTGTCATTGTAAGGGCAGGAGCTAACCAGGGTTGGCAGAGATGCAACAGGTCAATTCATACCCCCATCCCTACCCTGGCTTCTGCTACATCATATTGAAGTACCACAGTCCAGAAAGCCTGGGAGCTGGTAAGACGTTTATGCCTTCCCAAGACATATGTGCTACTACTAATTGAGAGATTTCTGGCAACTTTAAAAACTTTTGAGACATTGTCACAGTAGGAGAAGCCTCATCTTCTTTACCATAATCAGATAACAGAACACATATTGCTTCTTTATTCTTGGCACTGATGTTGCATTTGACAACTCTTTCCTAATCTTCTAATTGGTCTGAGCTGATAGAGACCAAAGCTTATCCATCGCACATCTTCTGTAATCTGTCTACCCCCAATGCTGTTAAGTCTTGGCCACAACTGATGTTTTTGCAGAACAAAATCTTAAAACCCTTAGTGGTCTAGTTGGATTAGAAGGTATCATCTGGTTTAGAAAATGTGAGCAGACAGATCCCAAGAGACAAACATTTGGATCAGCTTTGGGGGTATTTGTGGTAAAATACTTTACTTTTTCTTCTAGGACTGATATGTATTGTCAAGAAATCACTATTAAGCTGATTAAGATTACTAAGAGTTAAGGATGACCAGACAGTGCTGTATTAAAAGTTTGTGCATATCATTTGTTATTGATGTCATTTATGTTATTTGAATTAATAGAAGTTAGCTCCTTAAAGGGGTTGTTTAGGAAAAGGTATTGTAAACTTGGTTGTGTGGGGTGTTGCCACTTAGTTCCGTTCACTTCAGCAGTCATGTTTTTGTAACTATGTGCAGCACCCTTAGAATTCCGCCTTTCAAACACTTTTTTAAGATTTGTCTATAATTTGAAGAAATTATTAGAGAATGCATGTCGGCAGTCTGAATATTTGGGGTTGTCTACCACGTCTACATTTAATGAGTTTGCATGGCTAAAATAAATGCGCACCATAAAACTATGCTTCATATACAAAGAAATAGCGAGGGTAAAATAAGTTATATATTTATATATTACTGCAGCATCTTTGTTGGTGTCATCTTCTGCGGATAAGGTGGCACTGCTTGTATCCTTGCTTGTCTTGTCTGTGAATATGGGTTTAGCTGGATATGCTGTTTGGAGTTGATTGTAACACACCTTTGTCCTCCGGCTCCGATCCATCAACAATTAACCGTTGTGACAGAAACAGCTCTGCTCCAATCGTCTGGAGCATAGAATCCAGTTTCCTATAAATATTATATATTGATGTCACGGGGGGCACAATCCAAAATGGCCAATATCGTCAGTGTCGTTTAAATGGCAGAAAAAAGTTGCAAAAGTACACAAGCTCGATGAAAAGTCACAAATAACGAAAAAAAAGCCAAGCCAGAAATTAGAAACATGTGTCCCATAGAATAAATCAGAAAGAAAGTACTTTAAGATGTACCCATATATACTCAAGTATAAGCCGACCCAAGTATAAGCCGAGGCCCCTAATTTTACCACAAAAACCTGGTAAAACCTATATTGTTTTTACTTGAGTATAAGCCAAGTTTGGGTTTTCAGCACATTTTGTTGTGCTGAAAAACTAGGCTTATACTCGAGTATATATGGTATTTCATATTTTGTGCTAAAACTGCTTTTATGCTTCTATGCTAGCTATTCGAGGCATAACAGGTGATAAAGTATGTAACACACCAAAAAGAGTTGTGTAAAATATATAATGTCACATGCTAACTGGACATACAGTACAATATACGGTAATGCTTTTTAATATGTTTATTTGCTTGCAGTACTAATAGGAGACATTTTGATTTGAATCTGGTCAACACATAAATAAAGCAAGTCTGAGCAGATGCCCAATATCTGAGTACTAAATGATGCAAGCGATTTACACTGCCGTAACATAGACAACACCATCTGTCAAATTAAGCGTGGCCTACAATTGTTCTCTAACAACTTACAACGGTTTTTTACATGTTTTCACTGACATCTGCTATGGTCCTCCACACTAATGGCGACAACTTTTTTTTACATTTTGACTGACATCTGCTATAATTCTCCACACTAATGGTGACAAAACTCTTTTTGTTATTATTATTATGGGACAAGTAGGGTCTGGAGATTAATATAATTTAAAAGTAACCATTTCATGACTGGAGCATTTTGAGCGCCTTAGTGACCAGAGTAAAGTAGAAAATAGATTCTAACTTTTACAATTTTTAGACATTTTACTCATGAATTGATATACAGGCAGCCCCCGGATTAAGTACAATATAGTTTCTGTATATAGGTTCTGTT
This sequence comes from Engystomops pustulosus, assembly GCF_040894005.1. Taxonomy (NCBI): domain Eukaryota; kingdom Metazoa; phylum Chordata; class Amphibia; order Anura; family Leptodactylidae; genus Engystomops; species Engystomops pustulosus. The sequence goes on along the minus strand of NC_092412.1, from coordinate 131,437,477 downwards.
TTATAAATGTAACTCTAGCCAAAAATTTTTTGGTCTCTGTGACAATTGGATTTTAAAAATGTTGGGTTGTCATAAGAACCAGGATTAACAATAAATCTTAATTGCAGATCATTGTAGCCTAAGGCTAAAGTACAGTAAATTACCAACATTCAGAGGTCTGTTTGTAACGAGGGGTTTTCTGTAAATTGGGTGTTCTTAAGTAGGGGACGGCCTGTATAATATTTAATTTAAATATGCTTGTATACTTGTATATAAACATCAAACCTTAACATCCAAGAAAAGTCAGTTCTAAAGGTCTAAGAAAAGTGTCAGGCTCAGAGGTTGTGGTCCTCTGGACCACTGCGAATGATGTCACAAGTTTTCACCAGAGCCCGCAGCAAAGCGGGTTGGACTTACTGCGGCATGGTACCACCAGGTCGTTCCACAGGTGCGACTTCTCTGCAGTGGCAGCCATGGTTGAGGTACAGAAATGGCAAGCAATCTCGTAGTTGGGGACAGGCAGAAGGTCAGGACAGGAAGCAGAGGATCGGAGTCAGGGGCGGCACATTTACTTACCTGGTCCAGTCGCGATCCCGCTGCGCATTGTCCACTGAGGATTCGGGTTTGCCCGGATTCACTAAGGTCGTGCGCCAGCAGGTTCCGCCGCAGTTCACCTTCTTCTTCCTGGTGCATGTGAGTACTTAATCTTGCGACACAAATCGTTTTTTAAACTCCACGGTTTCTCCAAATCCGTTGGGTTGTCCGATGGCCAAGACCCCCGATTTCTGTTGCGTGAAAGCCGGCGCCAATGCTCCACAATCCGATTGTGTGCGCCAAAATCCCACCGCAAAACAGAAATATTCGGAAAAACCCGACAAAAGTGAGGCATTCGGACCCTTAGTAAATGAGTCGTAGCAACAGGTCAGGGCAGGTGGCAAAGGAGCGAAGTCAGAAACGGAACCAGGGTCACAATGGAAATACTCAGAAAGAGCGCAAGGCATCAAAACAACTTTCTCCAAGGCTCACGGGGCACATGGATCCAGCAAGGCAGGAAGGGAGGTGCTGGATTTTTAAAGGCCCAGGTGTTCAGCCAGCGCACCAATCAGCGGTGCACTGGCCCTTTAAATTCCCTGAAGATGCCGCGCGTGCACCTTAAAAGACAGGGACATGCGGAGCTCGGCCGTGGACCTGGAATGGGGAGAGGTGAGATGCACTGGCGCCCAAGGGACACAGGTGAGCCCACGACCCACGATATGGGTTGCAGGAACACCCGTGACAAAAAGTGTCTGCAGTGGGTACAATGTAGTAGATAACCGATCAAACATGCACATGACTGGTGAGACACCCACAGTTAAAATGATATTTAAAATAGTAGTAAATGGATACTGCCATCATGAAAAACCCCACTCCTCATTGATTCTGCCAAACAGCCAAAACACTTCTCTTGAATTCCTGAGTGTAAAAGATGGTTGTACCTGTAACACAACCCACGCAAAGGTATGAGATGCCAGGGTTTAGAAGTAACCCATAGTGAGTGTTAACTTTCCACATGTTTAAAACTGTATTACTTTCCTTTGGATTCCAATATAGTTTAAAGCTCTAGCAGATCAGGGGAAAATATACTTGGGACATGCTGAGATAAGTTGTGTATTACAGAACCACAAAAATGCCAAGTACGTTGAAAATATTAAAAAATGTTTATTACAGTTGTCCTTTGACTTCCATTGTGGAAACAATTAGTTTTTTTGTGTGTTTTCTTCATCATTAGCTTCATCATTTTTATTACAGTTGTCCGTTGACTTCCATTGTGGAAACAATTTTTTTGTGTGTGTTTTCTTCATCATTAGCTCTGTAAAGCTATTATCATACAGTATGGGGGAAATTCATTAAGACTGGCGTTATGAACTTCAATGCTCATATCCACTAAGAGGCTCTCTTAGAAAATACGGGAACAAACTCATCCAGTTCAGACCTGTAGAGCAGAGGTTTTTTTAATATAGTCTCCGTCGTTTTCCCACTATAGTTATTTTACCGGGTGTTCAAGCCCCTGTCCTCCCACCTCAATACCTGACATGTCAAAATTTGGAGAAGCCAGGAAACTGGAAGGCAGTGAATCTGCCCTTATGCCTTCTAGGGTGGTTTAATTATGCTAAAATGGACTTCTTTTGCTTCTTAAAATTTCATTCTGCTAGCATACAATTACAGCTAATTTAGAATAGAACAAAATTAAGATGACATGAATTTCTGGTCAATTACATCACTGTATTACAAAATCATTAACAGGACCATTTACACAAGAGGTTTTATTATATAGTCATTCAATGTGCAGAATTTACAGTGTCACTGCCTGACATTTAGTTAAGAATGCAATGGTTAATATACCAAGCTAGTGCTCAAAATAAAACTCCACATGGTGGAAAGCACAGTTATTACCACCACAAGTGGATATTATAACACAATGGTTGTTTTTTAACATGTGTGGAAGATGAATGGTATTATTCAGATGAGGTCTCCATGTGCTGTAGGTAATACAACACTATATGATGTGTTTTCATCCTTAAGAAAGAGGGGATAATTGGAGACAGTAAATCAAGTTTTCAATCTCCTTTCCTCAATACTTTTTCTCCATTGTCCTGATGTAAACCTGTGCATATAAATACATTGAATTGGTAATGACAACTATATAAGAAGTCTTCACACAAGGGTCCCTGGGGTGAAGTCTTGCCCTTTACCAGCCAGCTGTAAGATTAACAATACAAGGCTGCTTTAATCCCCTTGGCTTCACTTTATTGTTGTTGCTAGATGACAAGTTCCACTTCAGCAGTGTTTTGGAGGTCTTCAAGAAGTGCTCTTTAAATCATTTAAAATTAGTGAGTGAATTCTCACATTCACACACTCTATAGCAAAAACATTAAAAAGTAAATCTAGGCACTCCAGTATGAAGGCTCTCAAAACTTCAAGTTATATCTTGCCACAATAAACATTCCTTCACTTGAAGCACTCACACAAGAGTTCCTGGATTTACTGTTTAATATTCACTGGGTGGGATCTCTATCCAGGGCACCCTCCGCATATATAGGAGTGAAAGATTTTTCTATATCTTTAGCCCCCGTATGCTAGCACTCTCCAAGGGATGAGAAACCTCAACCCGCACATCCCCTAACAAAGCCACCACACTATGAATGGTCTGTGTGACAAAACAAGTTGCAGGAATTTAGATCAGGGATCGGTACATAGCATGTTCCCCCACAAAGCTTTCCAAAATGGTTGAAAACCCCTATAGTGTCCAGCTCTTTGAACCTCAAAATTCTCATTACTATATATTTAATTTGGATGTGGGTAAAATTCTGTTTTACATTTACAACAATTTCATAATACATACACATGAATACAAACTGCTTGATGTAGGTGATATAGATGGAAGCAAAGAGAAAACAAACTTCCCGACTTTTGCCAGGTGTGAAGGTCCTTTCCTGATTTGTTTTCAAATGCTGTACTACAACCATGTGAAATTCACCTTAACCCCTTAATGACCGACATATCAGGTTTTAACGGAGGCCATTAAGGGAACTTCTTTTGATGTGCCGTCTCTCTCCATAGGCAAGTCTGAAGAAGATTGCAGGACCTAGTGTTCTGCAAGTACCGGTACCATGTCATCACCGCCCAGACCTGATATTAACACCAGGGATTGGAAAAACTCATATCCCGTGTATTTAACTGGTTACATGCTGTGTGTGTACCCCGAGGCTGCTGGGCATACTCAGTTACTTACATTACTCTGCAATACATATGTATTGCAGTGTGTTATAGCTTGAACAAGCGATAGGACAACAATGTGGGGAAAAAAAATCATATTATAATAATGAATAAATAAAAGTCCCCTATTCACCACAGTTACATGTAAATACCAAATATAGTATAAAAAACACAAAAAAGTACATATTTGGTATCATTGTGTCCATATTAATCTGTACAAGAAATCTAAAGCAATTTAGAAAAATACAGAACTTATGCCTCTGAAAAGTTGTCAATCGAAAAAAATTAGGTTTTCTTCAATATTGGTTTTGCTGAGTAAAATTAAGATTAATTAAGATAAGAAAAACTGTATAAATGAGGTATCATCGTAATGTTAGTGAACCAGAGTATAAAGATAAAATATTATTTTTAAGTTACGTTGAGCGGGCAAAAAATTGCTAAAAATCCTAAATAAAAATTGATGATTTTGTTTGTTTCCCCATTTAACCCCTTGATGCAAAAAGACGTACATGTACGTCAGGAAATGCAGTCCTGTGCCGCATCCTGACATACATGTACGTCTCAGCGATCGTCTATGCTCAGTAGCAGAGCGTGTGCGATTGCTCCGAGTCCTCGGGTACTCACCTGGCAGGTTGGCTTCCTCCGTGCAGGGCAGAATGCATATGCTGACTATGTAATATGCTGCAATACATTAGTATTTTAATATATTATAATGCACAAGTGATCAAATGATCACTTGTTCATGTCCCGCCATGGGACAATGTAAAACTGTCAAAACATGGTTTTTTAAAAAAAAGTCTAAAAAAAATCCTTTCGATGAACGCCGTTAAAAATATTTTAAGAAAACACACAAAAATTTACATATTTTCACATACAACCTCATAAGAAAAACTATAAAAAGTTATCAAAAAGTAACATTTACCTAAACATGATACCAATAAAAAGTACAGCTTGTTCCGCAAAAAAACAAGCCCTAAAACAACTCTATATACAAGAAAATAAAAATGTTATGCCTCTTAGAACAAGGAGGTGCAAAAACAAGTCAACAATAAAAAAAAGCTATGTGTGAACACAAGGCTCCTACTGAAGGGTGAAGGCACTCCTTCCCTGTTTTGGGCCAAAATGAATGTATTGTCCAAATAAATTACAAATTGCAAATTCCAACTCCATTTTGCTTTATCCCCTGTAAAGCACCTAAAGGGTTAACAAACTTCTTCAAGTTGGACTCTCATACATTGAAGGGTATAGTTGCTAAAGTGGGGTAATTTATCAGCTTTTACCCTCGCAAAGTCACTTAAAAACTGAGTAGGTGCCTGTAAATATAGGTTTTGGCAAAAAATTTTGAACGTTTAAAATTTAAAATTTTTCAAAATTTCTGGCAAATTTCTATTTTTTCTTGATTAAATGCAAAAGATATCATTCAAATTTTTCCACTAATTTGAAGTGCAATGTGTGAAAAGAAAATTACTGGAATATGTTAAAGCATTTGAAGGTTATAACCGCTTACAGTGACACAGGGAAGATTTTAAAAAAAGTGGCTTTGTCTGAAAGCCCTAAAGTGGCTTGGTCCTCAAGGGGTTAAAGTAGTTAATAAAAAAATCTCATGATTAAGCTATAGACCCCCAAAATTAATTATCTAAAAAGTATAACTCATCCCGCAAATAAACCCCCATATTTTTGCATTACCAAAAAAAGAAACATTTTATAGCCTGTGCAATGGTTCTGATCTGGATGGCGCCTCCTTCCCTTCTATGCCCGGCCGTGCACCTATACAGCAGGTTACCACCACATATGGGGTATCAGTGTACTTGGGAGAAATTGGGTATCAAACTTTGCAGAGCATTTCATGATTTAATTTATTGTGAAAGAGTAATCATAAAGTGTCATCATAAAGCAGACATTCCAGAACTGTTAGTTATTCTGCTTTTTGGGTTCTCCAACTATCTGTCTGGAAAGCAGAACATTTTAAACTTTGAAAATGAATCCTGCCTTCTGTGTGTATGTGATGGGCAGTGCAATTTTATATGACGATTAAATAAAGATTTGAAAATTGTTTACCTATGACTCCAAAGTGCTGAATACCTGTTAAAAACAGGGAGAAATGGGGTGCATAAAAGGGAAACATAGGGGGCAGACTGTGTGAGAAGGTGGAGGACAATCCGAGTGCAGGCTTACCAGAGTGTATATGCTCCCCACACTCAGATTCTACAGGAGGATTCTTGCACTGGACAGGGAGAAGCTGTCTCTTTTCCAAAATCCCTAACTTGTACTTCTGTCTGCCCATGGTAAGAGCTTCCCATTAATTCTGCCAGGTTCCTTTTTCACTAATAATTCTTTTACAATTACACTGTCATAAGGAATTTATGTTATGACCTGGAGGAGGGGCACAATATTTCTTCTCTACCTAGGGCACCAAAATGCCTCATCTTGGCCCTGACTGTGCTACACTTATACCTAGTTGGGAAATTCAAAGGCTATTTTAGGGCACATCTGCTACATAGATTGCCACATAAATTGGCCGCTTTGTATGGAAAAGAAGAAAAAAACTTGTCATCTCTTCTTTATCTATACATAATATGAATGCAGGGTGAACCTTCCATATGTTGAAGAAAATATATTAGTTGCTTGGTATAGAAAATTATATAATGTTACATGATGTTACATTACCTACAGTCATATCTGCAAATCTGAAAACCAGCCAAGCTTAAGTCCTAGAAAATATTATAAAGGAAATGGTTTTCACAAAGTGGATAACAATGAATCCAATATCCAGTGATTGAAGTTCAGGCTTGCAGCGCTGTTCATTCATTTCAGCATCCCAGGTGTTTGTTAAGGAGGAAGTCATTTTAAGGTTGTGATGAGAGAAGCTTTTTACCAGAAATGGGCAGCCAAGCCCAACCTTAAATCCATTCTATGCCAAAAGCTGTTGTATATTAAATAGAAAGCATTGTTTGGCTGCTTTAAGCACCAATATCAGAATTATGTGTGCACAATTGGCACTGAGCTCTTTGCAGAGTGAACATTAAACATAAGGTTTAAAGAAACAATAAATATCTTTATAGTTCTGGGTGGGATTACAACCTTTTCACACATTTCTGTGCCATGGCTTGTAAAGGGTATTGTGCAAAATCAAATGGTGTTAAAACACTTTATTCTGGTTTTAACAAATTATGTTAAGAATCTAAGCCTAAACTTACAGCAACACGTTCTACAAAAAAATCTTTTAAAATAAAATTCCTATCAGTAATTGCTTAAGTATTTCCTAATAATAAAACCCATGTGTAGGTAACAAAAAGACTTAACGTGAACTTTTGGACATGTTGTAGTAATACAGTATATCCGAATCCAGAACATTGGGGCACATTTACTTACCCGGCCCATTCGCGATCCAGCGGCGCGTTCTCTGCACAGGATTCGGGTCCGGCTGGGATTTAAGATGGTAGTTCCTCCGCCGTCCACCAGGTGGCGCTGCAGCGCCGAAAATAATCTTAACGCCCCGGAATGCACCATCCCATAGAAGGTGAAGGTGAGCGCTCCCCAAGCGACACATTTTCGGTTTTTAAATGCGGCGGTTTTTCCGAATACGTCGGGTTTTCGTTCGGCCACGCCCCCCCGATTTCTGTCGCGCGCATGCCGGCCCCGATGCGCCACAATCCGATCGCGTGCGCCAAAAACCCGGGGCAATTCATGTACAAGCGGCGCAAATCGGAAATATTCGGGTAACACGTCGGGAAAACGCGAATCGGGCCCTTAGTAAATGACCCCCATTGGCTGCTAATCACCAGAAGAAATAGGGCGAGTATCATGCCCCTTTGGCTTCCATTTTTTTGGACCTCCACTAAAGAACATATGGGGTTAATTTTCTAAGGGTCGCGCTGTGCACCTTTTTCAGGGCTAAAATGGCTTGCAAAAGTATTTAAGAAGTTTGTGCGCTGGGATTTTGGTGGACGCGACCCTTTTTGTGGCACAGCTGCGCTGGCTTTCATGCAACGCAAATTAGGGAGCATGCCGTTGAGCGGTCCAACTGATTCGGATCGAGCAGATGAGCTGAACAGAGAGTGTAGTTTTCTTGGAAAAGATTTGGTATCACTTTTACTTATTGTAGCCTCTAGCCTTCTTGTCCAGTGTCCAGTGGCGATCAGTGAGGTGTGTTCACATGTGGTATTTGTGTTGCATTTACAGATGCTTTGCAAACAGACAGGGGCAGAGCGCAGCCGATCGCATGTGCGTTTTCAGTGAAACACATGATTGTAAATGAGCACAACATGTACACAATGGAATTTTTTTATCAAGCATATGTTAGTAAAATTGTTTATTCATCTGTCCTTAAATCATATGAACTTTGTCAGTTCCATACACTGAGAAAACAGCCCCATATCATGATACCCGTCTATTAAACATCTCTCGGCACTGTGGCAACAAAGTCAGAAGTAGTTGGCCTAATGCAGGAACACAAAGCCAAATGCTTCTGACTATGTGCCTATGTGTTCATCCCCTTTACAACTTGGCCCTTTTTTTTCATTTTTCATTCCCCACCTTCAAAAATTCATATTTTTTCCATGTGCAGAGCTATGTGTGGGCTTGTTTCCTGCAAAACAAATTGTACATCAAAGTGAAAGTATTCAATATCCCATGCCATGTATTGGGAAGTGGGAAAAAAATTCCAAATGCAGTGAAATTGGTAAAAAAAACAAATTTGCTCCTTTTTATCGTGGGAGACACATCTCCTTTATTCTTTGGGGCAGTAAGATCGTGGTGATGCCAAATTATATAGGTTTTAATTTGTTTTAATACAATAAAAAATAAATTAAAACCTTCTATACTGAAAAATTTCTTGGTTTTGCCATCTTCTGGTGCTAATAACTTTAACCTTGTGTCTTATAAAGTGCACAGAACTATCTGTGTAATTTTTTGCAAGGCGAGCTGATGTTTTATTTGCTACCATTTTGGGAACTGTACAAGATTTTGATACTATTTTAAAATTTTTTATATGTTGCAAAATGTCGAAAAAGTGGTGTTTCAGATATTTGGGCGCTATTTTGTGTTACAGGGTTCAACGCCTGGAATAACAGTTATTATATTTTGATAGATCACACATTTTGGGAAATGGCAATATCTAACATGTTTATGAGCTTTACTGTTTATTTTTATATCAGTTTTAATGAAAAGGGGGTGATTTTAACTTTTTTTTAATGAACTTTTTTTTATTTATGTTTTTTGTTTGTCTGTTTGATCCTACCATATATGACATTTGTACATTATCTGTTATAATGTTTCACTGGCACTTTGTAATAGATCTTCGGTAATTACACAGCCTTCGCTTTTCTAAAGACCCAAGGTTGTTATGACTACTGATCGGCGCTCCACAATGACATTAGGGGAGCGATGATTGAGTCCAATTTAGCGAAGCTTACATGGCTATGCTTGTTTCAATCAAAAGGTTAACACCCATGATCGGTGTTAACTTAGACTCCGGTCCCAGGTAGTGGCTTGTGTCATCGTCTGCAGTGGTCCAGTGGATCCACAACCCGCAAGCCTGACAGTAAGATCCGGCCATGGATCCCGCTGAGGTTCCGTCTCCCAGTCGGCCCGATCTTGCTACGATTGTGATGCATCAATCCCAGCAGATTGACGCACAGCGCGAACAGCTTGAGCAAGTCACCGCCATGCTGCAACAGTTGCTAACTACCCAGCATCAGCAACAGGTCCCTGAAGCTGTTCCTGCAACTCCTGCTACTCCGGCTGTCCTTCCTGCTACCGAACCCAGGCTACGCCTTTCTATGCCCGGCAAGTATGACAGGGATCCCAAGCTATTCAGGGGCTTCATCACCCAGTGTTCTTTACACATAGAGCTCATGCCGTCCCAATTCATCACGGAGTGTTCCAAGGTGGCATTTATCCTCAGCCTCCTCTCCGGGAAAGCCCTGGCCTGGGCTACTCCGCTTTGGGACAGAGACAACCCGGTCACTGCTACACTCTCGGCATTTCTGGCACAATTCCGGTCTGTTTTTTGAAGAACCAGCACAGGCCTCCTCTGCTGAGACTGCGGTGTTAAATCTGCGGCAGGGCAATTCATCTGTTGGAGAGTATGCCGTGCAGTTCCGTACCCTGGCCTCGCAGCCCTGTCCGCAGCTTTCAAAAAGGGACTCTCCTCCCATGTTAAAGACGCTCTGGCCGCTCGTGATCTGCCATCCACTCTGAGTGGTCTAATCTCTCTGGCCACCTGGATAGGCGTACAATTTAGAGAGCGCACCGAAGAGTCTCTCCTCGAGCAGCCTCAAGCTCGTCCAAGACGTCTTCCTCGCCTGGCTCCTGTCTTCCAGAGGCCGCTCCAGTCACCGGTTGTACCTTCTGCCGAAGAGCCTATGGAGGTGGACAGAGCCAGACTCTCTTCACAGGAACGCAACAGAAGACGACAGGGAGACCTCTGCCTCTATTGTGCGAGTCCTGAACACTTCATCAGGACGTGTCCTGTCTGTCCCCAACGTTCGGGAAATGCCACCACCTAGGGTTCTTGGGAGAAGCGTCCCTAGGTGTGTGCGAAGCTTCTCCACGTTTGACCATTCCTGTGTTCCTCAGCATTGGTACGAGCAGCCAGTTCCAAGTGTGTGCCTGCTTGGACTCCAGGTCCGCAGGAAATTTTGTGGATGCTGCACTGGTCTCGCAGCATCACATCCCAGTGATCCGCCTCGACAAGCCCCTGGTCATCTCTTTGGTCAGTGGTCAGATTCTCTCTGGTTCGCACTGAACCACTGTGTCTGCAAGTTGGTGTCCTGCATATGGAGAAACTGTTTTTCTACGTACTTCCCCGCTTCACTTGCTCCGTCCTATTGGGACTTCCCTGGCTGCAGAGACATGTACCTGTTCTTAACTGGCAGACTAGGGAGGTTCTTCGTTGGGGTCCTGGATGCCAGTCCCGCTGTCTCAGGGCTCTCCGTTCAGCCTCTACTATACCTTCCTCCCTGCCTCTCAAGTCTCTGAAGGGTCTTCCCGCTGCTTACCTGGACTATGCTGATGTCTTCTTTGAAAAGCAAGCGGAGACCTTGCCACCGCATTGTCCATACGATTGCCCTATTGAACTGCTGCCAGGAACATCCCTGCCACGAGGTCGAGTTTACCCGCTGTCCGTGCTTGAAACTGCGGCCATGTCAGCCTACATCAAGGAGAATCTACAGAAGGGTTCATCCGCAAATCCTCTTCTCCTGCCGGTGCCGGCTTCTTCTTCGTGGCCAAGAAAGATGGTTCTCTTTGTCCCTGTATTGACTATCGGGGCCTCAATAAGGTGACAATAAAGAACAGGTATCCATTGCCTTTAATCACGGAACTCTTTGACCGCCTCCGTGGAGCTAAAGTCTTCTCTAAATTGGACCTTAGAGGGGCTTATAATCTTATCCGCATCCGGGAGGGCGATGAATGGAAGACCGCCTTTAACACCCGAGACGGGCACTTTGAGTACCTGGTCATGCCCTTTGGACTGTGTAATGCGCCTGCAGTGTTTCAGGAATTCGTGAATGACATTTTCAGAGACCTGCTATACACCTGTGTCGTTGTCTACTTAGATGACATCTTGGTCTTCTCTCCTGATCTGGAGTGTCATCAAGTGCATGTACGGCAAGTTCTTAGGCGCCTAAGAGCCAATCGTCTCTATGCTAAACTGGAGAAGTGCCAATTCCATTAGAAGAGCCTTCCGTTTCTAGGATACATAATCTCCGATAAAGGCCTACAGATGGATCCAACCAAGTTGTCTGCGGTACTTCAGTGGCCTCGCCCAGTGGGACTTTGTGCCATACAGAGATTCCTTGGTTTTGCAAATTATTACCGGCAATTCATTCCTCACTTCTCAAAAACTCAAGTGGACAAGAAACGCAGGTCTCCTCCCATATTCTCTCCAGGGGACAAAGTGTGGCTGTCATCCAAGTATGTCCGCTTGAAGATTCCCAGTTCCCACTCCAGTGGTGGACTCCACCAACACCTACGAGGTAAAGGAGATCCTGGACATGAAGATGGTAAGGGGGAAGCGGTTCTTCTTGGTTGACTGGAAGGGATTCGGGCCAGGAGAGGGGTCATGGGAGCCTGAGGACAATATATTGGATCGTGATCTCCTGCAGAAATTTCTCCAGCCCAGGAGGAGGGGGGAGGCCGAAGGGGGTGTACTGTCACGGGTGGTCCCGCGACCCAATATCGCGGGTCGCAGGCTCACTCGTGCTGCCCTGCCCCCGCCAGTGCGCAGCCAGCGCGTCTCACCTGGCTCGGCTCGCTCCCCTCCGCGGTCCGCGCGCGTCCCCTTCTCCAGATTTAAAGGGCCAGCGCGCCATTAATTGGCGCTGGCCATATTGCCCAATTCTATATAAGCCTGCCTCTTCCTGCAAGCCCTGCCGGATCTTTGTGCCTCACAGCCTGAGAGAAAGCTTTACTGCGATTAGCCTGCATTCCTGTGTCTCCTGTGTCTCCTGCATTCCTGTGTCCCTCCGTGTTCTTGTGTTACCTGAGCTCCTCCGTGTTCCCGTGTACCAGTGATCTTCTGTGCTGCTGTCCTGTGGGCTGTGTTCCCATACCCCTCTGCTTGGACATCCTATTGCTGACCCCGGATTGAACTCTGACGTTGCATCTCTGCCGCCTGCCCTGACCCTTTGCCTGCACTTTGACCACGAGATTGATTGCCGTTCTTTTACCTCAACCTTGGCCGCCACTGCAGACAAGTCACGCCTGAAGAACGACCTAGTGGAACCACGCCGCAGCTTGTCTAACCCGCTTTGCGGCGGGCTCTGGTGAAAACCGGGTACCACTTAGACTCCGGTCCCAGGTAGTGGCTTGAGTCATCGTCTGCAGTGGTCCAGTGGATCCAGAACCCGCAAGCCTGACAACAATCTTCAGACTCTACAGGTCACAGTAGGCATGTTCAATGTTCAAGTTCATGAAAGTACAATTCAAAAAAATTGAAGAGGAGGTAGCTTCCATCAGACGGTGGTGATACATTACTCCTAAAAGAAGCTCCATATGATTCTATATAACGGCCCCCTATGGTGCCAAATAGTACGGAAACTTTCTGTTTGTCTGCTATGTGCATTATAAGTAACAGTTATTTAGATCGGGCTCTATGAATTATTATCTCAACATTAACAGGTACAAATAGTCTTGTACATGATATGAGATAAACTAATTTACAGTTCAGAACACTGATGTACATGTAAAAAAATGCTGGAGAAGGTAATGTTTTTAAGAAAAGGTGTGATTTTTTTTAAACAGGCATGTGGTAAACAGTAATGTAAAATGTGCAGTACTATTCCACTAAAGTGCCTCAGGGAATGGAGTCCAGAATTATGAAAAATGAGTAAGTGTAAATAAGCATTTTACTAAAATTATAAAAATTAGCAATCATTTTGAGTAACCTTCAGTATGGTATTATTAGTAATAATTATCACTTTAAGACTTGAAGTTGTTTATTGACCTCCCTTGGTTAGAAAGTTTTTGAACAATGACTCATTTGCTGACCTTAAGATGTGCCTATACCAGATGCGAAATATGCATCAGCCTTACTAGTATCATACTTCCTTATCTCCTTCCTAACCAGCAGCTCTTGTGTTTCAAAAATACAGTTTAATGGTTGAAACCTCAAAATTTGTCCGAAGCCACAATAAAATCCACTGTACTTGAGCACCTGGATTTTTCTTTTTGACACTTAACGGATCAGGATCAATACCCCATTAGCGGTGCAGGCGGTCCCCTACTTAAGAACACTCGACTTACATACGACCCCTAGTTACAAACGGACCTCTGGATATTGGTAATTTATTATAGGCTACAATAAACAGCTGTAACAGTTATTAAAAGTGTCTGTAATGAAGATTTATTGTTATTTCTGGTTCTTATGACAACCCAACCTTTTTAAAATCCAATTGTCACAGAGACCAAAAAAGTTCTGGCTGGGATTACAATGATAAAATATACAGTTCCGACTTACATACAAATTCAACTTAAGAACAAACCTACAGACCCTATCTTGTATGTAACCCGGGGACTGCCTGTATTTGGAAATCTATGTTGTTGTCTCTAGGATTATAATGAGTACTAGTAGGACTACGTATAATGTAGATGTTATTGTCTCCCACGAATATGCTTTTCTGCCACTTTCTTGAAAAAGTTGCCTGTATGCTTCAAAAAAATATTATTTTTATCTCTCCATCAGGCAGGTATAAACACATTGGAGAGAGCTGGCGTCAGTCAATGAATGAATCAGTGTTTTATTTTCTTTGAGCCCTCTATATGAAGTCTGAATGTAGTGAGTGGCTGAACAATGTAACTCACACTTAGCTTTGAAAAGATTCATACGAGCAAACATACTTTATGAGTATATTTGTCAGCTATTTGTATTTCATTCGAATAGGAATTTCAGCAGAAGATTAATGATCTTTCCATCTAAAATGTCCTGTATATGCCAGGGAAAGTTCCACAATAGAAATAAGGTAGTGCATTATATTTATCAAACTGACTGAACTAAACTATTTCAAGTCATATGCACTTTTTACTTATTTCGGCTATTCTCAAATGTAAAGGCAAATACGTATAAACCCATTGCATTAACCACAACAAAGACTACTTACCCTTAGGAATATTTATAGTAGTTATGGCATTGTACCTCATTTGGGCCATAAAACATTTGTTTCTGAGTGATTTAGCAAAGATGCTATCTGATAGCTTCCATGCCGGAACTCCCTGGAAAAAGCACTGACCAACCTACCCTGCATGATAAAAAGTGCAGCCTTTAGAAGACAAAATTATTAATAAAAAACTACTAGCAATATGTAACCTATAATAGGTGTGATGCAATGCAATGATAAACATTTTTAAAAGATTATTTTACATTTTTCTCCATAGATGGGCTGTTGTTTTGTAGCAATACAGAATACATTTTTATTACGTTTTATATAGGAAAAAATGAGAAATGTAGGAGAAGGAAATGTTTTCTTCATATTGTGTTTTATTTTAACCATAATTTAGTTTGGGGGAAGTTTCTACTATTAATTTAGACAGGACCTATTGTTCTTCCTTTCGAAGAGAAAGGAAGTAGAAGTCCAACAATGTAGCACAATTGTTGCAAATCAGCCGAAATGCGCTTCGGGGCTGTTGTCATTCCAGGCAGCGATCATTTTAATATGGGTAAGCTATACTTCATCTACTTTCTATGACTACTGTTTTGTATCTGTAATTGGTTTATGCTTCCCATCACTACCATACGGATAGATATGGCCATTGGTGTCCTTACCAAATCCCCAACTTCTCCACTATGATTTGTTTTCTGGTATGCAACATTATCTTGTGCCCCCTCTGGGGTAAGATCATTTGTTAACCAGTGTTTGTTATCTGATTAAGATAAAGTATTTATATTTTTGACATCATTAGTCGTTTTTTGTTTTAATTATGCTTCATTGTTGGACTTTTACTTCCTTTCTCTTCGAAAGGAAGAACAATAGGTTCTATTTACAATTTTCCAGCAAGCCGCATGGTACCACATTATGTAGGGACAAGGACAGGTTGCAGCACATTAATTTATATTTTACCATTTTCTTCCCTACTTTGGTTTGTTCAATTTTGTTTGTATTAATTTAGACAGCCTCATACAGTATACTTAAATGAAGCTACCAGTTGAGGTCATTTAAGCGCTCATTTAGAGAAAAAATATTTGTTTCAATTCTTAAGCTCCTAATTGTCAGGACTCGGGGTCAGTGAACCCTCTGGACCACTGCGGGAGATGATACTAGCCGACACTTGGGACCGGAATCTAAGTTTCACCCGGCCTTCACCAGAGTCCACGCAAAGCGGGATGGTCTTGCTGCGGCATGGTGCCACCAGGTCGTTCCACAGATGCGACTAGCCCACGGTGGCAGCCAAGGTCGAAGTACAGAATCAGCAAGCAGTCAAGGAGTCAGGCACAGGAAGGCAGTCAGGGCAGGTGGCAGAGATGCAGAGGTCAGAGGTTTTGTCCAGGGTCAACAACAGGAGATCAAGCGGAGCAGGAAGGGAAACAGGAAGAGGGACGGGAACAACACTTGGAAGCTTTCTCTTATCACAAATAGCTCAAAGATCCGGCGGGGATTGATGGAAGCAGCTGGTCTTTATGGAAAACCTGGAAGTGCCAGCGCCAATCAGAGGTGCGCTGGCCCTTTAAATCTTGTGTGTGCAGCCTAGTTGGGATGGGAGCAGGAGCGTGGAGAGGTGAGTGTGGGCCAGGAGAGGGACACGGGTGTGCCTGTGATCCAAGGCATGAATCGCAGGGATACCTGTGACACTAATTTTATTACAGATAGATAGATAGCTTTTTAACTGTAAAAGAGGATTTGTTTTCATTCTCCTTCTCATGACTTTCTCTAGACTCCACCTATAAAAAAACAAAAGGTAGGATGAGAAAATGGAAAAAAGTAAAAAAAATTGTTATCAGCATTAACATATTTCCCCAAAGAATATAAGTCATTTACTATTTTTACCACACAGCGGACATAGTAAAACAAAACCGTTAAACAGAGAATGCAATGCAGGTCTCATTAATAATTAGCTGGTTTCCACTATTTTATGGTACCATCATATCTAAAATTAGCATGTTCAGTATTTACCTATGTTATGTGTATAATGCATAGATGAATACAGAGAGAGATATATATTAGTTTTGTCATAGGTGACTCAGAGTCCAAGAGCCTTAAAGGGGTTATGCCACAAAACTATTTACTACAAAAAGCTGTCAAAGAGGTTAAAATATTTCAAAAATCTATTTGTAATGGTTACCTGGAAGTAAAAATACCTTTCTATTTGTTTGTATGATGCTTGTTCAGCCTCTATTCTGCTTGAAACAGAAGCAGATGTGGGAGGGGCCTAGCAATCAGCCTTCAGAGTCTCCTTCCACCTGCTGTGCTCAAATAGTCCCTGCATTTACTGATCCCCAGCACAGCAGGAATCTGCTATAGATGTGGTGTGTCACCTACCAAAGCCCTGACACTGCTTCCGCTCCTTTTAATTATTGTCACTATATACTTGAATATGAAAATACATGACAAATTAGGGGTCATTCCGCTGCTCAGTTTGACCGTGCGCCAGATTTAACATGCAAAGTCCAATAGAAATGTGTCACACGCCCCATGTTAAAAGTGCAAAAAAAGTTGGTGCACTGTGTCTGGGCAGTGCAGGGGGCAACAGATTCATGAAGAACGTGGGCCAAAAATCCTGAATCTGGCTGCCCCTACACACTACACAGGATACGCATGGAGTTTGCTGTCCCTGCAGTTTTCTAGACCTCCGACATATTTACACTTTACTGTCCGCCTGACCAGCCATGATGCATTGATTGTACAAAATTAGGTGCATTAACATGGACCTTTTTAGTTGTTTTTATGACTTTTACTAATAAACTTTTGTATTTTTGTATGTTACTTTGGGGCCGTTAATTGCATCTCTTTCTGTGTATTTTGTAAGGAATTGCAACTAATTCACTAGATAGAGATAGCTAGATGGATGGATGGACATGAGATAGATAGATAGATAGATATAGATATGAGATGAGATAGATAGATATGAGATGAGATAGATATGAGATAGATAGATGACAGGTGATGGATAGATAGAAGATATATATATATATAAGATAGATAGATAGATGACAGGTGATAGATACATACATAGATAGATAGATAGATAGATAGATGACAGGTGATGGATAGATAGATAGATAGATAGATGACAGGTGATAGATAATAGGACTTGGATAGATAAATAGGTGACAGCTTCTCACATGTTGCTGATCTTTAGCTACTTCCCTGCTAGTCAGGGACAGGGGCCCCTTTGCAGGACAGCAGGGTAGCATGGAGGGACCGTGAATGGTGGAGAGTACAGGAGGAGGACTGCATCAGGAGAGGTCAGAGCTCTGCCTGTTACTTGTGTTATCTCTGCAGCCTCCTGTGTGACCTGACTAATGGTGGAGGGAGGAGAGGGCTGCTACATTGCTATGATCCATGTTGGGGAGGACTCCTCTGTGCAACAGATAGTCATGTCTGGCTGCAGTTACCTTGTTTCTGCTGCTGTAGGCTCCTGTGGAGCTGGTAAGCAGTGGCCATCACAGCACAATCTCTGCCCCTCCTCCTCTCTCACCTCCTATTGGCTGCAGTGTGTCAGCTGATCTCTCAGAGTGGAGAGGAGCTGTGAGCCCTTGGAGTGATCTGTAGTGCAGAGCAGCTAGCTGACTCCTTGTGCGCAGACTCGGCCAGATCAGCTGTTGCTCAGGACGTGGCACAGCTACCACCAGGGGGCGCCAGCAACCAGAAGAAGAGGAGTTATCTCAGTAAGCCTGCATATTTTGTAATAAGTATAAATGGTGAAAATACTTGTCAGAATGCATTGGACCCAATTACAGCGATGTGCTATGGTGACACAACCCCTTTAAGCTACACCTCTGAGGGGGCACTTCACTATAATAACTACTAACAATCTGAGAAAAAGAATTAATCGTTGTGTTCAAAAGGTCTCTTCAAATAGTCTAATCCTTAAATGTATGTAATAAGCTTCGGTTTGAAGAAACTTTCATGATATAATATCAATAGGGGTATCCAAATGTACAAAATAGATGTGTATCCTTTTGATTTGAGCTAATCAGAAATACTCTTGATAACATTGGGCCCAGCTTCCTGGGTCCAACAGTGGAACTTATTACTACACACTGAAATATTAATGCCCCCTGTCCCATTAGGACCCAACCATGTAATGTAAACAGCTTAAATCCTAGTGGATCTTCATTCTTCCCCACTGAGTAGGCCTCATGATTTCACTTTTTATTACATTTTACCCACATATTGTGCTATTAATTTTGAATCCATGGTATTATTTTTCCGCAAACACTTTGGCGGAAGAATTAGGCTATTATATATAATTCTCCATTGTTCTCTCCTTAATCAATTCAGTCATTAGAAACCACTTGTACTTGTTAGAACCTAACTGGATATGGGTTGTATAACTGTGCAGCAAAGGCTTTAACATATGTCTTCTGGACTCATAGCTAGAAGTTCAAACAAATTAGATCTTAAAATCCAATTGGATCCAGAAGAAAGCAAAATTAAAAAATGAATGCTTTGCTGATGGCAAGAACTCAATTTGCCATAAAGTGAAAAAAAGAAGATGGCCTCTGAACAGTACATACAGTACCATGGATCACTAGATGTTGAATGCAGCATTAACACTTAAGCATTGCTGTGTGGACTAGTGACCACCAACATCCTTGATTTGTATGTAAAAACTAATGCACAGATGAAAGGGTTACTGTAATGTTACGTTTTGGGAATGGACAATAACATGGAAAAGAAAGGACAGACATGAACAGTGAGCCCTTATTCTAGACTCACCTATCTGTCCCTACCTACTTCCCTATCCTAACCTAGGCTATAAGTAACAACTGGTTGACATTCACTCCCTGTGCCAAAGTGAAAACACAGAGAAAATAAAACCAGGACAAAACACAGAAGAATGACCATACAAATATGGTTCAAAACCAAGGGGACAATGAGGTTCAGAATCAAGGGACAAACGGTCAGAAGACAAGCAAGGGTCTAAAGACCATAAAAGTCGAGAAAACACTAGCAAACTCCAAAGAAGCCTTATAGAAAGCCCTTAGAAGAGGGAAGACAATCCTCTCATGAGTTGCAGTCCAAAAATAGATAGGGCCAGTCTCCTGACATCGACGCAAACTACACTGGCAGGGGAGGAATGTGGGTCGACATCTGTCTATCACACCTAGCTATACCTACTGCGCCCAGAACAAAGTCAACAGGAGAAAGAAGTGAGGGGAAAATCAAGAAGGCAGCCTGGAATTAATTAAAACAGTTTTCAAACTAGTGTAGGACAGAATGCAAACCAAATACAAAATTACAGTCCGCAGCACATTTCCTCCCATCTATTATGGAAACAGGATGGCACTGAAGCCCACAGATATTACAGATACATTACAGCTGATAATATTGTCATGTTTAGACTTTGGGAATTATGTTCTTACTGTATATATATCACCAATGTAAATGCCCACCCCTTACATTTCTATGAAATATATTTCAAGCTAGTACTGGATTTTCATATGGTTGCCTAGCTTTTGCCTAATTTTGACATCTTAGAAATAAATGTTGAAATAGCAATAATCACTGCTGCGGTAATTGATTTTGTGGAACTGTGGTACTCCTCACTTCCATCTCTATTTTTCAAAAGCTCAAAGTGCTGTCAATCCTACATTTGGCACAACATTTTGGTTGTATCCCTGCCAGGCCACCCAGATATAGAAAACCTTTAAAAGATTCTCAAGTATTTCCATCTATATAAAACACTTGTTAGGAATCCACATACATTTAAAACTCGTTTGCATGCTAAAATTCTGCCTCAGCATTACTTTTTACCAAATTCTCTTTTGTCAGCCAAATAAAATTCTCTGAAGGAAAGAAACAATATCTATATTGAATTTTTGTACTTCAGTTTATTAATATTTGTACTAACCAGATGGTAGAAAAGTCTGGTAGTTTATTAAACTCAAAGAAAACTCTAGTTATTGAATTGGAATATTTATATGGCCCATATGAATTTTTTACATTATATTAATATATCTATAATTTTTTTATTTAATGAAATCTTTGATGCTTGTATCTGACCAATAAATAGAATTACAGCTTTTGCATAACGGCATATGAACACATTTATGACATGCACTCACACACTGCTGTTTCTTCCAATATGATGTGCCTCAATACTATTATTTCTGTGGACACTTTTATACAACATTTCTAAGAGCAGGTCCCAATAACCAGATATGAAAGATGCTCTCTTATAACTGATGGACTTCCCAAGGTTAGCATTTCCCCTTATGCAGCTACAATATATAGCAATTATTTCTATTCTTTGGTGTTTTTGTTCCTATTCCATAACCTAAGAAAGTTCTTCATAGAACAAAATTATATCCATAGTAATTATGATGATTTTCACATGGTTGAGTATTTTATTAATCAGTGTTGTAGCTAATTCAGTATTTTCTGATTCATAGAAAATAGTTTAAATGCTTTAGATTATATGAACCCAATAAAGCTAAAATGCCCTATTTAATAACCTTATTTGTGAGCATTTGGGAAAAACCTGGAGTAGGGCTAAATCTTGTGACAGGGTTGAGAAGGAGATAATGTGATTTTTATTTCATTCTCAAAGAATATACTAGATGGAAGTCAGAATTGGGGTACTGTGGGCTCACCAGATATGATGATACTGAGGACGTGTTCATCTATCTATATCTATCTATCTATATATATATATATGTATGTATCATCAATAAGATGTAAAAATCCATGATACTTTTGAGTCATTCAATAGGAAATGCTGAACTCTCTAGTGGCATGTTATAATGCCACTTCATAACGGGTTGGTCCTGAATGGACCTTTGGAGATAATTTTGTTCCAAAGCTTGGGCCCACCAGAGTATCCTCTGGTAAGCCTTGTGCATGTAACATATTGGGACAGTAGTTTCAATTTTCATGCATTGCTGATGTCTCTGGCTTTGAGAGTTGTAATATTTAAAGAAGTAGCTAAACACAGCATTGACATGACACTACTACGTATTTGTTTCTGGGAATCCCCCTTTAAAAATACACATACTGGGCCCCATATCAAAACTAGTGTTGTCTGTACTATGTGCAGTTTGCCTGTGGAGTGTGCACCAGATTAAACAAAACTGGCGCACAGTCTTCATTAATCTGCCGCCCCCTGCACTGAATTGTTGCGCAAGTCAGTAATAAATGTGGTGCAAACTCTGACTAAGCAGTAACACGCTCAATTAGGTGCATATTTTTTCTGTCTCGTTGTACACAGTGCAGCCATAACACAAAACTGGCACTGACAAATGCAATTACTTTTTATGTTCTTTTCAGTGCAAAGTCAGACAGAAAACTGGTGCAAACACTTTAATAAATGTGGCCCACTGTATGCAGGAGTACACTGCAAGTCAAAACTCTCTTCTAAATGGGGCAGCTCTTGCAGGAAGCAGAATCAAGTGCACAGTTGGCTGTTACAAAGCAGGACTGGCAGCTTAAAATAGTGCAAGTCTAACATAACTTGTGCTGGAAGGAGAGACATGATTGGCAGGGCCGGTTTAAGACAAAGTGGGGCCCTGGACAAAATTAAAAGTGGGGCCCCAAGATAAAACTATTTTATGAACACAGTCAGTAAGAGGCTCCTTTATAACAATAATAACACTTTGTAGTTTACAAACAGTAGTATGGTCAGTATCTGTAATATGGGACTGTAGGAGAATTTCATAGTATATGAACAGATGGAAGATGATAGATTGATGATAGAAGAAAAATATGAAAGATAATGGGGCACATTTACTTACCCGGTCCAGTCGCGATCCAGCGGCTCGTTCTCTGCTCTGGATTCGGGTCCGGCCGGGATTTATGAATGTAGTTCTTCCGCCGTCCACCAGGTGGCGCTGCTGCGCTGAAAGTCATCTCATCGCGCCGGAATGCACCACCTCGGACCAGGTGAAGGTAAGCGCTCCCCAAGCGACACTTTTTCGGTTTTTAAATGCGGCGGGTTTTCCGAATACGTCGGGTTTTCGTTCGGCCACGCCCCCCGATTTCTGTCGCGCGCATGCCGGCGCCGATGCGTGCGCCACAATCCCGGGGCAATTCAGGTAGAATCGGCGCAAATCGGAAATATTCGGGTAACACATCGGGAAAACGCGAATCGGGCCCTTAGTAAATGACCCCCAATGGGTTCACAGCTAGATGATGCAGAAATATAAAGTATATATATATATCTAGATACATAATAGATCGATATGAGAGATAGATATAGTAGAAGAGAGATAACAGATCAATTGATAGTTGGCTAGATATAAAGATGGGAAATAGATATGATAAATAATAGAGTAGAAGAAGTAAAATCCAAGTCAGCACAATCTTATGGACTCCTAGTAAGGAGGGGTGCAGCGCCCCCAAAGGTTCTGGCTTGATCCTCTTGTAAAGTGCATCGGTTTCAAATACATGTATATAACAATGTCGTTGTTCGCTGTACAATTATACAGTACAAAGTGTAATCATAAAGTGTACAAGTGCAAAGACTGGCGTGTAAAGAAGGGGTTAAAATTACCCAAAAGCCTCTGGAGAGAACTTTCTTGGTGAGAGCTTCTGGTCCACAGCTGATACAATCTTAGCCTCTGTGGATCCAACCTGCACATGTGCAGTGGTGCCCTGAGGCTGCCGAGAAGACATCTTGGAAAAGGGCAACCAAGCCCTCAATGCAGTGTGCACTGAGGCCAAGAAAATGAACAACAAATGACCTGTGATTATACCTAATCTACTCGTGGTTCCAAGGGTCCCCAGGTATAGGACAAAAGACAAGCAAAATTAGTTTCCCTTGTTCTCTCCTTCCCTTTAAGTTAGTTGACAATTTTGGGGGGTTACCAGTTTATCTAGGGGCTGCCCATGCAGTTTCTCCTTCCTGTGCTGACACATAGAAGTTGTAGAAATATATATATATTTTTTTCATAGGTGGGTTCTCCAGGCAGTGTCTTACATCTGTAATGACATTGGGTAGGAGGAGACATTTGGGGTCATTTACTAAGGGCCCGATTCGTGTTTTCCCGACGTGTTGCCAATATTTCCGATTTGCGCCGATTTTCCCTGTATTGCCCTGGGATTTTGGCGCACGCGATCGGATTGTGGCGCATCGGCGCCGGCATGCACGCGACGGAAATCGAGGGGCGTGGCCGAGTGAAAACCCGACGGATTCGCCAAAAACGCTGCATTTTAAAAAAAAAAGTGTAGCGTAGCTTGCACTTACCTTCACTCAGCCCGGCTCGGTGAACTTGAGTGCGTTCAGATGCTTTTCAGCACAGCAGCGCCACCTGGTGGACGGCAGAGGAACTACCTTGATGAATCCCGGCCGGACCCGAATCCACCGCAGAGAATGCGCCGCTGGATCCAGTAAATCTGCCCCATTATTTTTAAGTGTAAGGACCTGCTTTGTAGCAGGACACTGCACCCCTCATGCTGCCCCCACCTTGCTGCTGGTGGTGCTGCCTGAAGGTTAAAGGCTCAGCTTGCTTCATGGCTGGTGCACCCCTGAGTTGATAAGACCTACAGCAACACAGAATCCATTCATAATACTTACTGTGCAAAGAATGTCTAAGTCTTTGTCCTAGCTGGAATACTGTTTGATTTATACCAAAATTGCAGAACATTTTTGGGTGCATGGTGTTGTGCTGTAAACTACTCCCCTTTTCTGCTAATCAATCATCCTTGGCAAGGAACTGCCCCCTTGTGGCAATCTAAATCACTTGGTGTGTTTCATGTATATAAGATTCATGCCCAGTTAATACCATCATTTTGTTCTTCACAAATAAGATTTGTTAAATCTTCACAAATACACATATTAAAAATACATAAAAATTCTGAAAATGACTCCTTATAATAGAGTTGAAAGTCAGTCAACATATTTTAGGAAGAGGAAAATAGTTTACCATTAGATAGATTGTTTAGCATTCCAAATTGCCAGGGTCCTTTGACATGTAATGTTTATGTGCTTCTTTAGGTAGTAGTATCTCAGTAGTGCATTACAGTTATATTTATATAAATTAATCGTACCTAATAAAATTGGAATTTGAGTTTTTTTACCCAAGGCATTTCAGTGAATTCCATGTATCGTGCTATTTTTCTAGAACCATTACTGCAACTCTGTCATCCATTGCCCAGTGTAAAATCTGAAGGTAACCTAATATATTTGAATTAAAAAAAGTGGCACAAACAAAGCAATTTCTCTTCTGGGAGACATCATGAAAGTTGTCCTTTTGAAGCTGTAGATCTTAACGTATGTCAACATGCAGGGTCTCAAACCTGCAGCTGTGTTTAAATCACTTCTTCTGCAGACTACAGACAAAATAGATTCAGCCAAGAAAAACAGTGTAATTTCATAAATGCAGAATGAACAGAAATAAATGGTTTGTCTCAAACTCGGAACGAGAAAGTCGTGTTCCAGGCACACCTCTTGTACTTGTAGGAAATAGGTTCTCAGCTATTGAAGAGTTCCCTGTTGGATACATTTGCTCTCCTCTTACATACTGCTGTGTGTGCTGCTAAAAGAGAAGTATTAGTGTGTATTGTTTAATTTCTTATTTCTTCTGCTCTGCAACTTAACGCCCAAAGCTTTCCTGGGATGATGGTAAAGTAAATATGTGTAATCCATATGTATTCTGTGGGAAGGTACTTTTATTAGTAGAGATTTAAATAAAAGTTGTTTTACAGTTTCTTTTGTGAACTCAATGTTATCTTAAGAGTAAAAGTCATCCTCCTGTAACCGGACCAAAGCGCTGTTAGCTGTGTGTCATCTATTCTGGAGGGATTACAGGAGACATGATCTCACAGACCTGAGGCTTGCACACAATAAAAAAAAAACAAATATAATTATTAATAGCAAATACAGTAACCAGGTTTTATGTTGTCTCAGTATCTTTTTGGGTTTGGCCAGTCAACTTTTAAAGAAAGTTCATATGAAGAGCAATTCTAATGATCAAATGTTTTACCACTCTGAGATTAATGCAGGTGTTTTCTTTCATCAGACCTTTTGACTTGGATCCTGAAGAATAGCTTGTTCATGCCGAATGTGTACACAGAGAATAAGGAGCTTTCTCTCATCAGACTTATTGACGTCGGAGAGATTCAATGGCAAGTTAAAGATTTAAAAAGTTTAACTAGAATTCGGATTGTTCATTATTTTGCCATTTTCTCATAATTTATCAGCTTATTGTAGTTCTACTAGTTCTACTCACCCCCCAATCAAGGGGAGCCCCCCGATCAGGCCTTTATCCCGCATGTCATAAATTAAAAAAAAATTCTGTAGTGAGATATTTTTTGCCATGACTAGGTACAGAGAAGGTCTGTGACTAAGTTTTCTATGCATTACATAAATAGTTATATCTTAGTCATTATCTATAGCAGTGGTCCCCAAACTACGGCCCGCGGGCCTTATGCGGCCCGCGGACCGTTTTTATCCGGCCCCCGCCGCATCCAGCGCTTGCAGCGCCAGCGGCTCCTGCTGAGGCCCGCGGCAGTCGGGCAGGAGCCTCCGTCCGTCTATGTATATACTTCACTATTTGTACTGTGTGATTTGCTTGAGAAAGACTCCAGACATTGGGAGTTGAAACGTTGCAATGGTCACTTGAATAAAAATACACGTTTTTTGGACAAAATCTTGGAGTGCTCCCATTTTTCTTCATTCTATTCAGTGAGTGAAACAAGTATTAGGCCTCTTGCACACTAGCGTTGCGTTGCACGTCAGGGTGCAATGCGTGAAAAACTGACGTTTTTGCTGCGTTTTTGTTTCATTTTTGTTCGCGTTTTTTTGCGTTTTCGGTGCGTTTTTCACGCGCGTTTTTTTAAGTCAATGGGACTTTTTCAAAGGGACCAAGGTTCGGGAATAAAATGTTTTATTTAATTGAAAAATAATGTCTCTTGATAAGTTGCAAACATCTGCGATCTATTCTTCACTGTTCCGCGCGCGTATATTATCTCCCGACAAGTTAGCAGATGTGAAGAACATTGAAGAATAGAATAAAACCAGTGAACACAGTGAAAACAGTGACCACAGGATCATTTAAGAGAAAAACACAGTGCAGAACACAGTGCAGAATAGATTACAGATGTTCGGCACATCTGCTTACTTGTCGGGAGATACGCGCGGAGCGGTGCGAACAAAATAGCATGTGAAGAACAATATATATGTGTGTAAAGAACACATTGCAGATGTTTCCATACATCTGCAATGTCTTCTTCACACATATATATTGTTCTTCACATGCTATTTTGTTCGCACCGCTCCGCGCGTATCTCCCGACAAGTAAGCAGATGTGCCGAACATCTGTAATCTATTCTGCACTGTGTTCTGCACTGTGTTTTTCTCTTAAATGATCCTGTGGTCACTGTTTTCACTGTGTTCACTGGTTTTATTCTATTCTTCACTGTTCTTCATTGTGTTTTTTTAATTAAATGATCGTTCGCGAGCAGGGGAAATACTGTTATACTGGTCACCTAGCAACCCTTACGTTTAAAACGCATTGCACTCGCATTGCACTTGCAATGATTGCGAGTGCAATGCGTTCTTGATGCATCTCCATAGACTTGAATGGGGCGTGAAAATTGCGCGTGACTCGCAAAAATAGAGCATGCTGCGATTTTGACGCGCGTGCAAACGAACGCAAGCACGCGCGTTGAAAACCACGCAAATGGAGAAAGACCCATTGAATACAATGGGACAGAGTGCAATGCGAGTTCTGAGCGTCAAATGCACGCGCAGAACTCGCGCGTGAAAAACGCCAGTGGAGAAGGGGCCTTACACATACCATAAATGTATTTCTAAAGGTGCAATTGACTTCAAATTCTCACTAGATGTCAGTAACAACCCATTGAATCCACACTGAATAAGAATTCTTAACCACAGATGTCCATAAATTATGTGTCATAATGAGAGAGGTAAAAAGTATTGGACATGCTTACTAAAATGTATTTAATACTTTGTTTCAAAAGCCTTTGTTGGTGAGGACAGCACCAATTTGCCTCCTGTATGGAGAAACTAGTCACCTGCATGGATCAGGTGGGATTTTGGTCCATTCTTCCACACAAACTCTCATCAAATCCTGAAGCTTTTTGTGGGCTCCTTATACAAGCCTATGAACTCTGAGTTTCATTTCCTTCAATAGATTTTCTATTGCAGCGGTGGCGAACCTACGGCACGCGTGCCAGAGAGGGCACTGACCACTGTCCACACCTGGTTGTCATGGTTGCTAGCAGAATCGGAGCTGCGCTGCGCTGACACTGCCTGCTCTGTCACTCTTATCACAGCAGCGCACAGGACGGTAAAGCGTCCCAGCGCTGGCAGCGAAATGATGTCATTACGCTGCCAGTGCTGGGGAACCTTACTCCGTGTGCGCTGCAGTGATCAGCCGGAGGAACGCCGAGTCTGAGGTGAGTGTACTTATTTATTTATTTAATTCAGCGCATCCACGGGGCATAATAGATCAGCAGGAAGGCTGATTTCCTGCCCGATCCCGCACCTCCCATAAAACTCCGCCCGCAACCGGGACGAAAGTCACTGCACAAACTGCGCCCGCTACCACAAGCCCCCCCCCCGCGCCCGAACCCCAGCCTGTTCTGCCCGCTATCGCACCCCCCCCCCCGCAAGAACTCCGGCCGCTCTCACCCCCCCCCCGCTCAACTCCGGTCACTGCCCCCCATCACCCCCTCCCCTGGAACTCAAGCCTCATAACCACACTGCCCCGAACTCCAGATGCTGCATTTCCCCCCCCCCCCCTGGAACAAAAGACACCTGAGCAAGAGTAAGTAACATATGTATTTTATGTATGTATTTATGTATATGCATATTATATTATAAATTTATATGTGCATTAATATATACCTGTGTGAAGGCTTATATTTTGCGTAACATATTTTACTTCTCATTTATTATTCCATGTCCTGTACTGGGAAGCTGGATTTTATTACTTTCGCTGTGCGCTCCAAATCATTTGTGTCCTTTATTCTTTGGTTCGGTCCTATCACAGTGATACCAGACTTGTAGGTTTTATTGTGTTTTAATGCTTTTTCTATAATTAAAACAGTGTACAAAAAGAAAATAGTTTTGCCATCTTGTGACGCTAATAACTTTAGTGCACGGAGCTGGGGAGGTGTGGTTTTTTTGCTTTATGAGCCGTTGTTTTCATTGCTACCATTTTGAGGACTGTGTGACCTTTTGATAACTTTTTATTACTCTTTTATGTGATGTAAAATGGTGTAAAAGTGGCGTTTCAGTGTGCATAGGACTGCTGGAATCCGAGCTCAGACAGTCCTGTGTAAATTGATTCTAAACTAAACCGTCAGTTTTCAGGTTAAAATGCCGTACTGGCACTTTGCGATAAGTAATTAGGTTTTGGGTTGCAGTTTGGGCACTCGGTCTCTAAAAGGTTTGCCATCACTGTTCTATTGCATTCAAGTCAGGTCACTGGGCCATTCTAGCAGCTTTATTTTCTTTCTCTTAAACCAACTGAGAGTTTCCTTGTTGTGAGTTTTGAATAGGAACTGGGATTTGATATGATTGGCTGGAGATACACCGCAATCATAAAAACAGACTGACAAAGAGATAAGAAGTGCAAAAAGCTCTAGTGCATTGTTACAACAAATGATAGATGATAAAGAGAAGTGACTCTCACCTTGTCTAGTTAGATTATAGGCAAATCGGACTGTGAAGAGGTCCTTTATCAATGGTTAATGGGGACGCTGCTAGCCATGAGTCATGGGTCTGCTCACCCAGAATGGCAGACTTGCAGGAATGTAGGATCTCAAAGATAGGGGTTCTCGTATTTGTTGGTGCTATGTCTAACAGGATAACAACTTTGTTTCTTTAAAAATTGATTATTTATTAATTCATTCACAATGCCTTTTGGCTCTGGAGAGGAGGATTGTAACTGTCCCTGATAAAGGCTCCTGTCTGGAGCCAAAATGCGCTGTGAATGAATTAATAAATAATCAACTTTTTAAGAAACAAAGTTGTTATCCTGTTAGACCCTGCGCCTACATATATGAGAACCATTATCTTGATTACCCCACCTACAAAGAATGAGATATTTCTGTGGACCCTGATACTAAAAAAAACTGTCATATGTATCTTCCAGGTCTGGCAACATATATTACAATACCTAAAGAAAAGGAACCAACATCACCTAAGTATAAAAAATGGCAAATTTCATTCAATATCAAATATATATATATATATGTATATATATAATATATAGAAAACAATCCATAATAAACTGCACAATGGAGACAAGTTTGCCTCCTAACAAAGCTTGAAAAGCAAAACGTGCTCTCGTCATAAGAATGATGCCATATTAACAGTGAAAGTGGTGCACTCTGTCGAAGCGGTGCAAGGTATGCCAGATTCATGAAGAACGTGTACCACAAATCCTGAATCTGGCGCCCTCTGGCGCCTGCACATTACACAGGCAGACTACATAGGTCAATGGCCCACATTTATTAAGGGCTGTGTGCCTGTTTTCTGTCAGACTTTGCACATTCTTTTAACCCCTTCCCGACGCGCGCCGTACTAGTACGGCACGCGCCGGGTCCCAGTGCATGGAGAAGGCTCGCGAGCCGAGCCCTCTCCATAGCCGGTAAGTCTTTGCTGCATATTTGCTAGCACCGATCGCGGGTGCTTTCACGGCGATCACCGCCGGCAATGCTGGCGGAGGCTTCAAAAAGATGGCGCCGCATGGCGCGGATCTTCGCTCCCCGATGACGTCACGGGAGCGGTGATCCATTGCCATGACAGCATCGGGTCTCACGGAGGCCCGATGCTGTCTCGTTTTAACCCATTCATTACAATGTGCTATCAGCACATTGTAATGAATGAGGAGTAAAATCCCCATATACTGCCATATTGCAGTATGGCAGTATATGGTAGGATCGATCAGACAACCTAGGGTTAAAGTACCGTAGGGAGTCTGAAAAATAGTTAAAATAAAAGTAAAAAAAAGTTGAAAAAAAAAAATTATATGAAAAAAACCTAAAAATTCAAATCACCCCCCTTTCCCTAGAACTGATATTAATATTAATAAACAGTAAAAATCATAAACACATTAGGTACCGCTGCGTCCGAAAATGTCCAATCTATCAAAATATAATAACGGTTTTTCACTGCGTTTAACCCCGTAATGGAAAATAGCGTCCAAAGTAAAAAATGACATTTTTTTGCCATTTTGGAAAATATAAAAAAATTAATAAAAAGTGATCAAAAGGTCGTAAAGTCCTAACAATGATAGCAATGAAAACGGCATCAAAAGTCACAAAAAATGACACCACCCACAGCTCCATACACCAAAGTATGAAAAAGTTATTAGGGCCAGAAATGGCAAAATAAAAAAAAAAATTTTTGTACAGGAGGTTTTAATTTTTTTAAATGTATGAAAACATTATAAAACCTGTACAAATGTGGTATCCCTGTGATCGTAGCAACCCAAAGAATAAAGTAGACCTGTCATTTGGGGCACACAGTGAAAGCTGTAAAATCCAAGCCCACAAGAAAACGTAGCAAATGTGTTTTTTCACCATTTTCACTGCATTTGGAATTTTTTCTCCCGCTTCCCAGTACGCGCCATGGAATATTAAATACCGTCCTACGAAATGCAATTTATCAGAAAATAAGCCATAACAGAGCTCTTTATGTGGAAAAATAAAAAAGTTATAGATTTTTGAAGGTGGGGAGTGAAAAATGGAAGTGAAAAAACTAAAAAAGGCCAAGTCATTAAGGGGTTAAGTGCAAACTGCTTGCACAGGTATTTAACCCCTACGGGACTCAGCCTCTTTTGGTCTTAAGGACGCGGCCCCATTCTTCAAATCTGACCTGTGTCACTATAAGTGGTTATAGCTTTGGAACGCTATGAGATATCCAGGGGATTTTGAGATTGTTTTCTCGTGACACATTGTACTTCAAATTAGTTTAAAAATTTGGATGAAATCTTTTGCGTTTAGTTATGAAAAAAAACAAAATTTGGCAAAAATTTGAAAAAATTCTTTATTTTCAACATTCTAAATTCTCTACTTTTGATGCAGATAGTCATAGCTCCCAAATAATTTCATAACTTACATTTCCCAAATGTCTGCTTTATGTTGGCATGGTTTTTTAAGATTCCACATATTTTACTAGAATGTTATGAGGCTCAGAATTTAGGTATCATTTTTCACATTTTTTGTAAAATCACCAAAACCTGTATTAGATGAACCTGCTCAACTTCTAATTGACACTGAGAGGCCTAAATAATAGTGAGACTGGTAAATTACCCCATTGTGGAAACTACACACCTCAACGTATGAAAAACCACTTTTAAGAAGTTTGTTAACGCTTTACGTGTTTTATAGGGGTTAAAACAAAATGGAGGTGCAGTCTGCAAATTGTAATATTTTTTCACAATACACCCATTTTGGGTGGAAAATTAAACATTTACAATGTATTAAATGAATAAAGGCTCCACAAAGTTTGTTACCCAATCTCTCCCGAGTACACGGATACCCCATATGTGGTGGTAACCTGCTGTATGGGCGCACGGCCGGGCATAAAAAGGAAGGAGGCGCCATCCAGATCAGATTTGCTATGTCACATTGTACAGGCTATAATTTTTTTCTTTTTTTTAATGTGGACCTATAGGGGCTTATTTCTTTTGCCACATGAGATGCACTTTTCTGGTACGTAATTTGGGGGAATCTATAGCTGATTGGTGAGATTTTATTAACTCTTTGTTGGTGGAGGAAATGAAAATCATCACTTTTCAGGAAGATTTTTATGGGGTTTTTTTTGGCTGTTTACCATTCCATAAAAATAGTATATTATTTTTATTCTATGGGTCGCCATGATTACAAAAATACCTCATTTATATAGATTTTTTATTTTTTTCCCATTTTTACTGAATAAAAAGTAATTTGGCAAAAATGTTGTTAATTTTAGCATCACCGTCTTTCATATGCATAACTTTTTATTTTTCGCCTCACAAATCTGTTTAAGGGCTTATTTTTTGCGAGAAGGATTGTTCTTTTTAGTGGTCTTATTTTAAAGTGCATAACATTTTTTAAATCTCTTTTTAGAGCATTTTTATAGGGTGTTTATTGAAAATTATCTTTTTTTCTGGAGCTTTTTTTTGTTTTGTTTTTTACGGGGTTCACTTTGCGGATCTAATAACGATTCTGTTTTATTATGCAGATTGTTACGGATGCAGGGATACCAAATATGTGGGGGTTTTGTGTATTTTATTCAATTGTACTGAATAAAAACCAATTTGGAGAAAATCTTGTTCATTTTAGCATCACCATCTTTTCATATGCATAACTTTTTTATTTTTCGGCTGACAAATCTGGTTAGTGGCTTATTTTTTGCGAAAAGAGTTGTTCTTTTTAGTGGGCTTATTTTGGAGTGCATAACATTTTTTAAATTACTTTTTAGAGCATTTTTTTATAGGGTATTAATTAAAAATGATCTTTTTTCGGAACGTTTTTGCGTTTTTTTTCTACGGCGTGTACCGTGCGGGTCCAGTAACGATTCTTTTTTATTATACAGATTGTTACGGACGTGGCAATACCAAATATGCGGGGGGTTTTTGTGTTTTTGTGTTTTTTATACTTTATTAAGTGTTTTTATAGGAAAGTGACATTTTAGGGTCTTATATTTTAATGCATTTATTTATTAATGTATTAACTTTAGTGTTTTTGACTTTTTTTAATTATACATACTTGAACTTGAACCAGTGATGCTCTGATCAAGCTTGCGCATGCTCAGACAGTTTACAGTCAGACCCGGAAGGGGTCTGGCTGCCATGGAGACCGGGCAGCTCCGGGGCACATGCCAGTCCTCGGAGCTGCCCAGAAGTGGATCGGATCCCCCGGTAAGCGGCACGGGGGATCCGATCCACAGCGCAAACACCCATACACGTGTAAGGGGTTAACACCCGCGTTCGGAGCCGGCTCCGATCGCGGGTGTTAGCGCAGGCTGTCAGCTGTACTAGACAGCTGACAGCCGCTGCTTCTGGTACCGGCTCCGTTCGTGAGCCAGTGCCAGAAGCAGGACGTTATAGAACGTCCCTGTGCGCTAAGCATCTAGCCCCGAGGAAACGTACTATAACGTCCTGGTGCGCCTAGGGGTTAACCACTTCCAGGTTAATATTAATAAACAGCAAAAATCATAAACACATTTGGTATCACCACGTCCAAAAATGCCTGATCTATCAAAATATAATAACAGTTTTTCACTGCGTTTAACCCCGTAGCGCCCAAAGTCGAAAATGGCACCTATTTGCCATTTTGAAAAATATAAAAAAGTCAATAAAAAGTGATCAAAAGGTTATACAGTCCTAAAAATGATATAAATGAAAACGCCATCAAAAGTCACAAAAAATTACACCACCCGCAGCTCCATATACCAAGGTATGAAAAAGTTATTGGCGCCAGAAGATGGCAAAATAAAAAAAAAAAAATTTTACAGGAGCTTTTAATTTTTGTAAATGTATGAAAACACTATAAAACTTATACAAATTTGGTATCCCCATAATCATACCGACCAAGTAGACATGTCATTTGGGGCACATAGTGAAAGCTGTAAAATCCAAGCCCGCAAGAAAACGGTACTAGTGCCTTTTTTCACCATTCTCACGGAAATTGGAATTTTTTTTCCAACTATGAAGTGCAATTTGTTACGCAGAAAATAAGCCGTCACAGAGCTCTTTATGTGGAAAAAGGAAAAAGTTATAGATTTTTGAAGGTGCTGAGTGAAAAATGGAAGTAAAAAAACTAAAAAGGGCCAGGTCGTTAAAGGGGTTAAGAAGTGCCTGAGACACATTTCTGTTGCATGAGACACAACTGTGGCGCGGGCTACAATAGGACACATTTACTTACCTGGTCCCTGCACGATCCCCGAGGTGCGTTGTCCGACGAGGATGCAGTCTTCTGCAATTCAACAAGATCGTGCCCCCCAGATCCTGCATGTGTTGCTTCCCCGCTCAGGTCCGCCGGAGTTCACCTCCTTCTTCCCAGTGACTGTGAGTGCATTGTATGCGACACAATTTGACTTGTTAAATGTCACAAGTAGTCCGAATCCGTTGGATTGTCCGTTGGCCCGCCCCCGATTTGTGTCACGTGAAAGCCGGCACAATTGTGTATCCTGCACAATATTTTCTTTCAATCTTTAAGGCAGATGAAAGTTCCCCTGCCATTTTGTGCAAGTTTGTCAGAAGTGTTTCTCAAACCTCTTTCTCTACTTTTATCTTGTTTTATGTTAACAGACATATGGAGGCCTTCTTCACTTTAGGCATGAAACAATTTTAATGATAAAATATATTAAGCAAATAATAAATTTGGCAATGCAATGTATGTTCTTAGTGCTTTTACCCAGATTACTTGAAAAATAAAATTCTGTGCCAAAATGGTCATACAAAAAGTATTTGTGCCCAGTGCCAAACACTTCTTGAAGACAATATACAGTTTCAATAATTTATTTTCCATTTTTTTCTAAACCCTTTCCCTCGGTTGCCAAGTTATGTTTTTCCATTTCCATTTTTTACTTAACCAAAAGCTATAACTTTTTCATGTTGCATGAGGGCTCATTTTTTCCAGGATTAATTGTTCTTTTCTAATGTTTATAATTAGAGATGGGGGAATTTTTTTTAAATTCTATTCACCGAGTTTGCCGAATTTTCCGACAAAACTGACAGTTTGTTTTGACCTGAATCGAATCATGTCAAGTCATGTTAAAAAACAAGTATTTCCTGGCTGCAGAGAGCCTGTAGGGTGTTGTAGAACATTGTGCCATGCTCAAATATGCATAGGGAGCGTGGTTTGGTCTTCAAACAATGCTGTGTTTTAGTATGACACGCACATGACAGCCGCCGCTCTTAGAATCACTTCACTCTTCAATTCCATGGGCACTTACAGGGGCCAACTTCACCAACATCTGCGCCAGCTCGAAAGGACAGAACTGAGGGACAAGATCCCACTATAACATCAAAGAGTGCACTCTTTTTACACTGACATCAGATGATTGCATAGATTACGTCAGAGCATGTTCTGTTAAACACTGATACATGTAGAAACCCCCAAAAGAGTGGAGAGGGTGTCGGCAGTAATTTTGCATTGACGTCACTGATCATTTTGCCCTTCTATTCATCAGTGTCCGCTTTCAATTGGTCAATAATCCATCAGTATTGCTAAAGCCAAAAGCAAACAGGAATTGATCCAAAACATAGATGACCAGTAAATGGGATATTTGCATGTCCTGTGTGTTCTGTATCCGCTCCTGCTTTTGGCTATCAAACCTGAAGCTTTTCATTCCTTCTGACAAATGAAATGAAGGGGAAAACCAAGCATAGTGGCAACTTCATACAGTGGAGGAGGGTGAAGACAGCATTATGGAAATCACAGGGTGTTCCAGGGAGACAGCGGTCAGTTGGCAGCAGTACGAGTAGGCCAAAGAGTGGCACAATGACAAATTATGGAGGTGGCAGCAACAGCGTAGTCCACAGAGTGGCAGAATGACAGAGCGTGGAGGAGGCAGCAGCAGCATCATGGGGTAAGAGAGTGGCACAATGACAAATTCTGGAGGTGGCAGCAACATGGTAGGCCACAGTGTTGCACAATGACAGACAGGACAGCTTCTTTACTGCAAACTCAGCAAGTTACGGCCACACATCATGTTTGGCTGCCCAGTAGTCCAGGGGATCCTTTACCTGGGGTTACCTCACCATCGATTTGTGCGACTACTGCACGAAGCAGCGGATGTCTGCCCCACCTCTTCACTGCCATGCAGTTGCTGACTGTCATCAAAGACTTCGTCCTCGCTGTATAGTGGCGCTGAGCCCAGCCCAGACCAGAAATGAACAGGACAGAAGCTGGTTGAGGACAGGTGAGGGCCACTGACCTGATCCTGGGCCATGCCAACTAAGGGTTGTATTTGACAAACACACGGACTCTTGGCTGGGGTTGTTAGATGTCATTTGGGAGGAAGTGGATGACCTAGTCAATTAATCGAGAACCTTTGGGTTGTTCATCAACACACTGCCACTAGATGACACCGGCAGTTCTGGCCTCACATAGTCACCCCTGCTGCAATGTTCCCTTACTGTGCTGTGACCTGTGCCTCCTCCATCTGCCACATTTCTGTCTGACATATCGGTTAATCAACTAACACGGATTTCTTGATAACTACTTTATCTACAAAAAACACTTGAAATTTGGGGAATATTGAACTCCAAAAACTGACGCCCTGGACTTTGAGAAAAAAATCACTCCAGCAGCTGCTGTTTTTATAGGGCTGTGACACGTTGTGCTTGCGGCCATTTTGCTAATAAAGGTGAAAAAAAAAGTTTGTTCCCACAAATCACTGTAAAATTTGGATTCCTGCCGAACCGAAGTTTCCTGAGATTCTAAACGTTCTAGTTGTAATGGTTGTATGCAATGTAAAAAAGAAGCAGGAAAAAATGAAAATATTTTTTTTCCAAAATGTTTTAATTGAACATTTTCACATGTTTTTCTAGAAATATTTTCTGGGTTTTTCACTAATTTTGAAATTTGTTGTCTTTTTTACTCTTTTAGTATGTCCCTTACAGTGTTTAAAACCCAGGGGATAGCTGTATATGACAAAGACATGAAGCCTCCTTGGATAACATGGTGATAATTTACCACAGCATCTAAAGAAGTAACAAATATTATTAAAGTAGTTTTTCCACAAACAAAAGTTAGGCCTTTTCCACGGGACAGGTCCTAACTTGCTGATCAGAGATGAGACCCCACAGATCACGAAAACGAGGGGTCCGATGGGGTCCCACGTACCTCTGCCAGACCCCCCGCACATGGCCATCCTGCTCCATTAATCTCTATGGAGTTGACAGAAATTGCCGAGTGCCGGCTTTCCGATTTCTGTAGGCTCCATAGAGGTTAATGGGGCAGAACGGCCATGCACGGCTGTCTGCTCCATTAGTCTGACGGAGTGACGTGGGATCCAATGGAGGTACATGGGACCCCATCAGACACTTTGTTTTGTGATCTGTGGGGTCTCATCACCTTGTGGGAGGTCGCGGATGCAGTACGCCGGCTGGGCGGCCACAGATGGAGTAAGCCAGGCAGCTGCAGATGGAGTAGGCCAGCGGCTGCAGATGGGGTTTGCCGGGATAGAGTAGAATTGAACAGACGAGGCCAGCCGCAGATGAGGTGGGCGGACAGGGACAGAGGGATAGCGGCACAGGGGCTCGTATTACTGTACATGGGTTTTACTGTACAATCTGTTACCAGAGTAACAGCCCCAACGGGCCCGTTCGTGGTCGCACCCTCTGTGACCACGATTGTTACGCCCCTGCAAGCATGTCTGTTAACCTCTTTAGAACACAGCCTTGTGACTTAAGGTGTTGTAATCTCACATAGGTTGCTTTATATGGTTGAAACTTAACCCTTAAATTTTATTTTTCAGTTAACAGAGATGTATATGGTCTTGTTTATGATTTTTACTGTTTATTTCTTTTCAGGGGGTTAATTTAAACTATCAACCATCATTGCAGTCCCTCTAGGACAGTGATGGCGAACATATGGCACGGGAGCCAGAGGCGGCACTCAGAGCCTTTTCTGTTGGCACTTGGGCCAGCACACCAGACAGGACTCAAAGAATCTTCCTGCAGTTCCAAGCAACTTATGAGAGAATGAGTAAACAGGGCTGAATTACCTTTGGAGGACCTCCTGCTGGCCCCACAATTCTCTGTGTACAGAGGGACACTGGAAAGAAGCTAAAATAATGTAAAATTTCCATCTTTATACTGTGTTGGAGGCCAATATGATTCAAAGTTGTTGAAGAACAGGGAGTAATAAGTTACTGCTTTAATTTTTGGTTGGCACCTCACGATAAATAAGGGGGGTTTTTGGGTTGCTTTTTGGGCACTCGGGCACTAAAAGGTTCGCCATCACTGCTCTAGGGTACTTCAATTCTGCAGGGTCTGATTGCTCGTGCTATATACTGAAATACTACTGCCATCTGCAGGCTATTAGAGATCCCTACCCATGGCAGGCCTGCAAGTCTCAATAACACTGTAGGCTGCCATGGCAAACGATCAGTGCCCTCCGATGACATTATGGGGGGTGCCGATTGACCATCCAAAGATGGCTACCAATGGCAGCTAATAAGATGCTGAGGCACTTAACAGGTTAACTGCCGTGATCGGTTCCTGCGCCGACCGCTACAGTTGCAGGCGGGTCCTGGCTGTATGGAGAGAGTCTGTGAGCTCCCCTGCCGTCATAGTACATTCTGGGTTGTGAAGCGGTACAAAGACTTCACAAGGGTGCGCCCAGCTTTTTTTAATTTGGTTTTATGAGGACATATAGACTTACAGTTAATAGACCTATGAGCAGTTTAACATTCTAACATCTTGGCAATATTGTTTAATGGTGGAGTGTGTGTCTACAAGTCCTTAAATTCAACTCCCATTTGTGCATCTTTACAACCATGACATAACAAAGCACAAAACATTGGCATTTCCTCTTCCACACTGCATTTACACATTTTAAATTATGTCCAAAGCTTAGGCAGTACATGGATTAGGATTGTAAAATGTTGTAATCCTTAATTTCGAAACCATTGCCTATGAGGAAAATATCTGTAGATGTTAATATTTATAGGCACTGGTTGTCGCAATTGTCAGGTATATGAGACCTCTCCATTGTAGATGCTGCCAGGAAATGTTTATATTTATCCCATGGGTTTCTGACTCTAAGCACTGAAACATAGCCAAGTCTAAGTCAATAGAAAGACACTTTCCACTTAAGCACAAACAATTTTCTCCTAAATGTGAAAAACAAGACATAGCTCAGTGTTTTTCCCAAAAGAATACTCAATGAAGGTAAAACCTATGTATCTGTTTTGGCTATACGCAAAGACAGCGGCCCGGTTTATGTGAGAAGTCCCTAGTTGAGACATGAGAGATACAGTTTAGTACTATGATAGTCCAATTTCTATAGTTATGTCATAGATTATTCAATAACTAAAAAGCATTTTCGGGGAGTGTGGTTTGCCATGGAGCTGGTAGAATGCTTTGGGAAGGAGCTCCTTTACTACAACCCTAATCGAGCTCCAAGTATATAAACCGGCTAATAAGCCACTAAAATTGCCTTATGGTGCCCCCTGAGCCTCCTACTACCAGTGGTGACCGCCATCTGGGGTTTTTAGGCATTTTTTCAGCTAGACCAGCTGCGGCTTACCACTGCGGAAAGCCAGGACCTTGGGTGAATCACTCCCCAATGCAGACCTACCATTGCCTGGTTGCCGATTTACCCAAGACTGGGGCTTCTACTGGACCTCCACAAAACCTGAAAACTGGCCCAGGCTTGTCCAGCTTGCCGGAGTGATCTGGTTCTACTCCCAACCTAGTGGGGCCTAGTCGGGCCTAGTACAAGCAGAAGCCGCTGCTACCCCCAAATACCCGTTGGGAAACTGCTGCTAAACCTGCAGCTCTGGGTACCTCCAGGTCACCAGGGCATGAAACTATTTCCCTCCCTGCCCTGTATCATTTTATTCAGTTGCCTTGATGCTGTTTTGCAAAACTCTTTTTTGTGGACTGCTCCACCTATGCTCCCCCTATGGACTGGATCCCCCGCGCCACTTCCTGGGGGATCCGATCCTCTTCTGGGCAGCCCTGAGGACTGCCAAGTGGTCCGGGGCTGCCCAATGCTCGCAGCAGTCTGACTGTAAACTAACTGTCTGAGCATGCGCGACACTGCTCTACAATGTATTGTAGAGCAGAGCATCGATGGTTCAAGTTCAAGTATGTATAAGTAAAAAAAGTTCAAAACACAAAAGTTTAAACATTAGAATAAATAAAAAATAAACACATAAAAATATAAGCCCCTAAAATATCACTTTCCAATCAAAACACTTAATAAGGTATAAAAACCACAAACACACAAAAAAAAGCCTCATATTTGGTATTGCCACGTCCGTAAGATTCTGTATAATAAAACAGAATCATTACTGGACCTGCACGGTAAACGCCGGGGAAAAAATCTTTCAGAAAAAAGATTTTTAATTAATATCTTTAAAAAATGCTCTAAAAAGTGATAAAAAAATGTTACGCACTCCAAAATAAGACCACTAAAAAGAAGAATCCTTCTCACAAAAAATAAGCTCTTAACCAGATTTGTCAGCCGAAAAATAAAAAAGTTATGCATATAAAAAGATGGTGATGCTAAAATTAACATTTTCGCCAAATTACTTTTTATTCAGTAAAAATGGGAAAAAAATTAAAAAATCTATATAAATGAGGTCTTTTTGTAATCGTAGCATCAAACTTTGTGGAGCCTTTTTTCATTTAATCCATTGCAAATGTTTAATTTTCCACCCAAAATGAATATATTGTCAAAAAATATTTCAATCTGTAGACCACACCTCCATTTTGTTTTAATTAATATAAAACCCCTAAAGGGTTAACAAACTTCTTAAAAGTGGTTTTTCATACATTGAGGGGTGTAGTTTCCATAATGGGGTAATTTACGAGTCTAGCTATTACTTAAGCCTCTCAGTGTCAATTAAAAGCTGAACAGGTCCATCTAAATACCGGTTTTGCTGATTTTCCCAAAAATTTGAAAAATGGCACTAAATGGCCCTAAATTCTGAGCCTCATAACATTCTAGTAAAATATGTGGAATCTTAAAAAACCTTGCCAACATAAAGCAGAGATTTGGGAAATGTAATTTATGAATTTATTTGGGTGCTATGACTATCTGCATCAAAAGTAGAAAATTTAGAACTTTGAAAAGAAAGAATTTTTCCAAATTTTGGTTTTTTCATAACTAACCACAAAAGATATCATTAATTTGAAGTACAATGTGTCACGAGAAAACAATCTCACAATCCCCTGGCTATCTTATAGCGTCCCAAAGCTATAAGCACTTATAGTGACACAGGGCAGATTTGAAAAATGGGACCGCGTCCTGGAAGGGTTAAAGGACATCTACTATCAGATTCCCTGATGGTAGATGTTTAATACTCACCTCCCTATCTTGTCCCCCTTTGCAGTAATCTGATTTCAGTATAAATAGGAACGACCACATTTAGAAGTAAAAAAGGTTTTTAAAATATTTAAATAAACCTGAGGCACTCTGCAGAGCACCTCCGGGCTCCTCCGTATTTTAGTTTATTCACTGCTCTTGTCTTCGTACTAAATCTATAATACATCTGGGGGCACATTTAGTTACCCTGTCCCTGCGGGATTCCCTATCTGGAATGTCCGCTGCAATGGCCATCTACCACGATTCATGAAGATCGTTTGCTCGTTTTCTTGCATGTCGCTTCCCCGATCAGGTACGCCGGAATTCACCATCTTCCTCCCGATGTATGTAAATGCATGGCTTGCAACACAAATTGAATTGTAAAATCCCGCGCGTAGTCCGAATCCATTGGATCATCCGACGGCCCGCACCCTGATTTGTGTTGTGTGAAAGCTGGCGCGATTGCGACACAATATGATTTCGTGTGACACAATCCCTGCCGCGATCCCCGCATTTCTTCAATTGGATTTTATTTCAAAAAATGTTCCTGTGTGAAGATCATTTCTTTGTCCCTTAAAAACGAGATAGCTTCCTTGGATACGACCATCCTGCACTCTAGCAGCAGTGGCCAGACATGCGCTATTGAGTCCTGCCTGACCAATTGGCTTCAGCAATCAGTATCGGCTGTGGGACATGCAGTAACTCTCAGACATTTCATATACAAAAAAACTTTTTAGTTTCCTTGTGCAATGCCTCCAGCAGAGGTGGCCGTATCCAGGGACACAGTCTTGTTTCTAAGGGACCATATCACTACATTTATGAGAACAGTAAGAAAAGATCCAAGCAGCACTATCAAAGACAATGGGTAAGCAAAAATAAAAAAAGTGAGTGCACGCCTATGAGGGCCGGGCATCAGGTCCTTCAGTTATAGAGACAAAGGAAAAAAAGGCAGCACACCAGATTGTAGTGAAAAATACCTTAGTGGATTTATTCCATGAGAGAGAGCAACATTTCGGCTCCAAACAGTGAGCATTTCTCCACTGTCTCTACATTTATGAAAAATTATCTTCTCATAGGAACATTTTTTTGATGACATCTTACTGAAGAAATGTTTATAAATGGCAATTAATGAATCTGGATGTGAATGCCCAGATGAGAATACCCCTTTAACTTTGTATAATGTTCTTTTCTTAGATATAGTATGTTTGCAAGTAACTTTTCTTATATGTGAGCTTATATGTGAAGAAGCTTTGGTGATTTGCACCTGCCTATCTGTAGGTGGCAGCATAACATAAATCATATTATTATATTATTATATAATATTATTATATATATATATTAGTATTGTAACTGCAAATTATCATTAAAAGCATACAAGCATCTCTCCATTTCTTATGAAAAATACTATAAAATAGTGCTCCATATTTTTACCATATTATACTAAACCAATATTTTACCACAATCACTACTATATCTTGTAATGTATTGCTTTCTTTTATGTTTTTTTAAATGATTTATTCTGATATTCATTGGTTTTATTATTTCATTGGTATTTTATATGTAGACATTAATACCCCTTATTAAAAAGACATTTTTAACCAGAGGACTCTGTGTGATGTGATTTTTTTTTAAATGTTGCATGCTGGTTGCTTGTGCACTGCTTATTATTCTTATGTCCGACTTTTTCTTTTATCCAGTATTATATTACCAAGGATCTATTCTGTTTCTGCATGTGTTTTGATTTATAGCGCGGAAAATGTTTTCTTTTAACAAGAATATGCATTTCACAGTATTTTATTGGAGCCTGTTTCACCACAAATCCAAAGCTTTTACTTTTTTTTCAAAGGTTATTCTCTGGCCAGAAATGTTCACTTCTATTAAACTGTTTATCTGTTTGATTTAGGTTATTTTTTATATTAGGGAGATGTTATTACAGAGTGTAAGACCATATCCTTAGCTTTTTTTCATATTAGGTTGCTGTGCAGACAATCCTACTCTTGTG
Source organism: Engystomops pustulosus (assembly GCF_040894005.1). Lineage (NCBI taxonomy): Eukaryota > Metazoa > Chordata > Amphibia > Anura > Leptodactylidae > Engystomops > Engystomops pustulosus. The sequence goes on along the minus strand of NC_092412.1, from coordinate 131,394,136 downwards.
CAGAGAACAAAGAATTATGACAGCAATTAGACTGGGTTAATTATGTGATATTTTCTGTTTAACTTCACCTTGGTATTGGTCAGACGATCAGATTAAAGCAAATCCTGAGCTAGAGTATAATTCACAAGATGATGACTGGGGATTTGTTCATTGAATGTATTTCAATGTATAATATTTATTTTGCATTAGTAGAATAGTGAACCCCATATATCTGTCTTGTTTTGAAAAGTTGTTATATGCGACTTATTTAATGTAGAGATTTTACATTTTTGGCAAAAAATAGACAGTTATAACTTGTAATAATAGCTGTTTGTGTTTTAACAAAATCATTTTTTTCGCCTGTGGGAGTTGTATGGCACTTGTGTGTTACAGATAATTTAGCCCCTGTGTGTTTACTTGAAGGAACACTAAATACAAAACTTGCACAAAAAATTACAGCAAATTGTCTATCACTCTTTTTCTTTCATTTGACCTTGTCTTTTCTGATATTATCAATGGTGTAACCAGCAGCTGCTGGCTCCAAAGACTACTAGGCCAGGTAAACTGCACCTTCAGTACACCTGCGTATATTGATATTAAACTGGAAAAATGTATAAAGAAATCTTCAGTTTTTTCTGCTTCCCTTGAACATCATGTCACAGGCAGAGAAGAAATAAATAATAATAATAAATAATAATAAAAAGTCGTTTAAAGGTATATACCTACTTATACTGTCCTATACTTATTCTATCCATTATCTTCTGGGCCCTCTATTGGTCACAAGAATGGGGGTCCCATTGATAGAGCAACAGACCACTCTATTTAAAACTATGGAAATTGCACAGCACTTTGCTAGCTCTTGCACTCACTGTCTATGAGAGCGGCAGAGATAGCCAAACACGATGGCTGTCTATCCTCCAGGACTTCAATAGTATTGAATGGAGCAGCAGGATGTAAACTTTACCTGACACTCCCTCAATAAGTGAGAACAACGCTCCCATTCTATTGAAAAGTGGTGGTCCCAGTGTTCCAATCCCTGTCTATCATATTGATATATTGATGTCCTATTTTTGGGATAAGACTTGGTACCTCCCCTTTAAGTCTCATTGGATAAGCTCAGACCCCTCAGTCAGGTTCCAGCCAAAGATAGATCAGATCAGCAGGCCTTTAAGCTATTTGCTCTGCAGGATGTTTTAGAAACATCCAGAAAATTATGAAGACTGATAAACTGCAGTAGTTCCTTTTATGTTAGGTGATGCTTTTATGAATATTAATGTATTCCCAGAAGCAGCCTCATTCTACAAAGTGACATTTTTATTTCTGATGTCCTCTTGCATGATAGAAGTGCCTTTGCACCCTCCGAAGCCCCAGTGCCTAAGTTTCTGCTGCCAATGCACCGTCATAGCCATTCCATTGTGTATTCCAATAAACTGCAGACATACAATTGCAAAAAAAAACTTTCTACATAAATAGCTTCTAATTCAGAAAATGTGAAGTTTTAATTTGAGGGCATTTATCATTTTCTCCTGTTTTTAAAGTGGCTATTTATTTTGTCTAGCACTACTAGTGACTTAATATATGTGGGTACATTTATTATTTAGTCACAGCATGTTTTCAGAGTATGTCTTGTTTGGTATGGTGATTTATGATGGCGATAAAAAATGCTCTAGCATAAGGCGAGTGGACTGATTTTGTGAAAATTGTTTTCCTCAATTTGAAAATGGCACAAGTGATAAATGGTGAGTGATAGTGATCTCTATATGCAAAGTTATAAAAGGAAGGATGTAAATTAGTGATAATGATAACATTACTGTAAATTGACACCTGAGTATAAATAAAGTATACATTTAAGTCAAAAAAGTTAAACTATTTTTTCCCCCAGAAATATAATTGTTAGTTGTTAAACTCCTCCTTTTCTGCAAATGTGTGCGAGGTGTGTGAGATGTGTAATGCAGGGACACACGTGACACCGCTCATTGCCTAAGGTAAAAACAGAGCATTCTTCGTTTTACAGAATTCTTAATTTTAATTTTTCAGACTGCCTGCACTTTTATCCATTACTCATTGTGAGTTCATTTTTTCCTCCAAATCATAAATGATTATATTCTTATATTAATAAATAGACACAAAGATAGATAAAATAGAAGATAGTCACAAATATATTGCTAGTTAGGCCTCTTTCACACTAGCGTATGCTGGGGATGGAGGAGGAGGGGTGAGCGCTGCTACTGAGGAGTAAACTATCTTTAAATCCTTGAAATTTTTCACATTTGTTTCATTTGGTGAAAAATTGGTTAGATCATTTTTTGTTTATTAATGTACTCTCTGCATCCCATCTTCACAGAAAAAACTGAAATGTAGAAATGTTTTTCTTATTTATTAAACAATAAAAACTGAAATATCACAGGGTCATAAGTATTCAGACCCTTTGCTCAGTATTGAGTAGAAGCACCAGCCATGAGTCTTCTTGGAAATGATGCAGCAAGGTTTTTTTTTATAATTGGGGATCCTCTGCCATTGCAGATCTTCTCCAGTTCCCTCAGATGGATGGTGAACATTGGTGAACAGCAATTTTCAAGTCTCTCCATAGATGCTCAATTGGATTTAGGTCAGGACTGTGGCTGGGCCAGTCAAGAATGGTCACAGGGTTGCTCTAAAGTGACTGCATTGTTATGTTAGGTGTGCTGAGGGTCATTGTCTTGTTTGAAGGTGATCCTTTGGCCCAATCTGAGGTCCAGAGAACTCTGGAAGTGCTTTTCATCCAGGATATCTACTTACTTGGCAGTATCCAAGTAAAATATATACATGAAACAGATGGATACATACATAAATATAGTAAATAGCTTAGTTAGGTTACATTCACACACATGTATGGGGGACGTATATACGGCCGACGTATGTACGGCCGATATATGTCCCCCATACATTTCTATGGGCTCACGGCCCTGTACGGGAGCGGTACGGTGCAGCACACATGTGGCACCGTACCGCTCAGTAGCCTGGGAAAAGAAAAGCCGTGCGCTGTATCTTCCTATGGAGAGGGGCGGGGGTGAGCGGCGCTCATCCCCTGCTCCTCTCCACAGCGCCGATGTATGCACGCCGTACTACGGTATGGCGGGCATACATCATGTGAATGTAGCCTCAAAGAGAACCTGTCACCCATAAAAAGGTACAAGGAGCTGCTAATGTAAGCAGCTCCTAGTCCTACAACAGGTGCAGTAGTGTTACACTGTTAGCTTTATCAGAGCCCTCCGATAAAGCTAGCAGAAACTGCGTGCTGTATAATAGAAACGCTGGACCGTGATGTAAGCGGTCGATCGAATTCATGAGGGGGTGGGACTAGGAGACAGTGACTGCCACATGAAGCTCGGCAGTCACCGCTTACCTACGGAGTAGGAGAGGTGGTCCGGTGCAGCGCCTCGGACTGCTCCCTCATGAATACACCCAACTGCTTACAGCATGGTCTGGCATATCTATTGTACAGCACGGCAGTGTCTGCTAGCTTATCGGAGGTTTCTGATACAGCTAACAGTGTTGCACTGCTACATCTGTTGTAGCACTAGTAGTTGCTTACTTTAGTAAGCAGCTCCTAGTGCCTTTTTATGGGTGACAAGTCCTCTTTAAATAGTTACACTGATGCATGTACAGTGTATGATCTTTTAAAAGTTTGTTTATTAATTTTTATTCAACCAAATATACATACTTCAGTAGAGTACTTAGACTTTTTTTTCATAAACATTGTGTAAAGCCTGATGAAAGTGTATTGAACCCTGCCCTTGGAATCCTTCCAGCATTTTGCATTTCATATGTATGAGTAGCTTTGCTTTTGTACCACTCCAGTCAGTCATGTATTGTTTTGCTATTGTTGTTATTTTTATTGTGTAGATAAATGATTTTTTTTATGTATAATACCTTAAACATTAAAAGGGATTTTTGGCTTGTGTGAGACTACTTTTGATGTTTGCTTTGGGCCTTAATACGATGCAGACATAATACATAAAAGCTCTTGCTCACTCTGTGTTACACCCATTAACACAAAAGTTGCAATGTTTTCTGAGATGCTTTTATTGAATTGCCAGTTATTCTGAACTTTTCACAGCTTGAACCAATAGTACATCACCAATAATGAAGGCTTCTCTTATGTGATGTGGTACAATAGGCCTAAAACAAGCAGACATCAAAAGAGGAACAATAAGCATTTTAAAAGCACAAGCAAAATCGACTTTTGTCAGGGAATCTTTTTTCTACATCTGCTGTTGCCACCAAACAATAAAAGGATGATGTTTCAGCAGGTGTGCCTTTCTTTCCTCAAACACAGGTCATTCCAACTTTTACAAAGCTCATGGTTTCAATAGCTGGTGGAAAATTCTACTGTAAGGCTTTCCGCTCGTTTTTTTCTACTTGAATGGGATGTTTTTATGTATGCATATTTGCACATTTGCCAGTCGTAAGTTCTGTGGTGTTCTGTGGCATTATTCATCATTTGACATTTCTTGCCATTCCTCTTGAATCCAGGTAATTTCCCAAATAATTTTTACCTTCTGTCATTCGACTCCTTAGTTTTCTGTTTTTTTATTGACCATATTATACAACAATACCTTCAAGCAAAGCCTCCTTTCAGTGCTGTCACCATGCATAGGACAACAGAATGTAAACTGTTCACATACTAAAATAAAAATAGCATACTATTATTATGTAAGACCTTGGTTATCTTTCGTTGGAATATAAAACCTCACACACTAGGTTCATTCACCAGAAGCAGAGCTGATATAAAAGGTTGTTAGGAGTTTCCTTACTTTTCCCAGCATTAATACTTACTGTATTCTTTTGCATGGTGATTTGCATCACTTTTGATTGATTATTACTAATATTCTCACTCTCAACATATATGCACATGTATTTAAATAGGCCCAGACACTTAAACTCACATAGGCCCAATTGCTCAGTGGAGAATCTGAAGTCTTTGTGCCCTTTTATGTAAGGATCTGGGTGCTAAAGGTTTTCATTTTTACTGGACTGAACGATGTAGCAGACGCTGTTTAGATGGTTCAGTCATATAATGCATGCAGATTTTGAGTTCTATCTAAGCTAGTGGGGGAAGTTTAGCTATTGTCTGTCTCATGCACACAAATGTTGTTTTAGGATGTAAGAGGACCATGCACATTGGTGACGAACCGGCCTATGTTCCATTGTTTGCTGAATGTGCGAAGGTAGCCTTCAAATTGTGCACAAAAAGTAGAGATGGGAATGCTCAACAAATTCTCTCACAATAGGATATACATGGACACAAAAGGACAAGATGGACCAATAATGAAAAGGAAGAGCGATCCAGCGCATAGGGTTAAAAGTACCTCCAAATTTTATTGTAGACTCCAAACATGGCAATACATGGAAGAAACGCACTACAGCACTGCGTCCAGGAGGTAGGCTACAGGCTCAAGCCTACGCGGTACACGCCCTTAGTCATGGCTGCCACATACCTGAATGCGGGAGACTGAAATAGTATGCACGGATGGGACGTCAGAGTGGGAAGAGAAAAGATCCCGCCCCCAGCAATGACGCGGTGCACCACTACTTTTTGACTAAGAGTGTGTAACGTGCTCGAAACGCGTAGGCTTGAGTCTGTAGCCTACCTCATGGACGCAGTGCTGTAGTGCGTTTTTCCATGTATTGCCATGTTTGGAGTCTACAATAAAATTTGGAGGTACTTTTAACCCTATGCAATGGATCGCTCTTCCTTTGGATTACTTTACCTGTTGAACACGTTGGTCACGTGGGGATCCGAGCTGTGCGATTGGAAGTCCTCCCTGAAAATCACCGGAACGGGTGAGCTCTACATACCTTCCATGCACAATTCTTTTTATAGACCAATAATGAAAGCCTGCTTATTCCATACCTCTCTCTCTCTCAGCTCTTACTCACTCCTCCCCTATTTTGTCTCCATAGTTATTTAATTTGAATCTGAATTCAGCAGTTATTTCAAAGTAAATGCCAGTTTAAAATGGAGGGTAGGAGAGGAGGAAAAGACTCTAAAAAGTGGATAAAAACCCTGTTTACAGGGATTAATTTGGATTAATTAAAACTGTGTTAAGTTAGTGACATTTACATAAAATTAAATTTAAAAAATATCACTATTTAAAAATGCTACTGTGCTGTGCCTAGGTTCCAAGTTACCCATTATTTTCTGCATTGTGCACACCTTTTCAATGTAAGTAAAGCCATATCCCTTTCCAACTCCACATGTTATGTGACCCACTCCACCTTACAATTTGCATGGATGTTATGCCATTTTGTATGTTACTATGTTTTGAAGTTACAATCACTTGCTTTACATAACAAGATATTGTGAGTCAAGATCTCTTGCCAAACAGATGAATTTGCTAGGTGAAAAGCTTACTGTGAGTTGCAAATAAAACAAATATGAAGTGTCTTATGATTCTGCATTGGAAATAAATTCCTCCTAATGCTACAAAATGTGTATTAGGCCAGAGGGAACATCTCTCTCAATCAAGATTGCTTTCTGTCTTCAATTGTCCAATTAGAGGAGGTGATCAGTAATGTGCAGTATCTAGCAGGATATCATGTATTCGGCAACCTAATGCTCTTCTCCAAGGGATTCTCTATTCCTAAGTCCCCATAGACGAGTAATAAAGGTGTGATTCGGTAATGCTTCAAGCCACACATACCACACGCAGCAGATCACATAACTAAAATGAAGCTCTGTACTTTGTACATGCACCACATGGTAAACAGATGATGTTTACTTTTTAACCCTTTCAAGACCCGTGACGTAATAGCACATCATGGGTCGGCTGTGGGTGCATAGCCCGTAATTCTTTGCTGCATATCACAGCAAAGACTTACCAGTAACACCCGCGATTGGTGCTAACACCGATCGCGGGTGTTAATCCACACATCGTAGCCGGCAAAGCTGCAAGCGCCATAAAAAAGATGGCGGCACCCATCGTCGCTCCCTGTGATGTCAACGGGGAGCGGCAATCAGTTGCCATGTCGTTTTAACTCATTCATTACTATGTGTTAATTGTACATTGTAATGTATGAGAATGAAAATCCCCACTGCCATACTGTAGTATGGCAGTATATGATAGGATCAATCAGACAACCTAGGGTTAAAGTACCCTAGGGAGTCTGAAAAATAGTAAAAGTGAAAATAAAAAAAAGTTAAAAAAAAATTATAATAAAAAAACCTAAAAATTCAAATCACCCCCACTCCCTAGAACTGATATAAATATAAATAAACAGTAAACATCATAAACACATTAGGTATCGCCGCGTACGAAAATGACCAATCAATCAAAATATAATAACTGTTTTTCGCTGCGTTTAACCCTGTAACGGAAAATAAATTTGAAAATGCCACTTTTTGCCATTTTCAAAAATTAAATAAAAAGTGATCAGAAGCTTGTACAGCCCTAAAAAAATAGCACTGAAAACGTCATCAGAAGTTGCAAAAAACTTTTTGTACAGGAGCTTTTAATTTTTGTAAATGTATTATAAAACCTATACAAATTTGGTATCCCTGTAATCAAAATGACCCAAAGAATATAGTAGACATGTCATTTGTAGTGCACAGTGAAAGCCGTGAAATCCGAGCCCACAAGAAAACGGTGCAAACGGTTTTTCACCAATTTCACTGCATTTGGAAATTTTTACGCCGCTTCCCAGTACACGGCATGGAAGAATAAATACCATCACTAAGAAGTACAGTTTGTTATGCAGAAAACAAGCCACCACACAGCTCTTTATGTGTAAAAAAAAAAAAAAGTTATTCATTTTTTATTTTGGGGAGTGAAAAATTTAAATGAAAAAAAAAGAGTCCTCCTCCTGTTCTAAAAATATAGGCTAGGCTCTCATTCTCAGCCTTGCTACTATTAGGGAATGAGGGGGGGGGGTTTGATATGCTTCTCCCCGTGGCAAAACCTGCTGCAAATTTAAAGGGGTTGTTCACTATAAGCACATTCCAGCAAATAATTGATAATGTTTGTGTAAGGAAAAGGTATCCAATATTCCAATGATTTCTGTATCAATTCTTAACGGTTTTTCGGGATCTCTTCTTGCTGTCGTGCAACAGGAAACTTCATTCTTTACTTCCTGTAGATAAACACTGGTCCATGGTCATGTGTCACACAGCTGCATGGCTCATTATATTAAACAGTGGGGCACATTTACTTACCCATTCCCTGTGTGATACCCGATCCGGACTGTCGGACGAGGATGAACTCTGCAGTGATTCATGAAGATTGTGTACCTGATATCCTTCATCCCCAATATTGTGTGCTTGGTGTCGCTTCCCCAATCAGATATGCACCTTCTTCTTCCCGGTGCATGTAAGTGCTTGGCTTGCGACACAATTTTGAAGTTAAATCCCGCGGTTTATCCGAATTCATTGGATCGTCCGATGGCCCGCCACCCCCGATTTGTGTTGCATGAAAGCTAACGCGATTGTGCCAAAATCCAATTGCATGCGCCAGAACCCCCTTTTAAATCCCTGTCCCAGCGGTGCAAAACGGAAATTGCCGGGATGTCTGACGCAAGTGCAGTCCGCGGGACACTTAGTGAATGAGCCTCAGTGTATTCAGAGCTGTTTGATGCTAACAAACTGGCCACCTGTGTGACATTATAGGCCAATGTTTATCTACAGAAAGTAAATAATTAAATTTCCTGTTGCATGACACCAAGAAAAGATCTAGAAAACTATAAATTGTTACAATTGATTGAGAAATATATATTGGAAATTTGTATAACTTTTCTCTGAACAAACAATATCATTTATTTGCTGAAATGTGCTCAACCCTTTAAACTGATTCAGATGAACCAGCCAGATCATGCTCCTGTATAAAATACCCCATAAATATTAATTTATAATAAGAGCCTCCACAATTAATAATGATATACACTCACCGGCCACTTTATTAGGTACACCATGCTAGTAACGATTTGGACCTCCTTTTGCCTTCAGAACTGCCTCAATTCTTCGTGGCATAGATTCAACAAGGTGCTGGAAGCATTCCTCAGAGATTTTGGTCCATATTGACATGATGGCATCACACAGTTGCCGCAGATTTGTCGGCTGCACATCCATGATGCGAATCTCCCGTTCCACCACATCCCAAAGATGCTCTATTGGATTGAGATCTGGTGACTGTGGAGGCCATTTGAGTACAGTGACCTCATTGTCATGTTCAAGAAACCAGTCTGAGATGATTCTAGCTTTATGACATGGCGCATTATCCTGCTGAAAGTAGCCATCAGATGTTGGGTACATTGTGGTCATAAAGGGATGGACATGGTCAGCAACAATACTCAGGTAGGCTGTGGTGTTGGTACCAAGGGGCCCAAAGAGTGCCAAGAAAATATTCCCCAAACCATGACACCACCATCAACAGCCTGAACCGTTGATACAAGGCAGGATGGATCCCTGCTTTCATGTTGTTGACGCCAAATTCTGACCCTACCATCCGAATGTCGCAGCAGAAATCGAGACTCATTAGACAAGGCAACGTTTTTCCAATCTTCTACTGTCCAATTTCGATGAGCTTGTGCAAATTGTAGCCTCAATTTCCTGTTCTTAGCTGAAAGGCGTGGCACCCGGTGTGGTCTTCTGCTGCTGTAGCCCATCTGCCTCAAAGTTCGACGTACTGTGCGTTCAGAGATGCTCTTCTGCCTACCTTGGTTGTAACAGGTGGCGATTTGAGTCACTGTTGCCTTTCTATCAGCTCGAACCAGTCTGCCCATTCTCCTCTGACCTCTGGCATCAACAAGGCATTTCCACCCACAGAACTGCCGCTCACTGGATGTTTTTTCTTTTTCGGACCATTCTCTGTAAACCCTAGAGATGGTTGTGCGTGAAAATCCCAGTAGATCAGCAGTTTCTGAAATACTCAGACCAGCCCTTCTGGCACCAACAACCATGCCATGTTCAAAGGCACTCAAATCACCTTTCTTCCCCATACTGATGCTCGGTTTAAACTGCAGGAGATTGTCTTGACCATGTCTACACGGCGCCGCCTCGCAACCACTAAGATAAATAAATCACCTGGGCCAGATGGCATACACCCCCGGGTTCTGCATGAATTATGTACGGTGATAGACAGACCATTATTTTTAATATTTGAAGATTCACTTAGGACTGGTTATGTTCCACAGGACTGGCGCATAGCAAATGTGGTACCAATATACAAAAAAGGATCAAATAGTGATCCTGGAAACTACAGACCCGTGAGTCTAACTGCTGTGGTGGGGAAAATATTTGAGGGGTTTATCAGAGATGCTATCCTGGAGTATCTCACTGTGCACAACCTTATAACCCAGCGTCAGCATGGATTTATGAGAGATCGGTCCTGTCAGACTAATCTGATTGGTTTCTACAAGGAGGTAAGTTCAAGACTGGATCTGGGGGACGCTGTGGATGTTGTATATCTGGACTTCTCAAAGGCATTTGACACCGTGCCACATAAAAGGTTGGTATATAAAATGAGACTGTTGGGAATAGGAGAAAATCTGTGTATTTGGGTAAGTAATTGGCTTAGTGATAGAAAACAGAGGGTAGTCATTAATGGCACATTCTCAGATTGGGTTGATGTTACCAGTGGAGTGCCACAGGGGTCAGTATTGGGGCCACTTCTTTTTAATATTTTTATTAATGACCTTGTAGTGGGTTTACACAGTCAAGTTTCAATATTTGCAGATGATACTAAGCTGTGTAAAGTAATAAATACTGAGGTCGATAGTCTAGCATTACAGAGGGATTTGTGGAAGCTTGAGGAGTGGGCAGAGAAATGGTTGATGAGGTTTAATGTAGATAAATGTAAAGTTATGCACTTGGGCCATGGAAACATTAAGTATAATTATGTTCTAAACGGTCAATTACTTAGTAAAACTGGAGCTGAAAAGGACTTGGGGGTATTGGTGGATGGTAAACTTAATTTTAGTGACCAGAGCCAGGAGGCTGCTGCTAAAGCAAATAAAATAATAGGATGTATCAAAAGAGGAATAGATTCTCATGATAAAGACATAGTTTTGCCCTTATACAAATCCCTGGTCAGACCACACATGGAATATTGTGTACAGTTTTGGGCACCAGTGTATAAAAAGGATATAGTAGAGCTGGAACGGGTGCAGAGGAGAGCAACCAGGATTATTAGGGGAATGGGGGAACTAGAATACACTGACAGATTAAAAAATTTGGGATTATTCAGTTTAGAAAAAAGACGACTGAGGGGAGACCTCATTACAATGTACAAATACCTGAACGGACAGTACAAGGATCTCTCCAAAGATCTTTTTAAACCTCGGCCTGTGACCAGGACAAGGGGGCATCCTCTACGCCTAGAGGAGAGGCGATTCTACCATCAACATAGACAAAGGTTCTTTACTGTACGAGCAGTGAGACTGTGGAACTCTCTGCCGCAGGAGGTTGTTATGGCGGACTCTATGTACATGTTCAAGAGAGGCCTGGATGCCTTTCTGGAGAGAAAAAATATCACGGGTTATGGGGATAAAACATTTATTTAATTCTTAAAGGTTGGACTTGATGGACTTGCGTCTCCTTCCAGCCTTATATACTATGATACTATGATACATGCCTAAATGCACGGAGTTGCCGCCATATGATTGGCTGATTAGAAATTAAGTGTTATTGAGCAGTTGGACAGGTGTACCTAATAAAGTGGCCGGTGAGTGTATATCTCATGCCCCCTACTTACTTATTATACCTGTACAAATTTTGAGCGATCAACTGAAATGGCAAATTCAGTAAGGGTCCAGGTAACTGTCATATTTTCTTCCAAAATAGTTTAAAAAAACAAAACCACTTGCTTCCGCATATTACAGAAAAACACAGTCCATGTAAACTGGCTTGACTCATGTGTTTTCCATCTACCAGCATGGGCAGTCAATGTCACAATTGCTGATTCTTTGCTTTGTAACACCACCAGTTCTGCACACTACAGACTACCAGACTGCAAAACACACGACCCACAGCTTACCTGAGCTTCTTGGCTTTACCTGTTGGCCAAAACCTGGTCTGGATATGTGGTCGTAATGATCCCACCTTGCTCTTTGACTACTCCAGTAAATCCGGTCCAGATCAAATTTAGGAAGCAGTTATACTACATATTGAAAAAAAAGTCAGAAACCTAAGGTTTCTCTGACCAAACACTTATCGACTTCACTGAGGCCAATTTATTATCTTAAAGGCACACTGTCCCAGCTTTTTCCCCACTAAACTACAAGCCCCCTCAGGTAGGGTATTAAATATCCTTTCTAGAATTATAATTTTTTTTTAAATTGGCCTATTTACATATAAAAATAAAATCTCTAAAATTGTATGCAAATAAACTGAAAAGAGCTGAATAGAACCTGGGGGATTAGTCACATTTAGAGGGGGGAGTGGTAGCATAATTTCAGATGTCTTAGGCTCTATAGTAGTTTATTCTAAACATTGGACCTATTGTGACTGCAGGGATTTAGAAACACCTTTTTACACATAAAGCTGCCTAAGGCAGCGCAAGATTACCCATATCCGTACAACAAATGTTTGAGCTACAGAAAAAGGGATAGGGAAAGTTATAGTACAGTATATACTTCAGTATAAGCCAAGTTTTTTAGCACAAAAACTGTGCTGAAAAACATAAGTCGGCTTATACTCAAGTCTATTTAAAAAACCCTCTGTACTCAGCTTTCCAACGCCCCCCGCAGGTCCTCTTCTGTCTTCAGCTCCGGCTTTATCATTGGGTCCCCACATTGCGTCGCACACAATATGATGTCAAACACTTGCCGACATCATAGTGTGTGCGCTGCCATCGGAAGGCACCCCGCTGGAACCCAAAGACGGAGCCAGAGGACCTGCATGGGCTGCTGGCTATATACTGGGGACAGGGGGCTACTGGCTATATACTAGGGGGGAGATGCTAGCTTTATACTAGAGGTCAGAGGCTGGCTATATACTGGGGGACATGTACTTGCTGGCTTTACTCGGAAGGCTGTGACCAATGCATTTCCCACCCTAAGCTTATACTTGAGTCAATAGGTTTTTCCCATTTTTTTTAATTAAAATGAGGTGCCTTGGCTTATACTCAGGCAGCTTATACTCGACTATATACAGTAATTTTAATGGATTTTTTTGCAGCTCACTTTGTTGCCTGTACCTTTCTCTGTACCTCTTAAAAGCCACAGTCCTGATGTGATTTGAAAGATACAATTCTTATCTTTAATATATTTAATATATTTTTTTATATATTGATATCACATATTTAATTTATTAAATGTATTCATATTTAATTTTTATTTTTAGCAATAAAAATTGTTCATTCAATGAAATATCCGTTTACCCTGCTAAGTGTTATATCCTGTTCTTTTCTTCAATTTTAGCCTACAGAGGCTTTCCTCACAGTGTACAGCTGTTTTCTACTGGACGTGACAACTTTGTAGTTAAAATACCATTTAAATATTTAAACTTACTGAAAACATGTTGCACATGCTCTATTTGAAAGGACTTGCTTTTTATGCTTGCCAGGGTAATAAGTCATTTTCTTCACTCAAATTCTGAGTAAAAGACTCTAATCAAGAATTGCCATTTACAGGAAGTTACACACTAACATGCTTTTTGATGTGGTCAAGTTATTCACATCAATAGAATGCAATATGGTCTTTGATAATAATATTCTGTTTAGAAACAAACATTTTTGTTGGGATAATTTATTTTCACACATTTATTTGTTACTACACAATTTGAATTTGGAATTATGAGGTACAGAAACTCTGTAACCCACTCTGCGTATGCTGCCTATCCTGGTGCACCTTGTGCTCCTTGTTTGATGAAGAGGAAGAGCTAGATTTATAAATTAAATTTCAATGCTATATAATTTATGAACAATAATATATGAACATATAAAAACAATGGGGCAGATTTACTTACCCGGTCCGTTCGCGATCCAGCGGCGTGTTCTCTGCGCTGGATTCGGGTCCGGCCGGGATTCATCAAGGCAGTTCCTCCGACGTCCACCATGTGGCGCTGCTGCGCTGAAGTTCCCTGAAATGCACTGAAGTTCACGATCCTATCCTGGATGAAGGTGAGTGCAAGCTCTGCGACACAATTTCCTTTTTTAAATGCGGCGGTTTTTCCGAATCCGCCGGGTTTTCGTTCGGCCACGCCCCCCGTTTTCCGTTGCGTGCATGCCGGTGCCGATGCGCCACAATCCGATCGCGTACGCCAAAATCCCGGGGCAATTCAGGTACAATCGGCGCAAATCGGAAATATTCAGGTAACACGTCGGGAAAACGCGAATCGGGCCCTTAGTAAATGACCCCCACTCTCTCTGGCCCAAATGAGCCTTTACTGCCACACATTTCAAAAACAGACTACTGTGTAGTCTATGAGGTTCCTGAAAGCCTCCTGAGAGATAATTAATGCATTTAGCTTGGGTTCCCTATGAAACTTTTCCTCGCACCCTCATGAGTACCATTTAGTAGCTCACATGAACCATTGATGCAGTACTAGCAACCAGGTGGATATTGGACATATGTATAATATTCTAGAAAAACAGAAATGCCAGAACACCAAGAATTGAGGTAATAAAAATAAAAGTACTTTTATGACCATGTGTCCATGCAACGCTTCTGCTCCTTCACACATAGAAGGCTTGAGAAAGGCTACAGTGCAAAAGGAGCTAACACATTGATTGGATGCATTGTAATAAAAGTACTTTGATTTTTTTTTTCACCTCAAGTCTGACATTGAGTGCTAACATTTTTGTTTTTCTACCTTTTTGATGAATAACTCTGTTTTGATAGGATTCTTCAACAATGTCATTTATTTATCCCACATGTGCTGCTCTCCTTTTTCTATTCTATATTATTTTATGTCTACTAGCTTTACTAGTATGAAAAGATTACCCTCAAATTACATCCCATAACCCCTTCTCTACATGTAGGGGCAAACATTGTAAGCCTTGCAGCTACCTATGTCTCAGTTATTTGACAATATACCCACCAACTGCTAGTTCTAACAATAAAAAGTTAATGATCTCCTAAAGTGGGCATATTTGGCAGCGTGCAATGCTTAAATTGTAAGACATTAAAATATTTCATGGAGAAACTTCTGGACTTATGGGTCTAGTTGCAACTAGAACCACTGCAACTTTTATATTTATATCACTATACACAACAAACAGCAGGAGTTTAGCTCAGTTGATACCTTTGCTGATGTGCAGGCAAAGCTTCCAACGTCCAACCCATTATAACATTAGAATAGAATGTTGCAAGAGAACTACTTTCTCCCCATACCTTATATTTACCACCTTGTTTAGAGAAAGGTTAAGATTAGAGATGAGCGAACACTAAAATGCTCGGGTACTCGTTATTCGAGACGAACTTTTCCCGATGCTCGAGTGCTCGTCTCGAATAACGAACCCCATTGAAGTCAATGGGAGACTCGAGCATTTTTCAAGGGGACCAAGGCTCTGCACAGGGAAGCTTGGCCAAACACCTGGGAACCTCAGAAAAGGATGGAAACACCACGGAAATGTACAGGAAACAGCAGGGGCAGCATGCATGGATGCCTCTGAGGCTGCATAATCGCACCATTATGCCGAAATTATGGGCAACAGCATGGCCATGACAGAGTGACAGAATGAAGCTAGATAGCATCTAAAACATCCAATAATTGACCCTGACACTATAGGGGACGGCATGCAGAGGCAGAGGCAGTGGCAGCAGGCTAGAGAGTGGCATGGCGACATACCCTAATTGGACTCAGGCTTCAAACCAATGGGTGTCAGAGAGGAACCAAAGGAGGTGAGCAAGAAGCACTCAAATAATATCGGTACATGATAAAAGTTTGCCAGTATATTTTGTGGATTACACAGCAGGGTGGCGACAAAGTTAACATGGAAGCCATGAAAACAACCCAAAATTCTGCCTGACACAGCTCGTTTGATAAGGGGACCATGTATGCTTACAGTTCATGCCAGTCGCTGCACTGGCTGCCAGTCTCCTTTCGAATACAGTTTAAAATAATAATAACCCTCATCCATAAAGCTCTGTATAATGCTGCACCCCCCTACCTCTCCTCTCTTATCTCAGTCTATCGCCCAACCCGTGCTCTTAGATCCGCCAGTGATCTTAGATTAACCTCTACCCTAGTGCGGACCTCCCACTCGCGTCTCCAAGACTTCTCTAGAGCTGCACCAATTCTATGGAATGCTCTGCCCTGGACTATCAGACTAATACCTAACCTCCAAAGTTTCAAACGTGCTCTTAAAACCCATTTCTTTAGGCAAGCCTATAACACTCATTAACTGCATGAAGTTTTAACTCTTCTACTAACCCGTCCTGTGTCGTCCTCCCATCTGTTATCCAGCAACCAACAGGCACCAGACTTCTCTGCAGTCCCATTCACCCTGGACCTGGTATATAAGATGACGGCTGAGTGGTTCAAGCGACAGCAATTCCATTTATTATATTTTTTTCTATTCCCTAAGAAGAATGGCTTGACCATTAAATATTCTTTTACCTCGTGTTACCCCATCATCTTCATAAACCGTAAGCTCTGGCGAGCAGGGACCTCACTCCTGTTGTTCCATACAAATGTTGTGCTCTGTTACATTACATTTGTATTTGTTTCCTATGATTTGTAAAGCGCTACAGAATATGATGACGCTATATAAATAAAGATTATTATTATTATTATTATGGAGGCAGTGAACTAGTAGTAGATTAAAGGTGCTGCAACTATGTTAGTTGGATCTTGGGATGGAGCTGGCGCTCTGCAGCCAGGCGAGCTTTTGCCAATCCAAGCCCCTGTCTCTAGGCTACTCCCCAAACAGCACTTCTAAGAACCTTTTGTATAAGATCAAGTGTAGTAGCGTTCTTATAAGTTTAGGATATGGCGGGTGAGGGGAATGTAAACAGATGCGCAAGAAGCGCTGAAATAATATCCCTAAATGGTAAAAGTTTGCAAGTATATTTTGTGGATTACACAGCAGGGTGGCGACAAAGTTAACAACTTTGATGTGGAATGCCCTGTAATAGCTCTTGGGCGGTGTGCCTTTTATCGCCTAGGCTCAGCAGTTTCAGCACCGCCTGCTGTCGCTTAGCGACGGCACTGCTGCTGTGCCTAGAGCTACCGACTGATGGCGCCATGCCCACGGATGGTAATTCGGAGGAGGAGGAGGTGGAGGAGGGGTGGGAGGAGGTATAGTAGGCCTTTGAGACCTGGACCGAGGTAGGCCCCGCAATTCTCTGCGTCGGCAGTATATGACCAGCCCCAGGGTCAGACTCGGTCCCAGCCTGCACCAAGTTAAGTGTAGTAGCGTTCTTATAAGTTTGGGATATGGCGGGTGAGGGGAATGTAAACAGATGCGCAAGAAGCGCATGATGCGCATGGAGCTGGCGCTCCGCTGCCAGGCGAGCTTTCGCCAATTCAAGCCCCTGTCTCTAGGCTACTCCCCAAACAGCACTTCTAAGAACCTTTTGTATAAGATCAAGTGTAGTAGCGTTCTTATAAGTTTAGGATATGCCGGGTGAGGGGAATGTAAACAGATGCGCAAGAAGCGCATGATGCGCATGGAGCTGGCGCTCCGCTGCCAGGCGAGCTTTCGCCAATTCAAGCCCCTGTCTCTAGGCTACTCCCCAAACAGCACTTCTAAGAACCTTTTGTATAAGATCAAGTGTAGTAGCGTTCTTATAAGTTTAGGATATGCCGGGTGAGGGGAATGTAAACAGATGCGCAAGAAGCGCATGATGCGCATGGAGCTGGCGCTCCGCTGCCAGGCGAGCTTTCGCCAATTCAAGCCCCTGTCTCTAGGCTACTCCCCAAACAGCACTTCTAAGAACCTTTTGTATAAGATCAAGTGTAGTAGCGTTCTTATAAGTTTAGGATATGCCGGGTGAGGGGAATGTAAACAGATGCGCAAGAAGCGCATGATGCGCATGGAGCTGGCGCTCCGCTGCCAGGCGAGCTTTCGCCAATTCAAGCCCCTGTCTCTAGGCTACTCCCCAAACAGCACTTCTAAGAACCTTTTGTATAAGATCAAGTGTAGTAGCGTTCTTATAAGTTTAGGATATGCCGGGTGAGGGGAATGTAAACAGATGCGCAAGAAGCGCTGAAATAATATCCCTAAATGGTAAAAGTTTGCCAGTATATTTTGTGGATAACACAGCAGGGTGGCGACAAAGTTAACAACTTTGATGTGGAATCCATGAAAACAACCCAAATTTCTGCCTGACACACCTCGTTTGATAAAGGGACGATGTATGGAGGCAGCTATATGGACGACTTTTGGAGGTAGCAATGGAGACAACGTGTGGAGGCTGCTATGGAGACAATTTAATTTGGATAGTGCCTGTATGTGGCAGTCCCAAACATTTTTCAAACCAGAGGAGCAGGTAGGTGGCCCTCCAGTAAAATGGAATAGATTGAGTGCCTGTATGTGGCAGTCCCAAAAATGTTTCAAACCAGAGGAGCAGGTAGGTGGCCCTCCAGTAAAATGGAATAGATTGAGTGCCTGTATGTGGCAGTCCCAAAAATGTTTCAAACCAGAGGAGCAGGTAGGTGGCCCTGCAGTAAAATGGAATAGATTGAGTGCCTGTATGTGGCACTCACAAAAATTGTTTCAAACAGAGGACCGGGTAGGTGGCCCTCCAGAAAAATTAAATGCATGAAGTACTATAGCAAGAGCCAGTGGGCCCTGTCAAAAAATAGCCATTTTCCTCTGCTTTACTGTACAAAGAGGAGGAGAAGGAGGAAAATGAGGAGGAGGAGGAGGAGTGGATCAATTATTCAGGTTGAGCTTCCTTCACCTGGTGGAGATTGGAAATTCTGAGAAATCCAGCCTTTATTCATTTTAATAAGCGTCAGCCTGTCAGCGCTGTCAGTCGACAGGCGTGTACGCTTATCGGTGATGATGCCACCAGCTGCACTGAAAACCCGCTCGGACAAGACGCTAGCGGCAGGGCAGGCAAGAACCTCCAAGGCGTACAGCGCCAGTTCGTGCCACATGTCCAGCTTTGAAACCCAGTAGTTGTAGGGAGCTGTGTGATCATTTAGGACGATGGTATGGTCAGCTACGTACTCCCTCACCATCTTTCTGTAAAGATCAGCCCTACTCTGCCGAGACTGGGGACAGGTGACAGTGTCTTGCTGGGGTGACATAAAGCTGGCAAAAGCCTTGTAAAGCGTACCCTTGCCAGTGCTGGACAAGCTGCCTGCTCGCCTACTCTCCCTCGCTACTTGTCCCGCAGAACTACGCACTCTGCCGCTAGCGCTGTCAGAAGGGAAATACTGTTTCAGCTTGTGCACCAGGGCCTGCTGGTATTCATGCATTCTCACACTCCTTTCCTCTCCAGGGATGAGAGTGGGAAGATTTTGCTTGTACCGTGGGTCCAGGAGAGTGAACACCCAGTAATCGGTGCTGGAATAAATTCTTTGAACGCGAGGGTCACGGGATAGGCAGCCTAGCATGAAATCTGCCATATGCGCCAGAGTACCAACGCGTAAGAATTCACTCCCCTCACTGGCCTGACTGTCCATTTCCTCCTCCTCCAACTCCTCCAACTCCTCTTCTTCTGCCCATACACGCTGAACAGTGAAGGACTCAACAATGGTCCCCTCTTGTGTCTCGCCAACATTCTCCTCCTCTTCCTCCTCATCCTCCTCCACCTCCACCTCCTCCGATATGCGCTGAGAAACAGACCTCAGGGTGCTTTGGCTATCAACAAGGGAATATTCTTCCCCCGTCTCTTGTGACGAGCGCAAAGCTTCCGACTTCATGCTGACCAGAGAGTTTTTCAACAGGCCAAGCAGCGGGATGGTGAGGCTGATGATGGCGGCATCGCCACTGACCATCTGTGTTGACTCCTCAAAGTTACTCAGCACCTGACAGATATCAGACATCCACGTCCACTCCTCATTGTAGACTTGAGGAAGCTGACTGACCTGACTACCAGTTCTGGTGGAAGTTGACATCTGGCAGTCTACAATCGCTCTGCGCTGCTGGTAAACTCTGGATAACATGGTCAGTGTTGAATTCCACCTCGTGGGCACGTCGCACAACAGTCGGTGAGCGGGCAGTTGGAGGCTGCGCTGCGCTGCCCTGAGAGTGGCAGCATCTGGGCTGGACTTCCTGAAATGCGCACAGATGCGGCGCACCTTCGTGAGCAAATCAGACAGATTGGGGTATGTCTTGAGGAAACGCTGCACTATCAGATTTAACACATGGGCCAGGCATGGCACATGTGTCAGTCTGCCGAGTTGCAGAGCCGCCACCAGGTTACGGCCGTTGTCACACACAACCATTCCCGGCTTGAGGTTCAGCGGTGCCAGCCACAGATCAGTCTGCGCCGTGATGCCCTGTAATAGCTCTTGGGCGGTGTGCCTTTTGTCGCCTAGGCTCAGCAGTTTGAGCACCGCCTGCTGTCGCTTAGCGACGGCACTGCTGCTGTGCCTAGAGCTACCGACTGATGGCGCCGTGCCCACGGATGGTAGTTCGGAGGAGGAGGTGGAGGAGGGGTGGGAGGAGGAGGAGGCATAGTAGGCCTGAAACACCTGGACCGAGGTAGGCCCCGCAATCCTCGGCGTCGGCAGTATATGAGCAGCCCCAGGGTCAGACTCGGTCCCAGCCTCCACCAAGTTAACCCAATGTGCCGTCAGCGAAATATAGTGGCCCTGCCCGGCAGCACTCGTCCACGTGTCCGTGGTCAGGTGGACCTTGTCAGAAACGGCGTTGGTCAGGGCACGGATGATGTTGTCTGACACGTGCTGGTGCAGGGCTGGGACGGCACATCGGGAAAAGTAGTGGCGGCTGGGGACCGAATACCGAGGGGCGGCCGCCGCCATGAGGTTGCGAAAGGCCTCGGTCTCTACTAGCCTATAGGGCAGCATCTCCAGGCTAAGCAATCTGGAGATGTGCACATTAAGGGCTTGGGCGTGCGGGTGGGTTGCACTATATTTGCGTTTCCGCTCCAGCGTCTGGGGTATGGAGAGCTGAACGCTGGTGGATGCTGTGGAGGATCGTGGAGGCGACGATGGGGTTTTTGTGCCAGGGTCCTGGGCAGGGGGCTGACTAGCAGCTGACACAGGGGAAGGAGCAGTGGTGTGCACGGCCGGAGGTGAACGGGCTTGTTGCCACTGAGTGGGGTGCTTAGCATTCATATGCCTGCGCATACTGGTGGTAGTTAAGCTAGTAGTGGTGGAACCCCTGCTGAGCCTGGTTTGGCAAATGTTGCACACCACAGTCCGTCGGTCATCCGGTGTTTCCTTAAAGAACCTCCACACTTCTGAAGATCTAGCCCTCGCCGCAAGAGCCCTCACCACGGGAGCTTCACTAGTTGACAGTGGCGCTGATGCACCAGCTCTGGCCCTGCCTCTCCGTCTGGCCCCACCACTGCCTCTTCCAACCTGTTCAGGTCGAGGACTCTCCTCCGTCTCAGAAGCACTGTGTTCACCCGGCCTCTCAACCCAGCTTGGGTCTGTCACCTCATCATCCTCCGATCCCTCAGTCTGCTCCCCCCTCGGACTTCCTGCCCTGACAACAACTTCCCCACTGTCTGACAACCGTGTCTCCTCATCGTCGGACACCTCTTTACACACTTCCACTACGTCAAGAAGGTCATCATCACCCACAGACTGTGACTGGTGGAAAACCTGGGCATCGGAAAATTGCTCAGCAGCAACCGGACAAGTGGTTTGTGACTGTGGGAAGGGTCCAGAAAACAGTTCCTCAGAGTATGCCGGTTCAAATGCCAAATTTTCCTGGGAGGGGGCAGACTGGGGGGGAGGAGGCTGAGGTGCAGGAGCTGGAGGAGTGGGGATTTCGGTGACATGGGTGGACTGCGTGGAAGACTGACTGGTGGTGGACAAATTGCTCGAAGCATTGTCAGCAATCCACGACATCACCTGTTCGCACTGTTCTGGCCTCAACAGTGCTCTACCACGAGTCCCAGTAACTTCAGACATGAACCTAGGGAGTGTAGCTCTGCGGCGTTCCCCTGCTCCCTCATCAGCAGGTGGTGTCTCACCCCGCCCAGGACCACGGCCTCTGACCCCTGCAGTAGTTGGACGCCCACGTCCCCGCCCTCGTCCTCTACCCCTAGCCCTCGGGTTAAACATTTTTAAAATGAGAGTTATAACTTTTTTTTTTTTTTTACTTCTTTTTGTTTTTTTTGGTGTTTTTTTGTGTTTTTTTTTTTTTTTTGTGTTTTTTTTTTTTTTTTGAGTTTTTAAAACCAAACAATCCTATCCTATTGCTATGGCTATTTTCTAGCCAAGTATCAAAGGAAGCACACTACTATGCCAGATGAGATGACACTGAGTTATTGCCTAATAGAAATCCAACCCCTACTGAATTTTGCCACTTCGGCCTTTGCTATGGATATGTGCGCCACTAAGCGCAGAACACAGCGGTCGCAAGTCTCACTACAAATTGCTCAGAATTGGCAAGTACATGCACTGCAGAAACTACAGCCACCAGCAGATCAACCAGAAATCAAATATATAGAACGCTACTGTAGGCTTCAAGAAGCTGTTTGTATTCTCCTATGGCTATTTTCTAGCCAAGTATCAAAGGAAGCACACTACTATGCCAGATGAGATGACACTGAGTTATTGCCTAATAGAAATCCAACCCCTACTGAATTTTGCCACTTCGGCCTTTGCTATGGATATGTGCGCCACTAAGCGCAGAACACAGCGGTCGCAAGTCTCACTACAAATTGCTCAGAATTGGCAAGTACATGCACTGCAGAAACTACAGCCACCAGCAGATCAACCAGAAATCAAATATATAGAACGCTACTGTAGGCTTCAAGAAGCTGTTTGTATTCTCCTATGGCTATTTTCTAGCCAAGTATCAAAGGAAGCACACTACTATGCCAGATGAGATGACACTGAGTTATTGCCTAATAGAAATCCAACCCCTACTGAATTTTGCCACTTCAGCCTTTGCTATGGATATGTGCGCCACTAAGCGCAGAACACAGCGGTCGCAAGTCTCACTACAAATTGCTCAGAATTGGCAAGTACATGCACTGCAGAAACTACAGCCACCAGCAGATCAACCAGAAATCAAATATATAGAACGCTACTGTAGGCTTCAAGAAGCTGTTTGTATTCTCCTATGGCTATTTTCTAGCCAAGTATCAAAGGAAGCACACTACTATGCCAGATGAGATGACACTGAGTTATTGCCTAATAGAAATCCAACCCCTACTGAATTTTGCCACTTCGGCCTTTGCTATGGATATGTGCGCCACTAAGCGCAGAACACAGCGGTCGCAAGTCTCACTACAAATTGCTCAGAATTGGCAAGTACATGCACTGCAGAAACTACAGCCACCAGCAGATCAACCAGAAATCAAATATATAGAACGCTACTGTAGGCTTCAAGAAGCTGTTTGTATTCTCCTATGGCTATTTTCTAGCCAAGTATCAAAGGAAGCACACTACTATGCCAGATGAGATGACACTGAGTTATTGCCTAATAGAAATCCAACCCCTACTGAATTTTGCCACTTCGGCCTTTGCTATGGATATGTGCGCCACTAAGCGCAGAACACAGCGGTCGCAAGTCTCACTACAAATTGCTCAGAATTGGCAAGTACATGCACTGCAGAAACTACAGCCACCAGCAGATCAACCAGAAATCAAATATATAGAACGCTACTGTAGGCTTCAAGAAGCTGTTTGTATTCTCCTATGGCTATTTTCTAGCCAAGTATCAAAGGAAGCACACTACTATGCCAGATGAGATGACACTGAGTTATTGCCTAATAGAAATCCAACCCCTACTGAATTTTCCCACTTCGGCCTTTGCTATGGATATGTGCGCCACTAAGCGCAGAACACAGCGGTCGCAAGTCTCACTACAAATTGCTCAGAATTGGCAAGTACATGCACTGCAGAAACTACAGCCACCAGCAGATCAACCAGAAATCAAATATATAGAACGCTACTGTAGGCTTCAAGAAGCTGTTTGTATTCTCCTATGGCTATTTTCTAGCCAAGTATCAAAGGAAGCACACTACTATGCCAGATGAGATGACACTGAGTTATTGCCTAATAGAAATCCAACCCCTACTGAATTTTGCCACTTCGGCCTTTGCTATGGATATGTGCGCCACTAAGCGCAGAACACAGCGGTCGCAAGTCTCACTACAAATTGCTCAGAATTGGCAAGTACATGCACTGCAGAAACTACAGCCACCAGCAGATCAACCAGAAATCAAATATATAGAACGCTACTGTAGGCTTCAAGAAGCTGTTTGTATTCTCCTATGGCTATTTTCTAGCCAAGTATCAAAGGAAGCACACTACTATGCCAGATGAGATGACACTGAGTTATTGCCTAATAGAAATCCAACCCCTACTGAATTTTGCCACTTCGGCCTTTGCTATGGATATGTGCGCCACTAAGCGCAGAACACAGCGGTCGCAAGTCTCACTACAAATTGCTCAGAATTGGCAAGTACATGCACTGCAGAAACTACAGCCACCAGCAGATCAACCAGAAATCAAATATATAGAACGCTACTGTAGGCTTCAAGAAGCTGTTTGTATTCTCCTATGGCTATTTTCTAGCCAAGTATCAAAGGAAGCACACTACTATGCCAGATGAGATGACACTGAGTTATTGCCTAATAGAAATCCAACCCCTACTGAATTTTGCCACTTCGGCCTTTGCTATGGATATGTGCGCCACTAAGCGCAGAACACAGCGGTCGCAAGTCTCACTACAAATTGCTCAGAATTGGCAAGTACATGCACTGCAGAAACTACAGCCACCAGCAGATCAACCAGAAATCAAATATATAGAACGCTACTGTAGGCTTCAAGAAGCTGTTTGTATTCTCCTATGGCTATTTTCTAGCCAAGTATCAAAGGAAGCACACTACTATGCCAGATGAGATGACACTGAGTTATTGCCTAATAGAAATCCAACCCCTACTGAATTTTCCCACTTCGGCCTTTGCTATGGATATGTGCGCCACTAAGCGCAGAACACAGCGGTCGCAAGTCTCACTACAAATTGCTCAGAATTGGCAAGTACATGCACTGCAGAAACTACAGCCACCAGCAGATCAACCAGAAATCAAATATATAGAACGCTACTGTAGGCTTCAAGAAGCTGTTTGTATTCTCCTATGGCTATTTTCTAGCCAAGTATCAAAGGAAGCACACTACTATGCCAGATGAGATGACACTGAGTTATTGCCTAATAGAAATCCAACCCCTACTGAATTTTCCCACTTCGGCCTTTGCTATGGATATGTGCGCCACTAAGCGCAGAACACAGCGGTCGCAAGTCTCACTACAAATTGCTCAGAATTGGCAAGTACATGCACTGCAGAAACTACAGCCACCAGCAGATCAACCAGAAATCAAATATATAGAACGCTACTGTAGGCTTCAAGAAGCTGTTTGTATTCTCCTATGGCTATTTTCTAGCCAAGTATCAAAGGAAGCACACTACTATGCCAGATGAGATGACACTGAGTTATTGCCTAATAGAAATCCAACCCCTACTGAATTTTCCCACTTCGGCCTTTGCTATGGATATGTGCGCCACTAAGCGCAGAACACAGCGGTCGCAAGTCTCACTACAAATTGCTCAGAATTGGCAAGTACATGCACTGCAGAAACTACAGCCACCAGCAGATCAACCAGAAATCAAATATATAGAACGCTACTGTAGGCTTCAAGAAGCTGTTTGTATTCTCCTATGGCTATTTTCTAGCCAAGTATCAAAGGAAGCACACTACTATGCCAGATGAGATGACACTGAGTTATTGCCTAATAGAAATCCAACCCCTACTGAATTTTCCCACTTCGGCCTTTGCTATGGATATGTGCGCCACTAAGCGCAGAACACAGCGGTCGCAAGTCTCACTACAAATTGCTCAGAATTGGCAAGTACATGCACTGCAGAAACTACAGCCACCAGCAGATCAACCAGAAATCAAATATATAGAACGCTACTGTAGGCTTCAAGAAGCTGTTTGTATTCTCCTATGGCTATTTTCTAGCCAAGTATCAAAGGAAGCACACTACTATGCCAGATGAGATGACACTGAGTTATTGCCTAATAGAAATCCAACCCCTACTGAATTTTCCCACTTCGGTCTTTGCTATGGATATGTGTGCCACTAAGAGCTAAACACAACGGTAGCAAGTCCCCCTGCTAATTCCTCACAAAATGGTAAAAGATGCAAATTAAAATAAAAAAAGTAGAACGTTATTGTAGCCCTAAGAAGGGCTGTTGGGTTCTTTGAGAATCACTCCTGCCTAACAGTAAGCTAATAGAACACCCTAACGCTTTCCCTGACCAGCAGCAGCTCTCTCCCTAGCGGCATCCAGAGACAGAATGATCCGAGCAGCGCGGCCAGCGGCTAGTCTATCCCAGGGTCACCTGATCTGGCCAGCCAACCACTGCTATCGACGTGTAAGGGTACCACGTCATGCTGGGTGGAGTGCAGAGTCTCCTGGCTTGTGATTGGCTCTGTTTCTGGCCGCCAAAAAGCAAAACGGCGGGAGCTGCCATTTTCTCGAGCGGGCGAAGTATTCGTCCGAGTAACGAGCAGTTTCGAGTACCCTAATGCTCGACCGAGCATCAAGCTCGGACGAGCATGTTCGCTCATCTCTAGTTAAGATGTTGTGTGAAATGTAAGAAAATGGAATGTTTCTATGTTGGAAACTTATTAAGACCTGGATAGCTTTAGTAGTATTATTGTTTCCAGTATTTTAATTATCTCTTCCTGAGTATCCTGGAAAGTGTATATAATACATTTCTACTCATGTAAAAGAAAGTGGCTGCTAACTTTTCTGATAATGGAATTACAGTAGGAACAGTTGAGTTTATGACCTGTAAATATTACTTTTATATAATGTATCATATATTCAGACTAGACAATATTATGGTTTCCGAAAGGCTCCATTTGGTGACAGAAATGCTTTATGGCTTATTCAAAGGGCAATCAAACCTTGTTACATTATTTGCTTCCAAAGGAAATGGTGAAATCAAGTCAAGTGCAGTAATTTGAGATACTGTTGGATTAAACTTTATTAATGAAAGAAACTGTAACCTTAGGAATTTGTGAAACTAGCCAAGTTTTCCTATCAATTTATGTACCATACGTGGTTAGATATTTGCTCCAAATGAAAAAAAGGCCAAAAGTCTTATTTACTTTTACTTAATGCTTCAAATACCTAATATGGGTTTTTATAGCACCATGGGCCAGATTTTGCACTGTTCCGCGCTTAAAGAGAACCCGTCATGCAAAATAACCCCCATAATCTAAATATATTTTCATAAACTGCCATTAGAAAGCATTGCCTCTATCCCTTCATTGTCCCTCTACATGCCTGTAAACCTAAGCAATGAGGTCCTAAAGCTGTATGCAAATGACCTGTGAAATGTCCAATGAGTCATTAGCATATTCAAGCTGTCCACCTTATTCATGAGTGGGAGGTACAGCCACACCCCCAGTGCTTGACTGACAGCCTCTACAATGATGTGATGTATAATGATGTGAGGTATAATGATGTGAGGTATAATGGTGTAATGTTTCCATGTGCTTGCTGCTGGCCACACCCCCTGCAGCCTGTGTGTATAGGAGAGATACTACAGCTCCTGGCAGCCATGTTATAGCAGAACATGTCAGGTACTTGTGTAGCTGATGTCTGTGTCTATGTGTATTAGGAGGATGCAGCATGTCAGCAGATGCAGCACACACACAGGTCTGCTTTACTATACATTACACACAGACCTGAGCAGGGGGAGGAGAGGGGAGGGGTAACAGGGGTGACATCACTGCCTCTGACCACGTGACCAGACTCATTTACATAATAAAGAAATGATGATTTTACAATGATTAATGTATGAATTGACTAGATAAAGGCTGGGATGGGATCCTTGTGAGCTGCTCCAACAGGTAGTAGTGACAGGACTAGGGACATAGATCTGATGACAGGTGTCCTTTAAGTGTAGTAGTTACGCTTTAATTATGGCACATTGTTGCACCAAAATTATCACAAGCTACAACCATCTGGGATGAGTTGAGTTCCTACCTCTTATTAATCATTTTCCTTTAGGCACAATTTACCGCAGTCTAGGCACAATGTTAGATTCGGGCACTTGCATGTGATCCTCCTACAAGCTCCGCTCTGCTTCTCTCCCACACCCCAGAATGAGAATAACACTCACAGCAGAGCCCAGGTGTGTGACATCCTGCACCCAGTGATCTCAGCAGTGGCTTCTCCTGGAGGGGTTCCCTCAGTGCTTATCTCCTGCTGCCCCCCTATAATTCTGCTCAGACATCAGTGTGGTCATTAGTGATGGGTCATTTGAGAACTTCTCTTCTCTTCTCTCCTGCTCTGAGCTGAGGCTTTTGCAGATTGTTTTGTAAATAGAAGGTCATGACCTGAGGCTGCATATAGTGTACACACTGGCTGAGCTCTGCTGCTGGGGAAGAGCTGCTCTGCACTAGAGATAAGTGGGGACATTTATCACACTGTGTTGCTTCTCAGTTTATGCCACCTTCGGGCTGGAGTGTTTTGCACCCGTTTTTACACCTGAATGAAAAGTTGCAAATGATGAATATTATAAGGCATAGCAAAACATCTGGATTGGTAGGATAAAAAAACATGGTTAGTTTTGCTGCTCAGCTAGTTTGTTGTTTAGTCGCTAAACTGGCGCAAAACAGTACGACAGTATGAAAAGGCACAAAAACAACAGAAAAAAAACAAGTGATACATCTGGCCCCATATGTTGTTTTCAATTGTACACTAATAAAGCCTATAGGCCACATTCATCAAAACTAGTGCAAACTGTACTATATGCAGTTTGCCTCTGGAGTGTGCAGAGTGCACCAGATTCATAAAAAAAATTGTGCACAGTTTGGGAAGTGAGCTCTATTTTTTTTTTTGGTGCAGTTTGTTCATGCTGAAGAATTGTAGCGCAGGCAGAATTGTGGCGCTAACTGCGACTAAGCCACTTTTCACCTTCCTGACACGGCCCATTTTTTGAAATCTGACAAGTGACACTAAAAGTGGTCATAACTTTTAAAAGCTTTACCTTTCCGGGTGATTTAGAGAATGTTTTTTCATGACACATTGTATGGGTATTTGATGAAAATTAGGAAAAATTCTCTATTTTCGAAATTCAAAATTTCGACTTTTTCAACACATAACCATAACAGCAAAATTACTTGATAACTAACATTCACCGCATGTCTGCTTTATGTCAACATGACCTTTTTATACATCCTCTCATTTTTGTAAGCTGTTATGAGGCTTATAACTTTATGTGTGATTTTTCACATTTTTATAAAAAACCCAAATTCAGACTTTTGAGGGACCTGCTCAGCTTTCAGGTCACTTTCAGTGCCTACATAATAGTAAAATCCCATAAATGATCCCATTACAGAAATGTCCCCCCTCAACTTATGTAAAACAAGTTTTATGAAGTTTGTTAACCCTTTAATTTTTTTAAAGGGGTTAAAACAAAATCGGGTGCCATTTTGAAATTTTGATTTTTTTTGGGCTAAATGAATGTACATTGTCAGTGGATAAAATACCAAAATGCTCCGCAAAGTTTGATTCCCAATATCTCCCCAGTATAACAATACCCCAAATGTGGTGGCAAACTGCTGTATGGGCACACGCCTGGACCTTGAAGAGAAGGTGCGCCATTCATAGCAGATTATGTATTGTCACTTTTTAAGGGCTATACAATCTTTCTTTTACACCTAAGCGCTTATTTTCTGCAAGATGAGATGCATTTTAAATACTTTAAGTGGGTCTTTAGCTTGTTGATGAGTTTGATGAATTTATGGATGAAAAGAAAATCATCAATTCTGTTTTTTTTGCATTTTTTTCAACGTACCATAAAAATAATATGTTATTTTTATTGTATAGACAACTATCATTACAGTGATACCTTATTAATATATTTTTATAATTTTTCAGAAGAAAAACTAATATTTAGAAAATCTCATTTGTTTTTTGTATACCCATCTTTTCAGAGATATAACTTTAATTTTTTTTCACAGAGGTGGTTTAGAGCTGGTTTAGAGCATGTTTTTTATTTGTTGAGTTTTCAGTTGTACCGTTGTGGTGCACGTAGCTTTTTTGATCATTTTTTGGTACACATTTGTGAAGGGATTTTATGAAAAATTTACATTTTTGGCAAGTTTTTCCAGTTTTTTTTTTCACAGAGCAAGTCCAATAATGTTACTACCGTATATACTCGAGTATAAGCCGACCCGAGTATAAGCCGAGACCCCTAATTTTACCACAAAATACTGGGAAAACCTATTGACTCGAGTATAAGCCGAGGGTGGAAAATGCATTTGTCACAGCTGCCCCAGTGTATATAGTCTGCCAGACCCTGCCCCAGTGTATATAGCCTGCCAGACCCTGCCCCAGTGTATATAGCCTGCCAGACCCTGCCCCAGTGTATATAGCCTGCCGCCGCTGCCGGACAGATCGCACAGAAGATATACAGGGGTCGCCGGAAAGGTGAGTTTAGATATATTTATTTTTTTGACTCAAGTATAAGCCGAGTTTGGGTTTTTCAGCACATTTTTGTGCTGAAAAACTAGGCTTATACTCGAGTATATAAGGTCATTTATTATACAGGCTGTTCCCTACTTTAGAACACCCAAGTTACAGACAGCCCCTAGTTACAAAAGGACCTCTGGATGTTGGCAGTTTACTATATTTTAGTCCAAGGCTACAATGATCAGCTGAAACAACTTTCAAAGGTGTCTGCAATAAAGATTTATGTGTTGCACTGTGTTAAGTAACACACTGAGAAGGCAGAACCTGGGTCTCAGAAGACATTGCGCAGCCCTGGGGCACCGGAGCAGCGGAATTCCCCGGTGAGGGCCATGCATGACTACAGAGTACAGGCGGTCCCCTACTTAAGGACACCCGACTTACAGACAACCCATAGTTACAGACGGACCCCTCTGCCCACTGTGACCTCTGGTGAAGCTCTCTGGATACTTTACTATACTCCCAGACTGTAATGATCAGCTGTAAAGTGTCTGTAATGAAGCTTTATTGATAATTCTTGGTCCAATTACACCAAAAATTTTGAAACTCCAATTGTCACTGGGGCAAAAGAAAAAAAATTGTCTAGAACTTCCATTATAAAATATACAGTTTCGACTTACATACAAATTCAACTTAAGAACAAACCTCCAGACCCTATCTTGTATGTAACCCGGGGACTGCCTGTATAACAACCTCCAATCAAGAGTGTTAGAGGTGGGTGTCAGCTGTAACACACAACTAAAACCAGCAGCTTCTGGTGCCAGCTCTGTTCTGTGCCAGAGGATGGACTTAGCGATGCCGGGAGTCACTGCTGCCTGTGACATACTACTACATCCAATGTCGGTACGGGGTTAATAAATGTGGGCCTATGTGTTATAAAGCGGCATTTGGATTCTGTAAAGCAATTTCGAATGTTGTGGATCTTGTAAATAGCAAGTACTTAAAGGACATCTACCACCAGGATGAAAGACTGTATGCAAATGAGCCTGAGGGGCTCCAGGCTTCTTAAACACCTATGGAGGCTGGAGTCCCATGCTTAGTAGTAATTCACCCCGGCCAGTGGAGCCCTGATGGGGGCGGGGGATTTTACGACTGGTGTTTAAAACACCAGTCTTAATACTTCCCCCCTTTATTTTTTCCTGTTTATAATGTACATTATACATTATATCCCGTTTTTACATTTATATTACATTAATGATTGTCCCTACTGCACCAATTGTAAGAATTGTAACTGGGTGCATGGGTGTAAAATGATATGACTTTCTTTTGGAGGGTTTTTAGTTTGCCATAAATGAAGTCTTCATAAATGGATTTAGCTGAGATTTATGTTTCATTATATTGTAGTTGCTTATATGACAACTGAATATAGCTGTAATTAAATATAATCCTAACTCTATGTTTGCCTTGTATTTTACTTGCTATGGAGGGTTTAACGAACTGCACAACACTAATCCCTTTCATCCGAGTGTAACAGAGAATGCTCACAATTTTGACTAACTGCCTTATATTTATTAAGAGTGCAGGTTACATATGTCATGGTGTAATATTCTATTTAGAGAGAATACAATGAAGGTAAGAAATGAAGTAGTCAGACTCTAGATGTAGTATCAGACACTAAAGAGATGAAGAATGATTATTTTAAAATGTGTTAATAATTTGTTGAACTTGAAATGTATTATTTAAAAAGTCACATGTGGTCTGTGCTAATTTCTCTGAATAGTTGCACAAATTTACCAACACAATTGTGCAGGATACCTACAAGAACCCAAGAATTGGTGAAACAAGACAAACACTGGAATAAAAAGTTGGTAATGAAAAATGGTCCTCAATGAGTTGCTATGTTCCAGCTTGAGGCATGCCTAAATGAAACTGTAACAAGAGTGGTTTGACCACTAAGGGCGTTATCCATGGCCCTCCAGAGTATTCATCCTGTACAGGGATCTGGACTTTGCTACAGAGAGGTTGCAAGGCTTCCTCTTGTGGTGGTCCCAGTGTAAAGATA
Organism: Engystomops pustulosus; assembly: GCF_040894005.1. Classification (NCBI taxonomy): domain Eukaryota; kingdom Metazoa; phylum Chordata; class Amphibia; order Anura; family Leptodactylidae; genus Engystomops; species Engystomops pustulosus. The sequence continues at coordinate 131,361,584 of NC_092412.1, read as the reverse complement.
GCAGCTTACCCAACGGGCACAGAGACACCTGTTTGTGGTACAGACAAAGCAAATAGTCAAGGTCAGTCTGAAGTTGAGGCAGGCAGCGTACAAGCACAGTCGAGAACAGGCAAAGGGAACAGGCAGCAGGCCTACCAAGCTAGGGACCTTTTCCCAGTTGTGGGGAGAAGGGTATGCTGGACTATATGGCTGTTGGTGCACCCAGATTGGGTGGGGCAACCTTGCTGGAATATGCCCTTCTTCTTTATGAAGGAGAGAGATGCTGGCCACACCCTAAAGGAGCTTGAGCATGGCTGGACAGGCGGCTGAAGGGAAGCTCGGGATGGGGAACAAGAACAGGGGCAGAACCCGTTGCCAGCATTACAGGAACATATAACAAAGTGAAATAAATAATCAGTATTAAACACCTCTTTCCTATATGCTCTTAGAGGAGACATATACCTTGTTGTTAACAAGCAGCCAAGATCTACTGAGACTGTGAGGGTTCTTATAGTAGGATGCTATATTAGAAAACTGTGATTGATTTGGCTGTACTGCAACTCTTTGTACCTGTGGCTTTGAACATGTTTTTGGAGAAATTGACCATTAACCCCCACATTACACAGGTGTAGACCTGGCCTTCTGCAAGTTCTGAAGCAATAACAAGTCTGACTGATTGTGAGAGGTAAGCAAGGAGAGCTCGACAGAGATTTTTAAGTGTGGCAGCAACTGTGAGAGCAAACTAGTCTGAGAACTATAGACGGTTAGACTTTTGAGTCATTCACCTGTGTGATGTCACAAGTCATTAATCTGTGTGATGTCACACGATCATGTACTGATTTCTATCTACTGGAAGGAAACAATGAAGCTTCCTATAGAATGACAGCAAACAGATATTTAGGAAACCAATTTCCTACATTAGATTCTCATTCCATTCCATATCCATTACTCAAAACATGTCTATTCAGGCAAGTACATTGTTAGGACTATAGGATACTACAAAGCAAGTCACAGGATTGCTGTGGGTCCACAGACCTGGTTGCTTACAGACCACAGACCAACTTTCCCCCATTGTGAGCAAATAATTGTAGAGTTTCATGATCTTTAACCATTCTTAACCCCTTCCCGATACTAGTACGGCACGCGCCAGGTCCCACTGCATGGAGAGGGCTCGCGGGCCGAGTCCTCTCCATAGCCGGTAAGTCTTTGGTGCATATTGCTGCCGGTGGCTTAAAAAAGATGGCGCCATCTTGTCGTGGATCGTCGCTCCCCGATGACGTCACGGGGAGCTGCGATCCGTCGCCATGGTAGCCTCGGGTGTTCCGAATACCCGAGGCTACTTTGTTTTAACCCATGCACTACTGTATGGCAGTATATGTGGATTTTACTCCCCATTCATTACAATGTGCAATTAGCACATTGTAATGAATGGGGAGTAAAATCCACATATACTGCCATACAGTAGTATGGCAGTATACGATGGGATAAATCAGACTACCTAGGGTTAGAGTACCCTAGGGAGTCTGAGAAATAGTAAAAGTAAAAATAAAAAAAAGTAAAAAAAAAAAATTATAATAAAAAAACTTAAAAATTCAAATCACCCCCCTTTCCCTAGAACTGATATAAATATAAATAAACAGTAAAAATCATAAACACATTAGATATTGCCTCGTCCGAAAATGTCCGATCTATCAAAATATAATAACAGTTTTTCACTGCATTTAACCCCGTAACGGAAAATAGCGTCCAAAGTCGAAAATGGCATTTTTTTGCCATTTTGAAAAAAATTAAAAAATTAATAAAAAGTGATCAAAAGGTCGCACAGTCCCAAAAATTATAGCAATGAAAACGCCATCAAAATTCGCAAAAAATGACACTACCCACAGCTCCGTACACCAAAGTATGAAAAAGTTATTGGCACCAGAAGATGTCAAAATAAAAAAAAAATATTTTGTACAGGAGGTTTTAATTTTTTTAAATGTATGAAAACATTATAAAACCTATACATATTTGGTATCCACGTGATCATACCGACCCAAAGAATAAAGTAGACATGTCATTTGGGACGCAGAGTGAAAGCTGTAAAATCCAAGCCCACAAGGAAACGTCGCAAATGTGGTTTTTCACCATTTTCTTTGCATTTGGAATTTTTTTCCCGCTTCCCAGTACACGCCATGGAATATTAAATACCGTCACTATGAAGTGCAATTTGTTATGCAGAAAATAAGCCATAACACAGCTCTTTATGTGGAAAAATAAAAAAGTTATTTTTGAAGTTATTACTTTTAAAACCTATTCTCAATTTTGTTTGTGCAATATGGTATCATTAAACTGGCACATTTTGTATTTCTTAAGAAGTTAAATAAAGTAAGTACTGTGCTTGTATAAGACTTAAATAGTCACTAACTTTTTGAAAAACTTTCCATTAATCAAAAGAACAATAGACTGTAGAATGCTAAAGAATGGCACACCACTCTACCCCATGCAGTAGAAATATATTAGTTTTTTTATTTCAGTAGGTGGGTACTCCATGCATTGTCTTACACCGATATTTACATTAGCTTTGAAGAGACACTATTTTTAATTTTTAGGACCTGCTTTCTAGCAGGTGACTGCACTCCTGATGCTGCCCCTTACCTTGCGGCACAATTTTTTTAAAGTGTTGGGACCTGTACTTTTATTATGTGACCTAGTTGTATCTTTTAATAAGTGCTTTGTTTGTTTGTTATAACTTACATTTATTCATTGACATCAGCTTATACTGTATATCACTATCAAATACTCTGTCACTTGGTGTGTGGAAAAATACAAATGAGTCCTGTAGTGAACTTGGCATTGCTTCTCCTGGCTCATTGTTGTGGTGTAATTTGTTTGAAAGCTACTTTTCGTGCTATTTTTTTTATTGCAGCAAAGCTCTTAGACTTATTAGCTTTGTCTGATTAAGTGACCAAAATGACAAACAAGGTTGTACTGCATTCATCCTCTTCCGTCTTTAGACAGATAATCACCTTTAACAGACTAGCTTGTATTCAACTGTCCTGTCAGTCAGCAATGCCAAGAGGCCAATAAGTAGCATTTATCAAGCTAAGCGCTTGATCTGTAACGGCACATCAGCTGGAGATGAGGTCTAAGTTGTAAGATGAAAGTTGCCATTAGCATTAAGAAGGACATTTTATCATCTGAGATTTAAAATAGGTTTTCTTACTAATCCAAACATCTTTCCACTTTAATACGTTGACAAGGGCCTTCTGCACATGGACTTACTTCAGCTTAAGTGGGAAGTAAGGTAGTTATTGTCAAGGGGAACATGGTCAAAGGTGATTGCACTAACCCTGTTGGAATAAGAATTAGTAGCAGTTGGGCACACACAGTGTGTATGGGATATGTACTACTTCCTCTACTACTTCTACAGTCAATTTGCTTCTGTAGAGATGATGAAATATTTTTTCTGAACTAATATTAGGCAAAATAACTGACTTGTGAACAGTCAAAATGATACCCCACTAAAACATAGCAAACTTTAAACCATCCAATGAAAGCGTGCCTTCTGTCAAGCATATTTTCTTGGCCTGGCTTCACACACTACATGAATCTACCCATTATCATGTAATGGGGCTTTGAAGAGTTGTCCTATGAGGCTAGGGATGCAATAGGCGTGGAAGCTATGGGAATGATTTCCCTATCGCCTAGATTTGATTTTAAGCTCTGTATCGGAGAGAATAATAAAAATCCTATACAACAATACTTCTAAAACCAATGATAGGGATATTAAGACACTGAATTGATATTGTCATTCTTGCAATGGCACCTACTCGCCAATTTTATTCTTTTCTTTAACTTCTTTCATGAATACATAGCTTGGTTAATGTATAAATTGGCTTAATTTTGCAGCTCTGTAAACATGGAGAAAAGTTTCCATTGGGTGTAATTGTAAAACAACCACATTTGCGCCATTTTCTTATATGTTCTGTTTTCTGAAAATACAGAGTCAACTTTAGTTTATTGATCCGATGTGTATTTCTACAGATATCCCCATTTTTGAACAGTTTACCCATTTTGATTATTGGTAATTACAGCACCATCTGTCAAAGAAAATAACTTGAATAATAGATCGATTGAATCAATGTAATTTTTCTATCTTTATCGGATATATAAAGATGAGTGTATGTGTGTGTGTGTATGTATGTCCGCTAAAGGAATTTGCACCATCGCATTTATAAAAACCAAAAATTTTCACCCTACGCTTTCCAAAATCCACTTATTAACCATCATATACAGGAGCCATTGTCTGCTGCTGTGGCAGTTGGAAGCTGAGCTGTGATTGCCTGCTGTTCTGCAACAGATAGTTATTTACTATCCTGGTCAACGCCGGGAGCTACAGCTAGTATTTATACTAGTAGGCAGCACTCCAAAGGTGGTAAATCCCTTTAGTGTAATAATAGTAGAAAAAAGGACATTGGACTTTGTAATGCTCATCTATGCAGATGATGAAATCGAGATATATATAAGTTTTTAGATTTTTAAGGAACCTCCCATCTCAGAGAGTAATAGCAAACAGACCTAGCTGAACCATGCCAAACAACAGCTGTTAATACTACTTAAGATAACCTAAACATTAATTCTTATTGTACTGTACTTTTCAAAGCTTACTATTTCTCAGATTCTCATTCTCTCCTTTTCTTTATTTATTAAAAGTAGGCCAGTGTAAAAGCCACCCTTTAAATATGTCATATCTCACCTATTTGGATGCTAAAACTGTCACATTTTTGGTTACAGTTGGCAATTATAGTCAAATCCTTGCCAAGTAGTGAAGTGGAAACGGTTATTGTGGTCATATGAAGCCATGGGGATATTTCAATAAGCCAACTTAAAGTTGTTTCCTTTCATTCACTACAATGTTTTAAAGCTGTTTAATAATTTTGCACCAGAGTCATTGTTTTCATAATAGAAAAGAAGTATCTATTTTGCAAGAGCATTTTGAGTATAAGTATTTAACCCAAATAACTTCTGTATTGCATCAAACTTTTACTAGACAGAAAAATACATCTCAGAGCACTGAGTGGCTCAGGTTAATTTCAGAATATTATATACAAATCGTATTGGATTTGTTAAATGCCATTCAATACGTCTAATAATTTGTACTGTATATTGTACATAAATGGTAATAAAAATGGAATAAAATCATCCAGAGGAATGCACAATTTCCATTTTAATATAAAACTTATTTTAAGCTAATATTCTGTTAACGCAACAAATTCAGCATAAACATAAGCAAAATACAGAGCTCTGATAGATCTGTAATATCACCATTTTACATATAATAAATGTTAACCTCTTCGCGCTCTGAGCTATGCAGGGCTGCTACCTCTGTATGAAGAGGGTACACTGAGTAAGTCCTCATCTTAAAGCCCACAAGTATTAACCCTTTGATTGCAGCTGGAAGATCATTTAAATGATTGCGGCCCGTGGGTGCTGCCATCTTGTTTTGCAGATTCGTTACAATGGTGAACCCCATAATGGAAAATAGCATCCAAATGCCTGAAAAGCCACTTTTACACCATTTTACATAACATGCAAAATTTTATAAAATGTGATCAAACGGTTGTACAGCCCTCAAAATGGTAGCAAATGTCTGCTCATCTCACAAAAAAAGATGAAGTCTTACACAGCTCCATACACCAAAGCATGAAAAAGTTATAAGCGTCAGAAGATGGCGAAACTAATTTTTTTCCATACAAATTCGGATTAAAACAGAATAAAATCTATATAAATTTGGTATCACCAGATGGTACTAAACCAAAGAATAAAGTAGATCATTTGGAGTTAACAGGGAAAGTCGTAAATACTGAGCCCACATTTGTATTTTTTTTGAGCTTCCCATTACACGGCATGGAATAATAAATAACGTCTCTGAGAAATAAAATTTGTTAGGCAGAATAAAAGCCCTCACACTGCTCTGTACATGTAAAAATCAAAAAGTTATAGATTTTTGAAGGGGGAGAGCAAAAGAATTGTGATGATGTGCATATGGAAAAAGTAACTCCAAAAAATGCTGGGTGATTTCAAGTCTCTTTTGTTTCAATTGTAATTATCATTGTCCTTTTTGATGCTGCTAGTTTTGTGGTACTACCTATTAGTGGTAGGTGCAGCCAAATTGAACAGCATTGCAGGGTACAGCATGGTGAAAACAGAGAGAGAAAGCTACAGCATCTCATCTTAGAAATTAGTTATGACTCTAAGGATAAATTATATTTTTAACATAATTTATAATTTGTCAACATCTATAGAAGTGGTGCTGACCCTGTGACATTGGTGTCAAATCTGGCACTCAGAGCCCTCTGTTTCGGCACCAAGCCAATTTCCTCAGCCCAGAGTTTGCTAGAGAGGACTCAAGGCATCCTCTTAAAGTCCCAGGCAGCTAGATGTTTTTCATAGTGACACACCATGGGCTGCCTGGGACTGCAGGAAGAGTGAGAAGGTTTGAAGAGGGCTGGACAATCTTCAGAGATCCTGCTGTGTTCCCTGAAATTCTACCAGGATGAAGGATTATAAACCAAGCACACTGACATGCTGGTGTGTGCCCCATCTGTAGGATCTGCTCTTATTTTAGTTTTTTATGTCCTGTTTTTTATTAAATAAAATGGCTTTTAAAATTATGTTCATGAGCCTGAGGGGCTCTGCGTTCCATAGCTGTTAATGGAGCCTGGAGCCCCTCAGGCTCATTTGCATAACTTTTAAGCATATTTTTCAAAAAGCAAGAGCATAGGAAGCTTAAAAAAGAGTAGAACCTGCCAGAGGGGGCACACACAAGTAAGTATGTCAGTGTGCTTGGTTTACAATCATTCATCCTGGTGGTAGATTTCCTTTAATCCCAATTTCACTTCCTTCTTTCTTTGGTGTCTTTAGGGTGCTGATATGACTGAAAGCTGAGGCATAGCATCTAGAATGAATGACTACTTAATGGTCATGTTGGCACTTTGCATTTTGCTTTATAGTTTGGGCACTTGTTGTCTAAAAAGCTGTCCATCACTGGTCTTTAGCATTGATGGAAGTAGTCAAGTACGGTATTTAGCTATCTGCAATAGATAATATGTCCCCAGCTTCTTGTTTAGTGGTACAACAGACACCTGTACTCATAATTTAGTCACAACAACTTTCCCCCATAGAATAAAGAACAGCTTGTGAATAAATTGTTGTCACCAGAATACCCCCGTAAGACCCTTTTGTAACAATGATCAAACTCTATCATCTCCATGTTCCAGGAGAGATTGGATTGTACAGGCGACTTTTACTTATTCCTCCCTTTTCATACACAATGGTCATTTTTTGGTTCATCAGTGGTTATTATATTTCCAGATTGTTTGTTCCTGTCTGGCTATATAAGAGGAGGTTAAAGATCTGATACCTGGCACCTACATTAAACAGCTGTGAAGAGACTACAGTGTTCAGACGAATTCCTTGGCTGCACAAGCACAGTGCCACATATTGTATAATGCAGCAGTCCCCAACCATCGGGCTGCGGCCCAACCAAAGGGCCATGGTGCACCCAATCCCAGGCTGTCATGGGGAGAGAAGAAAAGAACTGGACCACACATCTATACATCACACAATGATCTACTGCCGCTAGGATACATTATATAATGAAATCAAGGTTCTTAGTTACATTTTGATCAAATTGTATAAGCCCACCAGCCACTTCACGATGACCTCTTTATGGTGGGTCCCTTACGCTATTATGTGCGGCATCACATGGCGTCCACCACCGCTGCAGCACAGCGTCGGCAGGGACCAAGACCCGGTTGCCCCCCAGCACCCATACTGGCAGGCATAGCCCCCATGGCTCTGGGCCCTGGGCCCCCACCAGCACCGCACCACAGAAGCGGCGGACACCATGCAATACCGCACCATGTGAACAGGAAAAAAGTCTCACCATGTGTGAACAGGTGTTGGATACTCGCTGTTCCATGTGGTCTCAGACACTAACTGAGAGGAAGTAGGCGGCCCTATATGCAGTCTCCTGCTAATTTAAAAACACCTGGATCGAATGGGGCGGAGTGCTGGTTCCAGGAAAAACAAAATAAATGAAGGGATAGAATGTACTAAACCAACATGGGGAGAGAAAAAGAACTGGACCGCACATCCACACATCACACAATGATCTACTGCCGCTAGGCTACATTATATAACGAACTCGAGGTTCTTAGTTACATTTTGATCAAATTGTATAAGCCCACCAACCACTTCACGTTGACCTCTTTATGGTGGGTCCCTACGCTATTATGTGCGGCATCACATGGCGTCCACCACCGCTGCAGCACAGCGCCGGCAGGGACCAAGACCCGGTTGCCCCCAAGCACCCATACTGACGGTCATAGCCACCACCTGCACCGCACCACAGAAGCAGCGGACGCCATGCAATACCGCACCATGTGAACAGGAAAAAAGGCTCACCATGTGTGAACACTCACTGTTCCAATCCCAGCCAGTATGGGTCTCTTTGTGGCTTCTTGGCTAAGCGGGTATAGCCACCCTGCCCGCAAGCACACACTATGACGTGACATCATAGTGTGTGTGGGCTTTGCCAGGAACCCGCAAGAAAAGAAGATGGAGCTGTGGGGAGAAGAAGCTGGTGGTAAGTAAGGGGTACTGCACTGGACATTATATTAAAGGGGTGGGAACTCTGCTGTGGAGATTTCATTAATTAGTCCTCTGTAAGGGGGGTCTCGGCTGTAGACATTTCATTAAAAGAGGTCTCTGCTGTGGACATTTCAGTAAAGGAGGTCTCTGCTGGGGACATTTCACTAGCAATGGGGCCTCTGCTGTGGACATTTCATTAAAGGGGGGAAGCACTTTCATGGACATTTCATTAAAGGGTACTCTGCTGTGGACAGTTCAATAAAGGGGGGAAGCACTTTCATGAACATTTCATTAAAGAGGGGCTCTGTTGTGGATATTTCAGTAGCAAAAGTAGCTCTTTTATTAAAGCAGGGCTTTGGTGTGGACATTTCATTAAAGGAGGGAAGGCTGCCGCTGGGCATTTTAATAGCAGGGAGGCTGCTGGACATTTCATTAGTGAGGTGAGGCTTCTGGACATTTTATCAGTGAGTGGAGGCTGCTGGACATTTCATTACTGGGGGAGGCTGCTGAACATCTCGTTAGTGAGCGCAGGCTTCTGGATATTTTATTAATGAGGTGTGGCTGCTGCTAGATATTTTATTAAAGAGTAGTCCACCCTAGCCACCCTAGGTTTATACTCAAGTCAATAAGTTTTCCCAGATTTTTTGTGGCCTCAAATTTGTGAAATACAGTGCCTCAGCTTATGCTCATGTATAGTATGTATTTTCCTCATGCTGAAAAAGATAGTGTGTGAGGGGCTATAGAAAAGTGGTGTTTTATGTTCCCCATTTCTGTAGCCCCCTTCTTATAAACACAGACAACAGAAAAAGGAGCACTGTCAGGATGGGGCTACAGAAAAGGGGGCATTTTAGACCAGGGGCTGCTGGAAATGACACACTAAATGGGTCAGGGTTATATATGGGGGATTTGTGGGGTGACAAATTTATTTTTCCAGGGAACATGGTAGGGGGGTTACCGGACCCAGTCTTTGGAAAAAAAAATGGGGTCCGCCCAATCCCCAGATACAAAAAGGTTGGGGACCACAGGTATAATGGATTTGCTTGGAATTAAAGCTTAACCCACGAAAAAGACTGAACTACAAACACAACAGTAAGGGTGGGCTACAGCTGCTTCACACAGATGATTGGTAAGTATGGCAGATAAATGTTAACATTTTGATGCTGACAATCTATATAAGGATTGGTGGATTGCCCCTTAACTCATCCATGTCGACCCAATAACAAAAGATGGCAGCTTTTACGGGTCCTGATTCTGCAGCAACGCCTTTTGGCATGTGCCTTCTTCTTTCTTCACGGCAATGCCACTGGTTCCATACACACAGCAGTCACATGATTGCCGGGTCTGCAAAGGTTAACTTCTGTGTCTAAGAACAGACTAAGAACAGCTCTGCCTTAGACATTTGCACCCTCTTGGGGTTGTTTCCCCCTTTATCTGGGGCTCTTATAGATGCCCCAGCTCAGGGGAAGACTTGTAAGGAAAAAAAAAATAAAACTGTGAAAATGTACCACAGGAGTCTTTTATGACCCTGTTTGCCTGATACTGTACATATTTTATATCAAAACGACCATCACACACTAGGAAATACATTTATAATGGTTATTTTGAGTTATGTTCTGAAAAAAAGGTCCTTTAACATTAACATTTTTAACCAGTCCTATGTTTAATGAAAAAATGTTTAAAGGAAACCTACCACTTGAAGTGGCAGGTTTCCGATGGCAATACCGAGCACCAGCTCAGGCTGAGCTGGTGCCGGAGCTTATTTTAGTTAGTGTTTTAAACCGCGGTATCGCGGTTTAAAACACTTTTTAAACTTTATAGCCGGCGCAGGCAGGTACGCGCTCGGCGCTTACCGTGCGCGCGGCTCTCATTCACTTCCTATGTAGCCACGCGCACGGTAAGCGCCGAGCGCGTACCTGCCTGCGCCGGCTATAAAGTTTAAAAAGTGTTTTAAACCGCGATACCGCGGTTTAAAACACTAACGATAATAAGCTCCGGCACCCTGAGCTGGTGCCCTGAGCTGGTGCCCGGTATTGCCATCGGAAACCTGCCACTTCAAGTGGTAGGTTTCCTTTAAGGTATTGCATAAAAGAAGAAGTTTTGCAATATGTACAAATATCCGCTTAAAACACCCTAGTATTAATGAAAACAGGCCCCTGATATTTTATGGAAGGGCATCATGGTTCTATAGCCCAATATTTCTGTATTTAATTAATTACAGTATATAGGCTCATTAGCCTATTCAGTGTGTAACAGGAACAGGGTTAATGCTTTCCTGAGGAAAATTTAGTGTTTTTTGTATTACCCACCTTTTACTGTGGAACCCTTCCCGTCTTTTCTCTTCAGCTGTTTGTTTACAGATGCACCTTATCCGTTAAAAGGGTAGGTCAGTTGTCATTGGTAAAACAGCTGGATCCATCATATACCGGTCACTGGTCAAGATATCTCTCAACTTATGGATAAAAGGGGCTCTAAGCAGGGTCCAGATTCCAGTTTAAGAAGGCCTCTGGAGCAACGCCCCTCCCAACCCGTCCTTTATAAATGCGATTGTTTGTTTGTGGGGGTTTTGTCTCCCAGCTAAGCCAGGCTAAGTGATATAGTTATTCTGATTAATTGATAGTTTTGAAATACTCTGCTTTCCTTACCCAATAATAATAATAATAATAATAATAATTCTTTATTTATACAGCTCACATGGCTGCACAAAGCTTGGAAAGTTGGTGTTATTCCTGTGGGGTTCCCTGTGGCTCCTTCTCTTTCCCCTGTGGGCTGGCAGGTATGGGGATTGTTTACTGATGATTATGATGATGATGATTGCCTCGTGGTCGGCACTATGGCGGCTCCGGTCTCTCCGTGCTAGGGGACGGCAGGATGGGCACAATGTTAGTTGTGGTGCCAGGGCACTTCAGGAGCTAGGGACCCTGTATACTGTGTGGGAAGGTGCAGGAAATTTCTCGGGATGGAGCTATTAAACACTGGTATATGTACAGTACATCTTGTCTGTAGTACATTTCTGTATAAGTTCATATATAAGGCGCACTGGCCTATAAGGCGCACCTTTATCTTTTTAGCAAGACCTAAGGAAGCAACTGTTTCACAAAATTGGATATCTTCAGCAACATCCTCTATGTTGAAGTTGATAAACAATAGATAAAAGTAGCTAAACAATCTGGTACACACTAAGAATACTATAACCATGACATTGCTGTTAATCATTATTATATTTGCTTCACTTTGTGGTTCATATGTGGTTTTGTAATTCTTTTGCAGAATAACCATCCCATATACTCCAACTTCCATTGTTCTGTGCAAACGTTTATGTACTGTGATGATATTTTGTGTTGGGGTTCAGTTTTATTTTCATATATAGAATTTAACATTTAACATTTCTATTGTATTTGCCTTTGATACATTTTAAGTTTTGCATTGTTACATTTTTAAAAAAATATTTTGGGAAAAAAGTTAAAAGAAAGTTTAGGGTCTGTTTTTGAGGCCCTCTTAATATTTTTAGATTTATACATAAAATGTGCACTATGAATTATTCACAAATTTTTGCAGTAAATTCAGTAGCTTTTGCAGTAAGTTTTGCAGTTTCCGGACATACCAGTAGATGTCCTCATGGATAAAGATTATCTGATGTTTACTTTCAGTACAACTATCATCTATCCAGTATTTATTGCTTTAATGTGATTATTTTTTACCATAGTAAAAAAATATTGTGAAATAGTAAAATATATGTTAACACATACAAACAGGAAAATTAAGTTTTTTTTCTTTCAATTACCTATTTTTAAGCCATCTTTTAATTTCAAGTATTTTTTATGATTTTTTAAGTATTTTATTTGTATTTTACTTGTTACAACATTGAATAAAAAGTACTATATCCTACATTTTTAACTTTAAGTAGGATCAACTAACACTTGCTAATTTTGTACATGGTTTCTGCCCAGCAATTATTTAAACGGGTGTTTCCATTTCAGCAAATAAATGTTATTGTTTTTATGATGATAACTTATACAATTTTCCAATATATTTTCTGTTTCAATTCCTCACAGTTTCCTAGATCTCTACTTGTTGTCATTCTATAGAAAGCCTCATTGTTTAACCCCTTTGTGCCCAAGCCATTTTAGACCATTAGGGCCAGGCCTGATTTTTAAAATTTGCCCTGTGTCATTATAGGAGGTTATACCCTTGTAACGCTTTAACTAAGGCTGGATTCACACGACCGAAGGGGGACGTATATACGGCCGATGTATATACGGCCGATATACGTCCCCCATAGACCGCAATGGGCGCCCTACACGTGCGGCATCGTATCACCCCCGTACCCTGTATGCCCTGAAAAAATAGGACATGTCTTATTTTTTCAGGGCATACGGCGCCGTGCGCCATGTATCCCTATGGAGAGGGGCGGGGGTGAGCAGCGCTCTCCCCCTCCTCCTATGCCCGCGCGCTGCAGTGTGCCCGCCGTGCTACGGTACGGCGTGCACCGGTCGTGTGAATCCAGCCTTATCTAGGGGATTTTGTGAATTTTTTCCCATCACACATTGTACTTCAAAGTAATAGAAACATTTTGATGATATCTTTTGTGTTTAGTTATGAAAAAAATTGAAATTTGGAATTTTTTTTTTAATTATTCATTTTCAAAGTTCAAAATTTTCTACTTTTCAGGCAAATAGTCAGAGCGCCCAAGTAACTTTAGAACTAACATTTCCCAAATCTCTGCTTCATATCGGCATAGTTTTTTATGCATCCTCTCTCTTTTTTAGGTTGTTAGGAGGTTCAGAATTGTGGGTGCAATTTTTCTCATTTTTTATGAAAATCGACAAAACCCTTATTTAGAGGCACCTGCTCAGTTTTAAGTGACTTTGAGAGGCCTAAATAACAGTGAAACCCTACAGATTATGCCATTTTAGAAACTACAGTGTGTAAAAAAATCAACTTTAAAGTGTGTTAACCCTTTCAGAGGGGTTAAAACAAAATGGAGGTGTAATTTAGAAGCTGTAAATTTTTTTAGACAATATATTAATTTCGGCCAAAAATAAGTTAGTGAACCCCCTGGACCACCGCAAACGGGGCCATGATCCGACGCCTGGAACTGGAATCTAAGTGGCACCCGGTCTTCACCAGAGCCCACCGCAAAGCAGGATGGTCTTGCTGCGGCAAGGTTCCACCAGGTCGTTCCACAGGCGTGACTTGTCTGCAATGGCATCCAAAGTCGAGGTACAGGAACGGCAGGCAATCTCGTAGTCAGGGACAGGCAGATGGTCAAGGCAGACGGCAAAGATGCAAAGTCGGGGACAGAGCAGAAGGTCAAGGCTGGCAGCGGAGGAGCGAGGTCAGGGTCAGGTCCAAGGTCACAACGGGAGCTCAATGCATGGGAATTACTCACAGGAAACAGCTTTTTCAATGGCATTAGCACAAAGATCCGGTAGGATGTGCAGGAAGAGGCAGGTTTAAATAGTTTTCTGAAAATGGCCAGCACCAATTAGCATATCTATTAAAAACATTAGAGTTTTATTCCATATTGAGTTAAAAACATGACAATGTGCACAATGTCAAAATAGTTGATGCGTTTTGGACGGAGCATCGTCCTTAGTCATAACCTAATACATAGTAAATGGAGCACATGTTTAAACAAAAAATGATATGATGAAGGAAAGAGAGGGAGGAGAAATTGGAAGGAAGGGGGATGGGAGGGAAGGGGAAGAAAATTACAAAACAAAAATATAAAAGGATGTATCCTGAAAAAATATTTTCAAAAAGGTATGTTTATAAAAGGATTAATACAACACAGGATTAATACACTTACAGATGACCCCTAGTTACAAACGGACCTCTGGATTATGGTAATTTACTGTACTTTAGTCCCAGGTTCAAATAATCAGCTATAACAGTTATCAAATGTATCTGTAATTAAGCTTTATTGTTAATCCTGGTTCTTATGGCAACCCAACATTTTTAAAACCCAATTGTCATAGAGACCCAAAAAATAATTATAAAGTATACAGTTCCGACTTACATACAAATTCAACTTAAGAACAAACCTGTAGAACCTATCTTGTACGTAACCCGGGGAATTCCTGTATAGTAAATCTGTTTTGTAATTTAAACCAGATGGAAAACTAGTAATAAAAGCCATAATCCAAAAACCTTCTGGAGACAAAAAGGAGTTTCCTCCAGTCTCAACTCCGGGAGGGAAGATTAACCCTTTTTATGCCTTGCACACACATAGAGCAAAAAGAGGAAGAATGCATACACGAATGGTGCAACCAATGTACTGTATGTTGCAGATGTTGCAGGTGATAAGGTATATCACATGGGTGACATATATAGTGGCACATGGCATCTTTTACCACTACATCGATAATTACCCCTGTGCTGTAACCAAGTGTGAACAGGGGCAGACTCTGAGGAAACAATGTTGGAAGAAATCTATTGCCCAGAGTAGTAGCTCTCTTGGTTACAAATTTGCAGTCATTGCAAATTTGGGCAGTGATATTATCTTGTTTGAGAATGGGCAAATAGTTGTGTATGATGGAACTAATTTTGTTATATTCTGTACTGTACGTAGTGCCCAATGTGACCTGATTTTTGCACATTTTGGACTTGAAAATAGAATTAGTATTAGAAATATCAAAGATATAATTTTCACAGGATTTGCTAGAAACCATTGATGTAGCTCTGTGTAATAACGGTCTGTGGTAACCTGTGGTAAACATTTTTGTGACATACATTCTTCCTCTTTTTGCTCCATGTGTGTGCAAGGCATAGAAAGGGATAATTCTTTTTCGGGTGAATTAGGCTGATGTGAGTTATTTTTTGATTTAGAGGGCAATAAACAATCCTCTTGAGTTAGTTTTTCAGCTTGTTCAATCGCGGAGTTGACTATTTCTTTGGGGAAGCCTAGAAATCTTATAGAGAGTATTTGGCTCTGTTTTCGAAATGTTTCTGTTTCAAAACAGTTCTTCACGATGCGGTGCAATTGACTAAATGGAATATTCTTTTTCCATTTTTCATGATGGTTGCTTCTGTAGTGCAGGAAGCTGTTTCAACTATTTTGAAGAAGGTTTTGGTAGAATGAGTAGTTGAGGGTAAATGTTAGTCCTCAATCTTTAGAGTTGATCATTGTTTCCTCTTCAGTTCCGTCCCAAATAAGTAAAAGATTGTCTATGTAGCTTTTATATAAAATAAGATTATTTTTCCATTTGGGGTTATTCTGGTTTTTTAAAGTAAATATGGGTTAGGATGAAGTCGATGGAATCCAGGATGAATTGTTTCTGTTTCTGAGGTAGCGATTGTTCGTGGCTTAGGCAGAGGTCTATCTTTTCAATCTCTTTGTTGTGGGGAATATTTGGATATAATGCGGATATGTCAAGTGTGACCCATTGGTAACATGGTTTCCATTTATAACCTTAAGTCCCAGAGGTACGAGTTGAGTTGGGTCACGTATCTCTGCAGGTGTATGTCAACATCGTGGGAAAGATTACAGGATATCGAAGAGATGCCTGAAATTATCGGTCTCCCTGGTGGATTTTTAAGGTCCTTATAGACCCTAGGGAGATGGTAGAAAATTACAGTCCTAGGCTTGGTGATCCATAAATTGTCTTTTTCGGGGTTTTGAAATGGTTTTATGTCTGTAAGCATTTTATGTCTGTAAGTGTTTTCAATTCTTGTGCAAAATTTCATAGTATTTCATAGTATTCAGAGTTGGACAGGATTTTCTCAGTGTCTGTTACGTAGACTTCCCGCTCCTGGATTACTACTCCTCCTCCCTTGTCTGAGTTCTGTATGGTGATGGATTAGTCATGAGGGTTTTCATGGCTTGTCTTTCGGAAAGTGACAGATCATGGGAGAATTTGATGTTTGAGTTGATCGACCTGAATTATTTTTCAACTAAGGTCATGAAGGTTTCAATGACCCCTATGGTGGAGGGGATAAAATGTGGATTTGGGTTTTAGACCACTGTCTCAATTTCAGAGGTTTCTTCCAATGTAGGGCTGGTGAATCAATGTAGAATCAATATTTGGTTTTGGTGTTGGACATTTTCTTGTGAAGGTTGAAATATCTGGTCAACGTGAGTTTTCTTATGATTTATTGAAAATCAATTATTAATTAAAATTCACTGAATTTTGAAGTTGGACAGTATGATAGGCCATTGTTGAGGAGACTAATTTCAGACTCTTGTAGTGGGTGAGTGGACAAGTTGAAGATTTTACTTCAACTTTTTTTCTTCTTTAAGTTCTGAACTACAACTACTGGTTCCAGTGGGGTCTGGCGGGTGGTTTGTCTTCTGTTGTTTCTCTTTCTTCCTTTACCCCCCTCTACTCACTCTTCTGGGGTTTTTATTTTTTGACTTTTTACTGAACCCAACTGAAAATGATGTGTTTTCTTGTTTTTGGTGGTACAGGGGCTGGAATAAATTTCAACTTTAGGTACAGCCTTTGTGTTCGGTCTAAGCCCATTGGGGGTTGCAAAATTAGGAATGGGGTTGGTGGATGGTCCCGGAGTTGAGGCTATGGATGTTATGTGGATTCCAACCTTGGGGGAATTAGGGATGGTTGCTCTGGTTGAGTTAAGAGTGATTGTCTGGATGGATGTTGGAGGAGAAGTAGTATGTACAGTAAGAATGGATTCGTTAAGCACTAATGTTGGGGAAGTGGGAGAACTGTTTTGGGGTATTCCTTGGAAAGTGGTTCGGGGTAATTTAAGTGGGCAAACATTGGTCTCAAGGATGAGAAAGGGCGATGGGATGGAGGGCAGAATATAGTCATTTGGGGTTGGGGTCGGTCCAGATGGTAATGGGGAAGTGGATCACTGTTAGAGGACTTAGGGGTGTGGAGAGTGGCCAGTGTTCTATTAGGATTTTTCAACAATGGTTTAGGAAATGATGAATAAGTGTTCTTGGTGTAGGGCTTGTGGTTGTTTACAATACATCTCCCGTTTACGTGAATACCTGAGTGCGCCAACTCTATCAAAATCTGAAAGTGCTAAGGTTTGCAGTTCCAGCATCATAGAGCAATATCTTAAAGGATGTAACTACTATTTGCACTTTCAGCATTATACAGTAATATCTTATAGTACCTGTTTAGTTCTATATGCATCATACAGTGATAATCTTACAGTACCAGTCTTAGTACTAATGACAGAAAACTTTTAACTGCATCTGTGTATTTCTTAATTGCAGTATCCGTATTTGCTGTGTCCGTTTATTTCAGAGAACAGGGCTAGGGAGAGGATGCTGAAAAGAAGACTGAATTCAGCTAACCATAGTCTTTACAGCTGTAACAGCCACTGCATTTAGCATTAAAAGAAATCTGAGCCGGGATCAGTGCACATCCAAGTAGAATCCTATAAAGAATGCGCCTTGCCCACAAACGGTGGAGATTGGTCATGAAAGGTCAGATCCAGAGAATCTTTCTGGATCCTTACCCTGAATACACACATAGATTTTAACTATTGCCATGATTTCATGTACAAATACTAAGGCCTGTGCATAGATTTACTGTAGTTCCTTACAGTTGTATTTATCATAATTTTGGATTTAAATCTTTTTTATTGTTTTGTGCAAAAACCAAGAATCCATAATACAAAATACAGTAATCCAGTGGCAAAGCTAGGTATATATGCTTAAGGAGGAAAGACAGTTAGAAGGACATCATAACATATTTTTTCTATGCACTGGAAATCGCGATGGTGTTCAGAGCAAAATACATATAAGCATAGAGACGGGATCCTTAAGTGTACAAATTGAGAGAGCAAGTTGCGTAATTACTATGTACTGTGAATACTGCATAGACAGGAACAGAAAATCAAAACACAAACAGAAAAACAAATAACTAGTAAAAGGGGAAAAAAAGTGTAGTCAGTGGTAGACGGAATGATGCAAAGCCTGGTTGTGTTGCATAGGACCTGTGCCGTTAGATCTCGATCAAAGAGACATGGGGGCAGATTTATCAAGCGATCTGAAAGTCAGAATATTTCCAGTTGCCCATGGCAACCAATCACAGCTCCCCTTTAAAATATTCATGAGCACTGGTGAAATCAAAGCTGAGCTGTGATTGGTTGCCATGGGCAACTGGAAATATTCTGACTTTCAGACTGCTTGATAAATCTGCCCCATGCTATCTATGTCTTCAAATGTCAAAGGGGCTGAAGAGGGGTAGGCTGTGAGGCGGTCTACTTGTAGGTTGTCAGTAGGGGGGGTGGACGTTAGAAGCCAATGTCTATCAAGGAGTTGGCAGGGGAGGGAAGTTAAGCTAAAGCTTAGAGAGCGGGTATAGGGTGGGGCTATGTCTTACTTGTTCCCTGGAATTGCACCCAAGACGCCCAGATTTTCACAAAATGCTCATGTTTCCTGTCCGCTTGCCAGCTCTTCTAGCCTGTAAAAATGGTCTATTTTCTCAAACCATTGTGCCAGTGTGGGGGTCTCTTTCTTGAGCCAATATAGGGGGATTAGAAGCTTGGCTGCCTGCACCAATAGCGTAGTATGGTGGTTCTTGGTGGGTGTCTAGCTAACATTGGGTAGCCACAGTAGGACAGATTCTGGGGTTAGTTTTATAGGAACACAAGTTATTATACATTCCAGAAGGACTTTATGGCAGGGCAGTCCCAAAGAATATGCAAGTGTGTACCTCCCGGTTGACCACATCTCCAGCATTCATCAGTAGGGCTCAGCCCTATTTGTTTAAGAGTGAATGGGGTCTGGTACCATCTCGTAATTATTTTGTTTGAATTTACCTGAACCTTTATGCAACGTGAAAAACCATGTGAGTTTTTGTGTATTCTGTCCGTCTCTAAAGAGGTGAATGTCATCCCTAGTTCCCTAGGGTGATATAAGCTGGTTTAATCTCCGTGTATGGGTTACCTAGCAATTTGTGGTAATTCATTGAAATCAGGCCTTTAGTAGGGAGACTTGTGAGAGTGAGTTTCTCTAACCAAGATTCGCAGGGTTCAGGAATATGCTTAGCTTTGAGGTGGTAGCAAAGCGTGGTTATTTCTATGCTGTGTAGAAAGTGTGTGCTGTGGAAGAGGGATGACACTCTCCCAGGGATGTCCTTTTCTTGTCTTGCCAGATCTAGCAGGACTTTAGCCGATTGCCCCTGGAACAATGACCACACTCCTGAGATAGATTTGCAATGTGGCTTAAGGTAGAATGGGAGTAGCTTACTTGGCATAGCAGGGAAGGGTGTAGTGTAGAAAGCTAGGTCAACAGTAAGTTTTCTAGCCGCTAGGAGAGTGCCTTTGGTGATGTTACTAATGGGCTGTGTTGGGAGTGACGGAGTAAGGCCCCAAGCCCACACCCATTGTTGGTCCGAGATAAGTGATTTTTCGAGTTCTAGGTCTGGATGGGCCTTACTGTTGTCATGGAGAAGGATCCATCTTTTTAGGTGGACTGCTCTATAGTATGAGAGTGGGTCTGGCAGGTTGATCCCTCCATTTTCTCTCCTCAGCACAAGTTTTGTCGTATGCGAGAAGGACAAGTGGAGACTTCTTTGTTCTGGCCCAGTGAATAGCATGCAGGACTCAGTTAGAATTTTGATTGCCCTCCCTGCCAGGCACAAAGTAGGGCATTTCGTGGCATTTTTTCCCTCTTCAGGGATAAGTGAGATTGTGGCTTCAAGTGCCTGTGCAGGCAGGACAGTCCCTTTTCTCAAGGATTCACACCACTCAACTAGCTTGGGAAGTAGAGGATC
Organism: Engystomops pustulosus; assembly: GCF_040894005.1. Lineage (NCBI taxonomy): Eukaryota > Metazoa > Chordata > Amphibia > Anura > Leptodactylidae > Engystomops > Engystomops pustulosus. The sequence goes on along the minus strand of NC_092412.1, from coordinate 131,341,275 downwards.
AAGAAAGGTTTTGTAATAACTAATCGGTAGGCCGTCTGGTCCTGGACGTTTACCAGAGGGCATTGACTTAATCACTGCTAGCACTTCCTTCTTGGTGACAGAGCTCTCCATTCCCTCCAGGTCCTCCTTTGTGAGCGTTGGGAGGTGAATTTTTTGCAAAAACTCCTGGATGGCAGATCTACTTTGTGGTGAGTTTGGAGGAAAGTGGGGGTCTAGGTTGTACAATTTTTCATAATATTCCTGGAAGGCTAACGCGATGATATGTGTGTCTTCCCTTACTTCACCATTGTCAGTGACAATTTTCTTAATAAAAGTGGCCTCTCTTCTCTTATGTAGAGTAAGTAAGGAAATAATTTTGTTGCCCCTGTCACCATGTGCGTAGTAACGGAATTTGGAGCTAAGGTAGTTAGGGCTATTTTGGCATTTAAGAGGTCTTCTTGCCGCCTGGAGGTCCGGCAGGTGGGTGACAGCGCTAGCTCTTTTATGAAGGGCTTCTAGTCTAATAGAGGGCTTCCCCTCTAATAAAGACCTTGTTGGCTTCCCAGTTGAATGTGTGTGTTAATTCCGCATCTGCGTATTTGGTGAAGTATGTGGTGAGTTTATTTTTGATTTGGGCAATTCTCTCCTCGCAATCGATTAGAGTTTCGTTTAATCGCCATCCCCAATTAGGTGTAGGCAGGGAGGACAACCTGATCTGCATGTGGACCGGGGCATGATCTGATACAGTGATGGTATAAATTGTGGTTTTATTAACTAGGTCTAGATGTTCCCTGGAGACAAAGAAGTAATCTCGCCTCTGGAACGTGTTGTGGACTTGGGTTTTAAAGGTGTAGTCTATTCCATCGGGATGTTGGAATCTCCATGCGTCTACCAGCTCTAGTGTCGACTAGTGGGTTCAAAGCCACATTTATGTCACCCCCTACTAGTCTGATACCTTCTGTGTGATCACTTATTTTGTGTAGAACATCTTTCAGCTACTGAGTCTGATTGGAATTGGGTGCATAGACGCAAGCCAGGGTGACTTTGACTTTACAAATAGACCCTATGACAAATAAAAACCTGCCTTCAGGGTCAGGGTATGACATTTGGTGTTCAAACGGCACGTTTTTGCTAACTCCTCTGGAGGAGGAAGTGTAACAGCTATGGTACCACTTGTTGAAGTAGTGGAATGGCAAAATAGGGATTTTATCAAGTTTAAAGTGCATTTCCTGTAGGAAACAGAAATCTATCTTATATTTTCTGAGCATCCTGAATATCTGGGATCTTTTCTGGGGCATATTGAGCCCTTTGACATTGAAGATCACTAACGTCAAAGTCGCCATAGGGTATAAGAAGTGTTGTCTAGGCCACTGACTACAAACAAACTTAACAATTCTAAAAACCAAAAGTATAACACATGTTGAAAAGTAGAGCGTTTGCTAGTCCTTAAAGTGGACCGCGGGGTTGGACACCACGTCCGTCCCAACATTGGAAGGGGCCGAGGTAGCGATCCAACAGCGCAGTGGTAGGGTGGGGGGAAAGGTATCAATCCCGATCGGTGGTGAAGGCGTCCCGATCCAACTGAGTAACTAAAGTCACTCACCATCATGGGGAGAATAGGAATGGAGGTTTCATAGCCAGGGCCTTGCTTCTTTTCTAAGCCGGAGGGAGGAGGGAAGGACCAGGGATCTGGATCCTCCAGATAGAAGTTTTTTCAGTCAGACTCCATCTGGCCAGAATAAGGTTATGAGCTAATCTAAAGATTTGATTAGCTCACCATTGATAATATTTATTTCTGTACATTGTTGTATACTATATTGTGGCCAGTAGGGGGAGCTGGAGTTCCGGGAACAGTGCACATTATCATGTGTTGAGCACTTTCCCGAGGATGTCATTCATTTGTGACTTCGTTCACAATTTTTAAAGGTTTTTAAGCATGTTTTGTGGTGTATTTTTCTATTAATAAAGATATTATTTGCTTGATCTATTTTTCATGCCTCTGTTCTTTTTGTGGCTTTTGGGTATCTGGGTAGTAGAGCAAACCACAGATAACATCGCGGGGTGGTTCGTCTTGTTTCGGTGGTCGAAGTGCTCTGTGAATTCTCTCAGTGCCAATACTCGCTGCCCTCTCAGTGCCAAGGAGATCAGTAAAAATGGCCGCTGCTGTGGCGGGAAGGGAGTCATGAGCGTAAGACTCAGGAATTCCTTTGAAACACACATTTTTTCGGCGGCTTCTATTTTCCTGGTCTTCTATCATTGTAAAGGCTCCATTTAGAGCTCTGAGTTGCGCTTTATAGCCCTGCTCGAGCGCTTCATTAAAATCAACCAGGGCGCTTTGGGTCTCTTCTAGTGTCTCTACCCTCTGCCCGATGTGACGTACCTCCATTTTAATGTCTGCCAATTCCTTAAAGGGGTTATGCCACGAAACAATTGGGGTAAATAAATAGGATAAATAGGTGACAGCTTCTCACATGTTACTGATCTTTAGCCCTGTCAGGGACAGGAGCCCCTTTGCAGGACAGCATGGAGGGACAGTGAATGGTGGAGAGTACAGGAGGAGGACTGCATCAGGAGAGATCAGAGCTCAGCCTGTTACTTGTGTTATCTCTGCAGCCTCCTGTGTGACCTGACTAATGGTGGAGGGAGGAAGGGCTGCTACATTGCTATGATCCATGTTAGGGGACGACTCCTCTGTGCAGCAGATAGTCATGTCTGGCTGCAGTTACCTTGTATCTGCTGCTGTAGGCTCCTGTGGCGCTGGTAAGCAGTGGCCACCACAGCACAATCCCTGCCCCTCCTCCTCTCTCACCTCCTATTGTCTGCAGTGTGTCAGCTGATCTCTCAGTGTGGAGAGGAGCTGTGTGGAGTGATCTGTAGTGCAGAGCAGCTGCTGACTCCTTGAGCGCAGACTCGGCCAGATCAGCTGTAGCTCAGGATGGGGCACAGCTACCACTAGAGGGCGCCAGCAACCAGGACAAAAGGAGTTATCTCAGGAAGGCTGCAGATTTTGTAATAAGTGTAAATGGTGAAAGTACTTGTCACAATGCATTGGACCCAATTACAGCCATTTGCTATGGTGACACAACCCCTTTAAGTACAGGAGACATCGCATGAGCCAGTGCTTTCTTCAGGAAGGATCTAGAGAGTTGACGCTCTGTTGTGGAGGAGGATCCGGCTGCGCTTTGCAGGCTCTCAGCGTCTGACTTGTCGAGCGTCTCTTCCTCCTGTACCGCGGCCGCCGCCATCTTGTGAGGGGTGTTAAGTTTCTTATGGAGGAATTTATCAATTTCTCCCTGGTTCTTTCCATATCTTGGGTTACCGGAGGCTTCCCCCGAACTTGTGTCTATTAGGGTTCCCCATTTGGAGTGAGATTAAACCATAACTGCAGGATCTCACTCGTGTGCGTCCGTCTCGCTTCCCGGTCAGGCTCCCTATTTATCATAATTTTTATACTAAATACCTTCTGTGCATAACAGTGTTTTTTGTATTATATTGTTTAATGTGACACAAGAGGGTGTGACTCAGACCCCTTACCTGGTTTCTGGTTGAGAGCATATATTGTAACATGTGCTAATCATTCTAAAAGCTACGACTAAGAAACTATGCAATTTCAAATACCTCAGACATTCTAAGTTGTTACCCAGATGTTTTTAACTGCTATGGAATAAATAATTATTTTTATACATTTTTTCATAAATTTTTTAATTACCCTTTTCATGGCAGTCCGATGCTGCTATAATTAATTTAATCTATATCCTCATACGATTCTATGGTGCAGTGACAACACCTGCAATTCTAGCAACAGTAGCTGCATTTGATTACTACTAAAATATTCTTTTTTACATCCCAATTAAAATGTACAAAGCCTTATTTTTTTACGCCATTTTAACTTTAACCCCTTACCGACGCGCGCCGTAATTGTAGTATGGCAGTACATGATAGGAACGATCATACAACCTAGGGGTAAAAATAGCAAAAATAAAAAAAAGTAAAAAAAAAATTATAATAAAGACACCTAAAAATTCAAATCACCCCCCTTTCCCTAGAACTGATATAACTATAAATAAACAGTAAAAATCATTTGGTATCGTTGCATCCGAAAATGCCCGATCTATCAAAATATAATAACGGTTTTTCACTGCATTTAACCCCAATGGAAAATTAAAAAATTCTATAAAAAGTGATTGAAAGGTCGTACAGTCCTAAAAATTATAGCATTCAAAACTTCATCAAAAGTCGCACAAAAACTGACACCACCAACAGCTTCATACACCAAAGTATAAAAAAGTTATTAGCGCCAGGAGATTGCAAAATAATTTTTTTTTTTTTGGACAAGAGGTTTTAATTTTTGTAAATGTATGAAAACATTATAAAACCTATACAAATTTGGTATCCACATGATCGCACCAACCCAAAGAGTAAATTAGACATGTCATTTGGGGCGCACAGTGAAAGCCGTAAAATCCGAGTCCACAAGAAAACGGCGTAAATGTGTTTTTTCACCATTTTCCCTGCATTCAGATTTTTTTTCTTGCTTCCCAGTACATGACATGGAAAATTAAATACCATCACTTTGAAGTGCAATTTGTTACACAGAAAGTCATCACAGAGCTCTTTACATGTAAAAATAAAAAAGTTATAGATTTTTGAAGGTAGCCAGCCTCCAGTAGTCTATCCCCAGCCAGTCCCCTGTAGTATATTGCCAACCCCCTTTAGTATATAGCCGACCAGCCCACTGTAGTATATAGACAGCAAGTCCCCTGAAGTGTATAGCCAACCACCTATAGTATATAGCCAGCCCCCTTTAGTGTATAGCCAACCAGCCCCCTTTAGTATATAGCCAGCCCAATGTAGTATATATCCAGGGCCCAGTTTACCCAGCACAAAAAAATAAAATAAACATACTTACTCACCATTCGGCGCTCCCAATGCTCAGCCTGGCTCTGTGATGCTCCTGCCCCCGCAGCTGCTCTTCTTTCTTCTCTCTGCTGTATTAGCTGGCAGAGGCGCACAGCTACGGCACCGCCACCTCATAGTGTGTGTCGGCCTTCAGAGCACATGGCTGCGGCTCTGGCGGAGAGAAGAAAGTAGAGAAGCCAGGGAGATCCGCGCCGAGCATCGAAGGCGCCGGAAGGTGAGTATGTAAGTTCATTTTTTTATAGACCTGTATATAAGCACATTTTTAGCGCTTATGCACGAGTATTAACGGTATTCTTTTTAATGAATTTCTTAAAATTATTATTGTCTTTGTTTATTTTTTATTTTATTATTTTAAGTACTTTCCCTAGCCCATTTTAGGCAGGGCAACTGCCCTGTTATTCCCACTATTTTGTAGCCTTACCTATTAGGGTTGAGCAGGTTGGTCAAAATGTGAATTCAACGGGTTCATCCAGATTCCGCATCAAAATTTGGTTTAGGTACCAGACTTGGGGCTGAACTTTGACCTGAACATAAACCCAATTAAAGTCAAAGGGGATCCAGATTTTAACATCCAAAAATGACTGTAAAATGGGGGTAGTAAGGGCTAGAGGACTGACAAATGGTAGGAATAACTGGGCAGTTGCCCTGCGCCACAATGGACTAGGGTAAATACTTAAAATAATCATATAACATAAAAAAAAATAAATGCGCGTTTCCCGATCCAGAGTGTCCGACGACTATGAACTCTCCCGCGATTCTTGTAGATCTTGCACCCAATATCCTGCATGTGTCGCTCCCTGCTCAGGTCTGCTCCTCTTCTTCCTGGTGCATGTAAGTGCATGGCTTGTGACACAATTTTTCTGTTAAATCCCGTGCTCTGTCCGAATCAGTCCAATTGTCCGATGACCCGCCCCCCGATTTCTTCTGCATGAAAGCCGGCGACACGATCCCCGAAAATATTTGAAAATCCGACGGAAATGCGGCCGTGGGACCCTTAGTAAATAAGCCCCATTGAGTTTAAAATTCTGGTAATGCAGATTGTTAAAAATTTCAAGTTCAAATTCCAGGAATAAGGAATTGAAACATTTTAAATTGAAGGAATACAAAATTAAAAATGGAATTGATACGCTTTATGGACTGATAGCACAGATATTCACTGACAGGAACCCCTGTACAATCTTAGTATTAGTGCACGCTATTCACTGGCAGCAGCATCATTTGCAATCTTTGTATTAGTGTTCGCTATTCACTTAAAGGTGCGCTTTTGAAATTTTGGTATTAGATATACACTATACACTGACGGGAGCATGTTTACAATCTTGATTTTAATGCATGTTATCCACTGACTGGAGTACCATTGCAGTCTTTGTATTAGTGCATGCTATTCAGTGACAGGGCACCTTTACAAACTTGGTATTAGTGTGCACTATTCACTGACAGGAGCACCATTATAATCTAGGTGTTAGCGTGCGATATACACTGACACAAGCACCTTTACAACCTAGTTATTAGTGCGTGATATTCACTGATAGGAGAATCTTTACAAACTTGATATTAGACCATGGTATTCACTGACAAGAGCTCCTTTAAAATCTAGGTATTAGTGCACACTTACTCCTGCAGTAATCCATATTGGAAGCCCTTTATCTTTATTGTAGGTCTCACAGTGACCACCAGAATCTCCACTGTGACTACAAATAACAGTTGGAACCCCTAACGGGTACCTCTATACAATGGAAAAGGAGAAGATAACAGTAAGTTTAACTGAAGACTGGACATAAGAGATTAATAAAGTAAACATACCCAGGCTAGAAATTTAAGACCGAAGCCTAATCTTTTTAGTACTACAAAAAATAGGGCCATTCCACACTGTCTATTTCCTTGATCGCATCAAAATATGCAACCACATCATCTGACAGGTGGTTGCGAGGGGCGTGAATGTTCAGATATATACTGTGCAAATTAATTCCCATAGATATGTGAGGAATAAATCCTGCCTGAGTGGTAGGATGAGAAAACATTAGTCTTTGCCAGAATTTTAGACAACGATTTAACGTCCACTGTGAGCAGAGAGAGAGGATGATATTAATCCATCTCAAGTGGGTCTTTGCCTGGCATTAAAATAACTACAATAATTGCTATACACATCATGGGTGACAACATCCCTTATGGCAAAGCCTCATTATATAGTTTCAGTAGCAAAGGGAGAAGGATGTCTTTAAATGTTCTATATATTTCTCCGGGAAGTCCATCAATCCCTGGTGCGTTATTATTGGACATAGCACTAAAAGCTAGTTCTAAGTAATCATGTGTAAATGGAGTGTCCTGTCCTGACCTCTGTTCTCCATCTAATTTGAGTAGGAAGAGACTATGCAAAAATTAGTCTGGCTGCAACTCCATAGGATTCACCTTCGAGTAGTACAAGAAGCAGTAGCTCCTTTAAGAAGATTGCATAACTGCCAATAGATGACCAGCTTTCTCACCTTACTCATAGTTCCTCTGCTCATCAAAAAGATGTTTATTATCTGCCACAGTAAGTGTTCAGATAACTGAAGTTTTGCCTCCTCTCATATAAAACCATGCTTCTCAGAGGGATCGAGAATATAATTCCCTTCTGGAACTGTAAAATAATTACTAAGAGTATTCATAGATTCCATAGATTTGTGTGTGATCATAGAGACTTTTCTAACCAAAATGTCTTTGAAGCATCAATCAGTGCAGTCCTAGACCAGGAGAAGTGGTGTAGAGCTCTCATTGGGTAAGACCAAATCTTTGAGCATAAACCTATTTCTATTATACAGGGTATTAGCTGAAAAGGGGCAGATGAGTATTTAGTACTAATGGAACCATATACTGATTAACTAGGGCTTAATCAATTCTGAATTAGTCAAGTACAGGGGAGGAGGAGCAAAACCTATCTAGGTCACTGTCTAGAATATTATAAAAGTCCTCCAAAATTAAGAAAGGCAGCCCACGAAACTTTTCTGCAAAGGATTTTTTAAGACTATTGCTGAATATGGCAGGTGGAAATATACAGCAGTTATAATTAACCTTTTATCATGCAGTTCCTCCTGCAAACAAAAAAAACATCCTTCGCGATCAATAAGGAACTCATGACAAATACACGTAACTTGTTTATGAAAAAACCCATTGACGCCGGTAGACTAAGAGGAAAACACAGAGTGATTCCTCGGGATATGCCAGCTCAAGCAGGACTCCGAAATTTAGTAGATTCAGCAATTAGATTAGTTTCCTGTACACAGAAAATCACAAGGGATCGCAAGGGAGTAACTCTTAAATGTACAATATCTAGAATTGTACATTTACCGCCTGGTGGTAGAATCCCTTGCTCCTCTCACATTCTATGTGAGAATTGTTATGGGTGATGCCATAAGGAAATATCAAGTAAAAAGCAAACTATCAGTAGGCCTGCACCTCTCTATCCTATAAGGCAACAATATCTTGCCTATACTGTAGAAGTAGAAGAGAAGGCAGCAGCACTCCGTTTTCATAGTTCAGGATATATTTATTCACATGTGGATACAAAGCTACGTTTCGGCTAGCTCAATGTAGCCATTTTCAAGCAGTGAAGTCAGGTATAACATGGCGGGTTTAAATCCCCCGCAGGTTGTGACGTCATCAGTGACGTTAACAAAGTGAAAATGCATAGGTATATACAATAAATGTGCCAAAATCCATGCTTATCATAATTATACAAACATTTAAGAGTACATTAGTGACATAATCTGAAAAATAAGTGGGGAAACGCTCATTATATACAGCCGGTGTCTCTGTTATGTTAAACATGCGATCTGCGCATGTCTACGGGTTGCGTGGCAACACCCAAACAGAACGTGTAAGTGAAGGCTGGGGGTCCCACATGTATTACACTCAGTTGTGCTGCCAATAGAGGGCCATATTTACCAACCAGGCGAGGGATAGCTCCGGATGTGTCCGCTGCAGCTCCGCGATCGCTCGCATGCGGCAGTATGACACCATACACCGTCTGAGTCTCACCTCTCGCGATAATCACGCATCTGGTGTTTTGGCGGCCATCTTGAAAGTGGGCAAGAGTGATCGGGGACCCATCCGCGCTGCATGTCAAAGGAGGACTGGCAAGTAGGCTGTCGGCACCAGGCACAAGAGGGACCAGTGTCATATATAGCGCGGGTAGTCGGGCTATCTGTAAATACGAACCCCTGTATCCACTGAGGTCAGTTGCCCATATCAGCACTGGTTAGACGGTCCTCACTGTGCCACTCGGGCAGGTCAAGCCAATTTCGTCGTGAGCCTCCGATCGTGCAGAACACCAATGTCACGTCTGCGGGACCTAGATCATTAACATCCAATCTTTCATCGTTATTGAAACCAGGGTGTTACCCATGCATGAGTTGTGAGAATTGTCATTACATGGTTAAAGGGGACACATTCACACACCCGGGCACGGGTAAAAAATACAACATCTCCCACCATTTGACATGTAGATCCGACCACGTTATCTATATTCTCACATGTCCGTGTCCCAAAATTTATGTGGGTGAAACCACCACTGAGTGTTGGTTACGAATCAACAACCACAGATCAACGATTAATACACAGAAACTTGACTTACCTGTTCCCCGACACTTTTCAGACACTGGTCATAATATACACCAACTAAAGTTCTTTATCATTGACCATGTCCCCCCCCCTTAGGAGAGGAGGTGACAGACAGAAAATTTTAAAACAACACGAGACAGTATGGATTCACAGACTTAACTCTCTATATCCAGTCGGACTCAACATGGAATTCAATGTGAACATTCTTTAATAGCGAAAGCATACTCCCCAATTCCGACCGACCATGCGCCACCTTTATCCTTTATTGTTAGGCTGTTTTTTGTTGTTATATGACATACTTCTTTATAACGAATAACTATGGCATTTTTTATACACAGATCACGATAATCACATTGACAGGAAACCCTCATCACTTTGCCGGCTTCATCTGCGTAATTCTCTACAATTGAATTTTCATGTGGCCTCCCGCAACGTGACATTGGTGTTCTGCACGATCGGAGGCTCATGACGAGATTGGCTTGATCCGCCCGAGTGGCACAGTGAGGACCGTCTAACCAGTGCTGATATGGGCAACTGACCTCAGTGGATACAGGGGTTCGTATTTACGGATAGCCCGACTACCCACGCTATATATGACACTGGTCCCTCTTGTGCCTGGTGTCGACAGCCTACTTGCCAGTCCTCCGTTGACATGCAGCGCGGATGGGTCCCCGATCACTCTTGCCCACTTCCAAGATGGCCGCCAAAACACCAGATGCGTGATTATCGCGAGAGGTGAGACTCAGACGGTGTATGGTGTCATACTGCCGCATGCGAGCGATCGCGGAGCTGCAGCGGACACATCCGGAGCTATCCCTCGCCTGGTTGGTAAATATGGCCCTCTCTTGGCAGCACAACTGAGTGTAATACATGTGGGACCACCAGCCTTCACTTACACGTTCTGTTTGGGTGTTGCCACGCAACCCGTAGACATGCGCAGATCGCATGTTTAACATAACGGAGACACCGGCTGTACATAATGAGCGTTTCCCCACTTATTTTTCAGATTATGTCACTAATGTACTCTTAAATGTTTGTATAATTATGATGAGCATGGATTTTGGCACATTTATTGTATACAGGCAGTCACCGGGTTACATACAAGATAGGGTCTGCAGGTTTGTTCTTAAGTTGAGTTTGTATGTAAGTCGGAACTGTATATTTTATCATTGTAATCCCAGCCAGAACTTTTTTGGTCTCTGTGACAATTGGATTATAAAAATGTTGGATTGTCATAAGAATCAATATTAACACTAAAGCTTCATTACAGACGCCTGTGATAACTGTTATAGATGATTATTGTAGCCTAGGACTAAAGTACAATAAATTACCAATATCCAGGGGTCCGTTTGTAACTATGGGTCGTATGTAAGTTGAGTGTTCTTAAGTAGGGGACCGCCTGTATACCTATGCATTTTCACTTTGTTAACGTCACTGATGACGTCACATCCTGCGGGGGATTTAAACCCGCCATGTAACACCTTACTTCACTGCTTGAAAATGGCTACATTGAGCTAGCCGAAACGTAGCTTTGTATCCACATGTGAATAAATATACCCTGAACTAGGAAAACGGAGTGCTGCTGCCTTCTCTTCTACTTCTACGCCATTGGGTCTTGAGTCAGACCAACGCAGTCAGCACCCACACGGAATGAATCCCTTTTGTTTTCTCACAGTGCTGCCTACCTGTTCTACACTTGCCTATACTGTATATACAAGTTCAGCAAAGCACTCACCTGGAAAGAGACCCAGAACCCCACCCACTACCTCCAAACCAAAGAAGGGTAACCATCCCACATACCACTCATACAGTGCCTTATAGAACTCTCATAGGACCTAAACAAAAAAAGGAACTCCTCAGGTGGGAGCACTAACCACTAAGTGAAATGAGTGGGAGGAAACCAGCAATAATATCACACTGCAACCTCCCCAGCTCCTGGCAGTACTTAAACACATTAAAAAAACCCTGTGAGTGCAACACAATATCAATACAAAAGGGATCATAATGAGCTTCTCTAACATGTTTACTCTTCAAACATATTTAAGTAGTGAACCCACATTGTCCCGCAGACAAAGAAATGTCAATCAGAAGAAAATTGCTCCATTCTCAGGAATAGCAGCATAGTGTCAGGCCTTGGAGCCTTTCCTATCTGTAGGGACCCTATTGTCCTGTTCCACAGCGAATAACATGAGTAAAAGAGTCCTTGCCAAATTTCTCCGGCAACCAGGATTCAAAGAATTCATTAGGCTGAGTACCTTTCACTTTCTCTGGCACCCGTATCAGGCGTACATTGTTTTGCTTTTCAAAATTGTCTTGTTTAGGCAGGATAGCATCCAAAGCTCTAGAGTGTGTTTGTACATCTCTCTTCAGAGGGAGTAAAGCCTCTTCAACGTCACATGTCCTTTCCTCAAGGGCTGTTATGTATTCAGATAGCTTTTCAAGTCACGTAGCATTATAGATATGTTTTATGCCATAGAGCCCACTTTAAAGTAAATCTACCACTTTACTAAAGTCAGAAACACCTACACATACTCACCTCTTCTTGATCCCGGTGCTAATCTTGACAGGCCAAGATCACCTAGAAAAGAGATTTATATAAAGCAGACCCTGCGCTCCAGTCTGCTAATTATGCATGTGCAACACCCTCGCCGATGCAAGGCGGAGGAGTGGTTGCGAATACGTCCCACCATGTAGCTTGCAGCCTGTGTAGGGTCTAGTCAGCCCCACAGCATGTCACTAAATCACACTACATAGTCCTTATAGGACACAGGGGAACACTGCAGTAGTAGATCCTGCCTGGCAAGGCAGGAGTTAATTATTTTATGTGATGTCATATGTGTCAGCCAATCACAGGTGTTATACTTTGTCTCTGTGAGCTGAGATGTAAGCTGAGATGTAATTGGAGGAGCAGCCACCACCTGACCAGGGGGAGTAACAAGATCCCTGGAAACTTCCAGAAGAAGTCAGTTCTTTCTCAGAAGAGAGTGCAGTGTGAGGAGAGAGTTCACTCTCTCAGATTAGAGACTCAAAGGAGTCTGTGCAGCTAGCACACCAGACCAAGAGCAGGTGAGCCAGCTCCCTGCTGAAGACTGTAGTGAGACAGTTAGTTAGGAAAGGGATATCATCCTACCTTCAAGGGTGATATCTGGAGCAACCCAGGACAAGCTGAAGCATCCTATTAGGACACAGCTATCTCCCAGCCTGCCATTGCATCCAGGCTGATGATCTACATCCTATGGCTCCCTCCAACTGCATCTCAGCAATCTACCATTCTGTTAAGGCACGTTGCTGCGGTTCCTGTCGGTTTCAATAAAGAACTGTAAGTTGTTTTTGTTCAACGTCTGCCTCCGTCTGGTCCCTGCTACTGCGGCTGCCATCATCACAGGCACCCTGTCCACCACACAGAGACCCATACTCTAGACACCAAAGGGTTGCCCCAGGGAGATCCGCTATAGCAGCCTCTCCCTCATCATTTCTTGCCAACACCACCCTACTGGAGACCTGCCAGGCTGTAGGACAGCCCTCCGGTTCCCCATACCAAGCACTGTGACAATAGCGTGCCTAGGCCGCAATCGCCAGCCACTCAGGTACTGCGGGCCCCGGCTGACTCCAGGCCCCGAGAAAAGGCTAGGCCCCGGTGGGGGATGTTGCAAGTGGCATCACGAACAGGATTTATACCTCTGTGCCTTATTCTGGCACTAAAGACTATCCTTTATTGAAAAGACTGTGCTGCCTAACCCTGCTGCCATCCAGGTTAGGCCCAAGTGATTGTGTGTTTCTGCATTGAACTGTATTACTGCTGCCACGTGCTGTCGAGCACTGCTCCACTCAAGAGGTTAACCCCTGCAAAGAACTTTGTCAGCTCTGCTACATCCGGCGCTGCCGCGCCTGAAGCATTTACCTCACGAAACTGTGGCGCAGCAAGTAATTCCAGCCCGCCAAAACCTTCACTGGCGGGAAATCCAGATGACACACCAAGCTCCACCCATGTGCGAATGGCGCGAACCCTGCCTCCTGTGGCGCCGGAAAAAATAGAGCCTGCCACAGCTCTTGGCGGGAAGGACTCGGACTCCTCCTTCTGGCATGAGGCGGACTTCCTGCCCCGCCTCAACGAAACGCCAGAACGAGTGTGGATCTTGTGCGGTGAAGTCAACACCATGTGGGGTCCTCGGCCATTCCCCTCCGTGGAACAACCGGAGTTCCTGGAAGTTCTGGAGACCATGATTGTGGTCTCTGCTCAGCCGGCCCGGAGGCCCTTCGCTGGGCACTGGCTGCATCGTGGACTGACCCGAGCCTTCGTCACGAGGACGTACCTCCAGACGGTGACGGAGCGCCAAGTACCACCGGCTGACTCTCCGGCTGCTCCTGCTCCAGTTCCGGCACCTGCCCGACCACCTGTGAGACCAGGACCTGCACCAGAGAGACCTACTCCAGCAAGGTGAGGCCCTCCGTCGGCAACTCCGAGACGCTGTCTCGGAACAGCGACGCCGAGAGAAGGAGGCCCTGCGCTACATGGCCGGCCGATCTAAAGAAGGAGCCTGGGTGAAGCAGAACCGCAACACCGGCATGGTCCGGTACTTTGACCGGCAGTGTGGCTATGGCTTTGCCACTCAAGACTATACCGGACGGGAGGTATTTATTCCCCGCCGGTCCGTCAAAAGGCCTGATTTGCCGGAGAGACTCCATAATCTGAGACCGGGAGAGTACATCGAGTTTTCCATGCAGGAGGGACCTCGAGGGCCGTGGGCAGCTGGCGTGATCCGGATCCCGGACTCTGATGAGGACCGCTACCCATCATGTGATGAGCTGTACGAGGACGACGAATGGTCGGAGTCTCCGAACACCTCTTCTTCCTCGGCTGCGAGTCCCCGGGCGATGACTCACGTGAATGCTCCATCCATGGTGATCGTGAATACAGGCCCCATTGCTATCCATGGGCCGGGCATGATCCAGGGCGCCACCCCCACCGTCTCCCCTGCAGGGAGCGTTGCCAGATCCCGCATTTCTTCCGTGGGATAGGATATCCCGGTTGGTGAGCCTTATCCGGAGGCTCCAACTAGACCCTCATCTTCACCTGCCGGTTACCAGTGGGGTGACGACCCGGCCCCAGAAGAATCGGAGCTGGAGGGAGCCGCGGCGATGCCGCAGGATCCCATTTTCTTATTTCTGGACCCCTCTGTGGTCCCTGGCTCTGTTGAGCCCCCGGCTGGAACAGCCGACACCCCGGGTGACAGCGCCCCTCCACCTGAATGTCAGGAGGATGCTGCTGCACCTGCAGTACCTGCAACTGCCGCCGGGTGTCCCCAGCCGGCTCCTACTTCCGCTGAGGATGCACAGGATTCCCTGCTGATTCTGGATCCTGTCCCTGCTGAAACCAGCGATGCATCTGATTAACCCCTGATGGGCTGTAGCCCTCTTCAGGTACTGTGCCTATTGTAAATATTATTTCCGCTAACCCTATAGAGCCAGAGACTTTCCTGAGACTCTCACCCTTATTTATCTCAGTCAAGAGACTCTCCTTGAACTGCCCACTGTCATGTGCTATGATAGCACTCCTTCTTCTGCCACAGCAGAGATTCCTTCAAAGGACTCTGTCCCTCTACATCTAGAGGAGACCCTTTGCATCTTTTATTGCACTTTTCCCCACATCAAGGGCTGTACCCAGAAGATGGACTTTGCCATTAAAAACCTTCTGTGAGACTTTTGCCAGATACTACCAGGGAAAAGTTGCTATTTCATTGCTATTATATTGCACTTAATGTCTTCCTTTTAGGTATGGACATTCTGCATGCACTTTTATGCCTTTTCCTCTCCAGGTAAAGAGACATTGTATCCTGCTACCCTGAGTAGCCTACCTCTGTAACGTTTGTAACGTTTAAGATGTGTACCCATTGGGCTCTTAAGCCAATGTGAGTTTACAAAATGCTTGCACACTGTCAATTTATGCCAGTAGTTTGCACTAACCTTTTATAGGCTTTTCAGATTGTAGTGTGGCTGTGTCGGACCGTCTCTATGTAAAACCCTGACCGCTATCTTATGCCTCAAACCGTGGTTTGCACGTGGGGGTAGTCCATAAACTGCGGGTCTTTAGAGGACCGGGGGTGTTACAGAGATAGCACCTGGATGCCACTCATACAAGGGTAAGAATGTCAGTCGGCAGGTACTTATACATTTGTATAATGTTTAATTGTGTCACATATGCCAATATAATGCAGAAGCGTTTATATAACAAATATACAGGCCTTGGTGCAAGGAGTGGATTACAGTACATGACACCACACCTTTCCTACTGTACAGTTTGGTTTAATGGAGTAAGCGACCAACTGTCATACTTCGCATTTACATGTCCTTGTCTTAGTCCGACACCAACCCAGGTGCCTGTCTCCAGGACCATGGGCGGTTTGTCCCTACATATCATGTAGCCTGCAATTCACAGAAGTGCCCTTATCTACCTCTGCGCCCCAAACCATCCGTAGTCGAGCCGAGGGCGGCTCTTTCAATTGCCCCGGGGGTATGCAACACCCTCGCCGATGCAAGGCGGAGGAGTGGTTGCGAATACGTCCCACCATGTAGCTTGCAGCCTGTGTAGGGTCTAGTCAGCCCCACAGCATGTCATTAAATCACACTACATAGTCCTTATAGGACACAGGGGAACACTGCAGTAGTAGATCCTGCCTGGCAAGGCAGGAGTTAATTATTTTATGTGATGTCATATGTGTCAGCCAATCACAGGTGTTATACTTTGTCTCTGTGAGCTGAGATGTAAGCTGAGATGTAATTGGAGGAGCAGCCACCACCTGACCAGGGGGAGTAACAAGATCCCTGGAAACTTCCAGAAGAAGTCAGTTCTTTCTCAGAAGAGAGTGCAGTGTGAGGAGAGAGTTCACTCTCTCAGATTAGAGACTCAAAGGAGTCTGTGCAGCTAGCACACCAGACCAAGAGCAGGTGAGCCAGCTCCCTGCTGAAGACTGTAGTGAGAAAGTTAGTTAGGAAAGGGATATCATCCTACCTTCAAGGGTGATATCTGGAGCAACCCAGGACAAGCTGAAGCATCCTATTAGGACACAGCTATCTCCCAGCCTGCCATTGCATCCAGGCTGATGATCTACATCCTGTGGCTCCCTCCAACTGCATCTCAGCAATCTACCATTCTGTTAAGGCACGTTGCTGCGGTTCCTGTAGGTTCCAATAAAGAACTGTAAGTTGTTTTTGTTTAACGTCTGCCTCCGTCTGGTCCCTGCTACTGCGGCTGCCATCATCACAGGCATCCCGTCCACCACACAGAGAACCATACTCTAGACACCAAAGGGTTGCCTCAGGGAGATCCACTATAGCAGCCTCTCCCTCATCATTTCTTGCCAACACCACCCTACTGGAGACCTGCCGGGCTGTAGGACAGCTTTCCGGTTCCCCATACCAAGCACCGTGACAATAGCGTGCCTAGGCCGCAACCGCCAGCCACTCAGGTACTGCGGGCCCCGGCTGACTCCAGGCCCCGAGAAAAGGCTAGGCCCCGGTGGGGGATGTTGCACATGCCTCTTGCACCTCCCTCTCCCATGCTCTTCAATGCCATGCATCTGGGTCTGAGAACACATATGATGGCTTTGATAGGAGTGTTATATTTTAACCAGACGGCATCATTTAGGGTAAATGGATTGTACTCTGACCCTTTTTCTATCAAAAACTTGATGCGTCAGGGGTGCCTACTGTCTCATTTTTGCAGTCATACTTGAGCTGCTCCTCTGCAAGATCAGTAATAACCCAGATATTGTGGGGGTACCCGTGGGAAGACTTTAAGTTAAAATTGCAGCATACACAGATTACATTCTTCCTATCAAATCCTATGATTTCCATACCAAACCTCATTAAAGAGTTGGATGTCTATGAGAAGCTGTCTAATTTTAAAATTAATGTTCAACAATCAGAAGCCCTACAACTCAATATCCCTTTTGCCCAAAGCACAGCTCTAGGGAAATCCTTTGCCTTCAAATAGGTCTTTGCTTCAAGTAAATATCTAGGTATCCAGCTCCCGGCGGATAAAACCTTTCGACTTAATTTCCCGCCCCTCTTTTTAGCTGTCAAATCTGATCTCCAGGGATACCCTCCCTTGCATCTTCTGTCCCTTTCAGGCTTTGCCTTCCTTCTTCACGGCAGTACAGAGGCTGTTCTCTGCATTTGTTTGGTCTGACAAACCTCCAAGACTCAAGAGAAAAATACTTCAATATCCTAAGAGTGCAAGAGGGGTGTCATTGCCTGACATCACACAGTATTATTATGCCTTACACTTGAGTAGAATCATTGACTGGTGCACCACCTTGCCCTGTCTCCTGTGGGTAGAGAGGAAATGGTGGCAATCTCTAGATAAACATCCATTTATCCATGCCACTCTATCAGTCTTAAAAAGCTGCAGGTCTAGGGCTACTATTAGAGATGGGTGAATTTATCAAAAGTTCACAGAATTTTCTGACAAAATTTGTTTTGACCCGAATTGAATCATGGCGAATAAGATTAAAAAACAGGTATTTCCTGGCTGCAGAGAGCCTGTAGGGTATTGTTGAACGTTGTGCCATGCTCAAATATGCATAGGGATCGTGGTTTGGTCTTCAAACAATGCTGTGTTTTAGTGGGCACTTACAGGCAGGGCCGGCTTCAGGTTCTAGTAGGCCCCTGGGCGCCAGTGCCTCAGTGGGCCCCTTTACTATGCCTCCCAAATTCGAGTCAGAGAAAGTGACCCACGGCCCTCTTTTGCCCCCTCCTGTTGCCCCACCATACGTTTTGCTATGTTACCATGTGTTTGGCTGCTTTTAAAGCCATTTTCTTCATTGATGGAAGTGTAAGCTAATGGGGCAGATTTACTTACCCGGCCCATTCGCGATCCAGCGGCGCGTTCTCTGCACAGGATTCGGGTCCGGCTGGGATTTAAGATGGTAGTTCCTCCGCCGTCCACCAGGTGGCGCTGCAGCGCCGAAAATAATCTTAACGCCCCGGAATGCACCATCCCATAGAAGGTGAAGGTGAGCGCTCCCCAAGCGACACATTTTCGGTTTTTAAATGCGGCGGTTTTTCCGAATACGTCGGGTTTTTGTTCGGCCACGCCCCCCCGATTTCTGTCGCGCGCATGCCGGCCCCGATGCGCCACAATCCGATCGCGTGCGCCAAAAACCCGGGGCAATTCATGTACAAGCGGCGCAAATCGGAAATATTCGGGTAACACGTCGGGAAAACGCGAATCGGGCCCTTAGTAAATGACCCCCAATGTGTTTACATTTTCACACCTGCTTACACTTCTAGCAATGAAAGAAAACTCTTTCTAAGCAGCCAAACACATGAAAACACATGCGGTGTTATGCATACGTACAAACGTGTGCAGAAAACACTGTGGGCCACATTTATCAAAAGTAGTGCACTAAGAGCAGTTTGCCTGTGGAGTGTGCAGGATGCAGAACATTATAGAATACTGCCGCACGGTCTTCATTAATCTGGTACCTCCTGCACTATTTGGGAAGTGTCACCAACCTTTTTTTGGTGCACTGTTAACATAGAGTGTGCAACGCAATCCTGTCGAGTTGCAGTAATAAATGTGGTGGGTCCGACTATGTACCGGACGCCCCTTTATGTGCAGAATTTTGTGGTGCGGCCGCTACAGAGCAGCTGCCACACAAAACTGGTGCAGACAGTTTATGAATACAGGTGCAAGCAGTTTAGACATTCAGACAGAAAACTGGTGCAAGTGCTTTAATAAATGTGGCCCATGTGTGAACGCACCTTCAGGGTTATTGTTTTAAAGGAGGGAGGGGGTCAACAGGAAGGGAGACATTGGAAAAGAAGTAGAACAGGTGACACAGGGGTAATAGCAGGGGGCAAAAAGTGGAAAATAAGTTACAATGTAGGAGGGAGAAAATGAATGGCATACATCAGCAGGGTGTAATGATACAAGCCATTTTAGACTACTCTGCATAGATGGACTATAAAAGTAAGAGGTAGGCAGTGGCATGAGAACCTGTCAGGGGCAAGCCAGCAAAGGGTTAAATGACCAGGCAGCGGCCTGACTCCTGCCATGCTGTCCTCCAGAGCCTCCTCACACAGGGTCACCATACATCACTGCAGACATAGGTGACAAGTTCAGCACATGCTGCCTCTGTCAGCGTCCAGCCTGTCTTCCTCCGTGCACTTGCTTATACAGCGGCCGGCCGACCCCCGAACAGTGCTGGTGCCTGGGAGGTTTTCACAGCCCCTACAGGAACCAGGGAAAACGCAGCACAAGCAACACTGATGATGCAGAGAGTGACTGCTCTCTGCATCATTATTATATCATCGGGGAACACCTACCCCGCCTCCAGTGGGCCCTGCCAGATAACAGGGGCCAACTTCACCACATAAATGAAGCAGCAACTCAGCCGCACAAGGTTAAGTCTGTACCAGCTCGAAAGGACTGAGCTGAGGTCCAAGATCCCACTTTAACATCAAAAAGTGCACTTTTTTCACACTGACATCAGATGATTCCATAGATTATGACAGAACCTGTTCTGTTAAAGGCTGATACATGCAGAAACCCTCCCAAAAGAGTGGAGAGGGTGTTGGCAGTAATTTTGCATTGACGTCACTGATCATTTTGCCCTTCTTTTCATATATCAGTGTCCACTTTTGATCAGTCAATAATCCATCAGTATTGCTAAAGCCAAAAACAAACAGGAGTTGATCTAAAACAGAGATGACCAGTAAATCAAATCAGCAGATACGAAATACTATCGTAGATCAGCTCACCACATAGTCCAGACAATCCTCGTTTTCTCGGCTCCAAATGGCTCCAGCACGGACAACCTTGGCCACAGGTGCACACGAAGCAGCAATCGAGGAAGAAAGCTTTTTTCCAGCTAGATGCGAGGAGCCAGTATATCGATAAAATCATCAAAAATTTATTAAATCCATAAAGCGGTAAAAAATACACAGCACAGCATAATGGGGAAAAGAAAAAGGGAAGGGGAGAACATGAAGGCTACAAGCCTACGCGTTTCGGTACATGACCTTATTCATGGCTTCATGGCCATGAATAAGGTCATGTACCGAAACGCGTAGGCTTGTAGCCTTCATGTTCTCCCCTTCCCTTTTTCTTTTCCCCATTATGCTGTGCTGTGTATTTTTTACCGCTTTATGGATTTAATAAATTTTTGATGATTTTATCGATATACTGGCTCCTCGCATCTAGCTGGAAAAAAGCTTTCTTCCATGACTAGTAAATGTGATATTTGCATGCCCTCTGTTTTCTGTATACATTTTTGCTTTTGGCTATCAATCCTGAAGCTTTTTATTCCTTCGAGACAGATGAAATGAAGGGGAAAACCAAACATAGTGGCAACATCATATAGTGGTGGAGAGTGAAAACAACATTATGGAAATTACAGGGTGTTCCAGGGTGACAGCAGTCAGTTGGCAGCAGCATGAGTAGGCCGCAGAGTGGTAAAATGACAAATTATGGAGGTGGCAGCAACATGGTAGGCCACAGAGTGGTAGAATGACAGAGTGTGGAGGTGACGGCAGCAGCATCATGAGGTCAGAGAGTGGCACAATGACAAATTCTTTAGGTGGCAGCAACATGGTAGGCCACATAATGGCACAATGACAAAGCGTGGAGGTGGCGGCAGGAGGTCAGAGAGTTGCACAATCACCGTGTGTGTATGTGGTCAGCAGCAGTAGCAGCAGCATGAGGCTAGAGAACGGCACAATGACAAAGTCTGGTGGTGACAGCAATATGGTAGGCCACAGTGTAGCACAATGACAATGAGTGTGGAGGTGTCAACAGCAGCAGCAACAGCAGGAGGTCAGAAAGTGGCACAATGACAGAGTGTGGAGGTAGGTGAGAATTCCAGTCCCTGGTAAAGATGGTGGGAGGCAGATGGAGCAAATGGCAGCAGACGTGTGGCATCAGGCGGATGGCAGCATCTGAATAGTGGCTGAGTCAGGTAGTTAGAATCCAGACTCATTTCTCAACATTTGGGGGAGTCATGGCTGATCTAATCTGATGCATAAGGCATTGGTGTGTTGAAATCCTGGCCGATCCACGTCTATTTCATCTTGACAAAAGTCAGTCTCTCCACATTACGGATGGACAAGCAGGTTCTCCTTGGGGTAACGATGGCCCCCGCCACACAGAACACCCACTCTGATGCCACACTACTGGGCAGGACAGCTTCTCTACTCCAAACTCTGCAAGTTGCGGCCACACGTCAAGTTTGGCTGCCCAGTAGTCAAGGGATCCTCTACCTGGGATGGTGAAGGAAGCTGCTCATTAAAGACTCCAGACTTAAAGGGGTTGTGTCACCATAGCAAATGGGTGTAATTGGGTCCAATGCATGGTGACAAGTACTTTCACTATTTACACTTATTACAAAATCTGCAGGCTTACTGAGATAACTCCTTTTGTCCTGGTTGCTAGCGCCCCCTAGTGGTAGCTGTGTCCCGTCCTGAGCTACAGCTGATCTGGCAGAGTCTGCGCACAAAGAGTTAGCCAGCTGCTCTGCACTACAGATCACTCCACAGAGCTCCTCTCCACACTGAGAGATCAGCTGACACACTGCAGCCAATAGGAGGTGAGGGAAGGAGGAGGAGGGGCAGGGATTGTGCTGTGATGGCCACTGCTTACCAGCTCCACAGGAGCTTCCAGCAGCAGATACAAGGTAACTGCAGCCAGACATGACATCTGCTGCACTGAGGAGTCCTCCCCTAACATGGATCATAGCAATGTAGCAGCCCTTCCTCCCTCCACCATTAGTCAGGTCACACAGGAGGCTGCAGAGATAACACAAGTAACAGGCTGAGCTCTGACCTCTCCTGATGCAGTCCTCCTCCTGTACTCTCCACCATTCACTGTCCCTCCATGCTACCCTGCTGTCCTGCAAAGGGGCCCCTGTCCCTGACTAGCAGGGAAGTAGCTAAAGATCAGCAACATGTGAGAAGCTGTCACCTATTTATCTTTCCAAGTCCTATTATCTATCACCTGTCATCTATCTATCTATCCATCCATCTCATATCTATCTATCTATCTATCTATCTATCTATCTATCTATCTATCTATCTATCTATCTACCTATCTATCTATCTAGTGATTTAGTTGCAATTCCTTACAAAATACACAGAAAGAGATGCAATTAACATACAAAAATACAAAAGTTCATTAGTAAAAGTCATAAAAACAACAAAGGTCCATGTTAACCCCTTAAGGACGCAGGGTTTTTCGGCTCATTTCTCGCTCTCCAACTTCAAAAATCCATAACTTTTTCATTTTTATGTGTACAGACCTGTGTGAGGGCTTATTTTGTGCGTAACAAATTTTACTTTCCCGTAATGTTATTTATTTTAACATGCCGTGTACTGCGAAGCTGAAAAAAAATTCCAAATGTGGAATGGCTCAGTTTTTACGTCTTTCACTCTTCGCTCCAAATAACATGCCTACTTTATTCTTTGGTTCGGCGCAATCGCGGTGATACCAAATTTATATAGGTTTTTATTGTGTTTTAATACATTTTCAAAAATTAAACGAATGTGTACAACAAAGAAAAAAAAATTTTTGCCATCTTCTGACGCTAATAACTTTGGCGCACGGAGATGTGTGAGGGGTCATTTTTTGCGAAATGAGGCGCCGTTTTCAATGCTACTATTTTGAGGTCTGTGCGACATTTTGATCATTTTTTATTTAATTTTTTATGTTATGTAAAAAGGTGTAAAAGTCGCATTTCGGACATTTGGGCGCCATTTCCCGCCTTGGAGGTCACCGCCGCCCGTAACCGTTTTTATATTTTGATAGATCGGGCATTTTGGGACGCGGCAATACCTAATATGTTTGTGATTGTTACTGTTTATTATGTTTTATATCAGTTCTAGGGAAAGGGGGGTGATTTGAATTTTTAATATTTTATTAATTTTTTTTATTTTTTAAACTTTTTTTTTCCCACTATTTTTTAGGCCATCTAGGGTACATTAACCCTAGATGGTCAGATTGCTCCTACCATATACTGCAATACTTCTGTATTGCAAAATATGAAATTTTTGCAGGTCATACATTACAATGAGCCACTGGCTCATCGTAATGAACCTGCATAAGCCATGTAGCCTCGTGTCAAAAGAAGACCCGAGGCTACCATGGTAACTGATCGCCGCCCCCCGATGACGTTCGGGGGCGCTGCAATCATAATAAAGATGGCAGCGCCCGCGCGCCGCCGTCTTTTAGACGCCGCCGGCTACTTTGCCGGCGTAGTAGAGCTACGGCGCAGAGCGTTAAGGGGTTAATGCACCTAATTTTGTACAATCAATGCATACAAGTAGAGCAAAACAATGTATTCTCACAGCATCATGGTCAGTCAGGCGGACAGTAAAGTGTAAATACGTCGGAGGTCTAGAAAAATGCAGGGACGGCAAACTCCATGTGTATCCTCACTTCGAAGTGATTTCCTCAGGGGTAAGTGTCACTTTGGAGTGACGATACACGTGGGGTTTGCCTCCCCTGCACCCACCTAGACCTCTGCCGTGCGTGTCAGCCTGTGTAGTGTGCATGGGGCACCAGATTCAGGATTTCTGGTGCACGTTCTTCATGAATCTGGTGCCCGCTGCACTGCTTTGACAGACTGCACCAACTTTTTTTGGTGCACTTTTAACATGGGGCGTATGACACATTTCTATTGGATCAGTAAATGCAGGGACTATTTGAGCACAGCAGGTGGAAGGAGACTCTGAAGGCTGAGGCTGAGTTGTGCAATAACTGCCGCTGTCAGTGCTGTGCATGTGCCTGGCTAGGCACCTCCCACATCTGCTTCTGTGTGGAGCAGAATAGAGGCTGAACAAGCATCATAATAACAAATAGAAAGGTATCTTTAATTCCAGTTAACCATTACAAATAGATTTTTGAAATATTTTAACCTCTTTGACAGCTTTTTGTAGTCAATTGTTTTGTGGCATAACCCCTTTAAGCTGCTGCTGATGGAGCTGCTACTGTTCCACCCCCAATCTCCCCACAGTAATACATGATCAATGACTGCCAGGAATCCTCTGGTCGGACCTGATCGACAATGGCACATGTAGGCAGCGGCCAACTGTCTGCACAGTATTTATCTATAGTACACCAGTTGTTCCTCCTTCTTGGCAGCTGGTAAAGATGGTACCCATTTTGGATCGGTAGCGAGGGTCCAAGAGGGTGGAGAGCCAAAAGTCATCCCTATGCCGGATGTTGACTATTCGGCTGTCACTAGTTAGGCAAGGCAGCATGCTGCGGGCCATCTGCGCAAGTGACTCTGAGGGACTCCCGGCCTCTATCTCCACTGTATAATGCCACGGTTCTTATGGGTCATATACATCTCCTTTGTGCAGCACGGACACTATGTTCCTCCCATTGTCTGTCACCATGGTTCCAATTTGCAGTTGTCGCGGAGAAAGCCACACATTGATTTCTTCTTGCATGATGCAGAGCAGTTCCACCCTGTGTGACTTCATTCGCCCAGGTAAACCAGGTGTAGAACTGCGTGACACCTCTGTGCGATGCACATGAGGTATGATGGAGCAGCACTTAGACTTGTGGAGGCTGAGGTGGTGGTAGAGAAGGAGGAAGCGGACATTGGCACAGGAGCATAAGGTTGACAACATGGAGGAGAAAACTGTTCAAGTTGTTTGTGTGGCTGGGCAGGAAGTACATTCACCCAGTGGGCCGTAAAGGACATGTACTGGCCCTGACCGTAGTTATAGCTGTCCATGCTGTGCACCTTGGAAGAAACTGATAAGCTGAAGGACTGGCCTGCCTTGTGTTCTACATATTTGTGGAAGGCTGGTAGTGCCTTTTTGGAAAGGAAATTTCGTCTTGGAACTCTCGGTTGGGCACAAGCCATTTGTTCTCTTAAGGGTGCAGAGTCCACGACTTGGAAAGGGAGGGACTGCAGTACCAACAACTTGGACAGGATCATGGTCAACTTCTGCACCTTAGGATGGCTGGATGCATACAGTTGTCTCTTTGTAATCGCCTTGTTCAACAACTGCTGGCGACATGTGTAGCAAGGAGCAGGAGCATCTGGACCGGGAGATGATGTCAAAGACAAACAGCTCCCTTCAGCAGAGGTGCTGGAGCCTTAACTGGCTGAAATGTGTTCCACTAGGTGCTGCTGCTGTGGCTGCGGCGGAAGGATGGACCACCACATCTGAGACACGTTTCTCTCAGGCCATTGGATGGTGACATCGCATGTGTTGACGCAGGGTCGTGGTGCCAACGTTAGCTCCCTGGCCACGCTTCACTTTCTGCACGCAGATTCTACATATCCATACTCTTGGCTCCTCTGGTGTCCTAACAAATAACTGCCACACCGCCAAGCTGGTGATTTTACCGCCAACACTCTTCACTGAGCCCCTGTGCCACTGCTTACTTAGACCCGCAAAGCGGGTTTTGTACTCCGCGGCCATTTGGCTCCCGTATTTGCATTGCTGCCACCCTGCTGACTCATGGCCACAGTAGCGACTTGCTGCCCTGCTTCCCTGCCTGCCGCTCTAGCTAACACACTCTTCTCCCGATGATGATGATGAAGCTCTTGCTTCGCCCAGCTCCCAAGTGCGATCGGCTACATCATCTTCGGTTTGTGTTTCCCTGTCACTGCTATTCTCCTCAGTCTTCTCATTATGCACAGCTTGACTACTTGCAAGTGCAACTCCCGTGCCGCTCTCCACATCTCTACTTTCCCGCCTTGTGCATGAAGCAGCGGATGTCTGCCCCACCTCTTCACTGCCAAGCAGCTGCTGACTGTCCTCAAAGAGTTCGTCCTCGCTGTATAGTGGAGCCCACACCACCTAGTAGATCTCTGGCTGAGAGAAATGAACAGGACAGAGGCTTGTTGAGGACAGGTGAGGGCCACTGACCTGCTCCTGGGCCATGCCAACTAAGGGTTGTATCTGTCAAAACACAGACTCTTAGCTGGGATTGTTAGATGTCATTTGGGAGGAAGTGGATGACCTAGTCAACCAATCGAGAACCTTTGAGTATTTTATCAACACACTGCAGCTAAATGACACCGGCAGTTCTGGCCTCACAGAGTCACCCCTGCTGCGACGTCCCCTTAATGTGCTGTGACCTGTGCCTGCTCCACCTGCCACCTCTCTGTCTGACATATTGGTTAATCAACTATGTTGATTTGACACGGATTTCTTGATATCAACTTTAGCAACAAAAAAGAATTGAAATTTGGGGAATATAGAACCCCAAAAACTGACACCCTGGACTGCTCTTAGAGTTCTCTGCCCCATGTAACAGGTTGTGCTCGCGGCCATTTTGCTAATAAAGGGGAAAAAAAATGTGTTCCCATTCAAGCAGAACTAAAGTTTTCCTGAAATTCGTTAGAATTGATTTGCCCATCTCTGCCCATCTCTTTGCCCATCTCTGGTTACTATATCTCCAGCAGGTTCTACTATATCTCCAGCAGGTTCCCCTCTTCCACTGACACTGGGAAGCCCAGACTTTCCCCCAGGAACCGAGTGCCATTTTTTAGACAGTGGTTGGTGGCAGGATGCTTTATGGTCTGTCATTTTGTGAAGGGTGAAGGCTGGAGCAATGCACTTTGCTTTTGCTCCAGCACCTAAGCAAGGTTTTTAAAAATGTTGTTGCCAGCAAAATCATCAATCACTGCAAGATCTGCTTCTGGATTCTAGATTCAGGGGCTTAAATTTTGGCTCATGGACTTTTTTTCTGCAAGGCTGCATACCTTTTGGGTCCAAACAAGTAGCAAAAGCATCTAAAACTATAATAGATGGGGCACAAGGCATTTCAGACATTCCCGAATTCTGGCATACAAATATCCCCATTGTTTTTTTTTAAATGTTTTTATTTTTAAAATGTTTACAAACATAACAAAAGAACAGTATATGAATGTGTTATCCTCTTGATTGTACTAGACTAAAGAATACAGTTGGCGTGAATAAATGTGGAAGTTGGAAATTTCTCCCCCCACCCAATTCCAGAGTTATGTCATTGTCAGATGGGCAGAGCCAGGCTATTGTTTCAGCACTAGATGGCCCGCCTGATATAGCAGTGATGGCGAACCTTTCAGACACCGAGTGTCCAAACTACAACCAAAATCCACTTATTTACCATGTGCCAACATGGCATTTCAAGCAGTAACTTATTGCTACCTGTTCTTCAACATCATTCAGTTGTATTGGCTCTCCCAAGGCCACCAATGCAGTTGAAAGAAGGTAGGCAAATTCAGACTATCATTGTAGTTTCTCTGCCGGAAGAATGGTGGGTCCAGCAGGATGACCTCTAAAGACAAGGCAGTTAAGTCAACGCCTTCTCACTTTTCCTGCCGTTTCAAACAGCCAGTGAAGTGTTGCTTTTAAATAGCACTCAGAGCAGCATCCCTTAAGTTGCTTGGGACTGCAGGAAGATTTGGTGGATGTGGTCCTTTTTGGTGAAATTGGGGCGATGGCATAAGTGTCCACAGGATGGGCTCCGAGTGCCACCTCTGGCACCCGTGCCATAGGTTCGCCACCACTGTGATATAGCATTACTATATTGGCTCTCTGCTGTCAGATGTGTGGTCCTGAAAAAAAAATTGCAGTGTTTCACAAAAAAAAAGTGGATTAAAAAAAAAATACTGCCTAATACCTTGTAAAATAACAAATGTCTTCTTATTCAATGTGTTTCTCTTGCACCCACTTCGGTTGGTTTACAATAAAAATGTTTACGTTCTGCACAAATGACAGAAAGTTGAAACTAAACAGTTGGCTTCTCCATGGTGAAACTAAACAGTTGGCTTCTCCATGGTCACATGTTGATAAATCTTTGTTGGACCAAAGTGGAGAGACTAATGGGAGACTACGTGTTGAAAATAGAACTCTAGGAGATTTTTTGGGTGTTATTGGCATGATTGACAAAATGAATACATAGGGGCAGATTTACTTACCCGGTCCATTCGCGATCCAGCGGCGCGTTCTCTGGTTTCGGGTCCGGCCGGGATTCACTAAGGTAGTTCCTCCGACGTCCACCAGGTGGCGCTGCTGCGCTGAAGTTCCCCCGAGGCCCGCCGGAATGCACTCAAGTTCACCGGCCTATTCCTGGTGAAGGTAAGCGCGAGTCCCGCGACACTTTTTTTTTTAATGTAGCGGTTTTTCCAAATCCGTCGGGTTTTCGTTCGACATTGCCCCCCGATTTCCGTCGCGTGCATGCATGCGCCACAATCCGATCGCGTGCGCAAAAATCCCGTGGTAATACAGGGAAAATTGCTGCAAATCGGAAATATTCGGGTAACACGTCGGGAAAACGCGAATCGGGCCCTTAGTAAATAACCCCCATAATTTCTATATATTCATCTCGAGCAGTTGACCTGGCTTCTTCACAACTTGGCTTCTTCATGAACTTGATTTCCTCTTCTTCAGCTGCAAATGTATCAGATTTCATATTGCACATACTTTTTAAATTAATTAGAACATTTTTATCAATGTTTCTGTTACTACAATACCCTTATTTACAACAATTTACTTGTTTAAGTTTGGTCATTCTTCAGTGGGAAGTAGTTTCTGGAATTCATTATAAAACGTTATAGAGGAGTTGCCTGTAAGGATTAAGACCAATTCTGAGCTCCTTCAAGATTTTAAATGAAAAAGAAAGAGAATAACAACCTGACCTTAGTGATCAAAGAGGAAGTGTCACTAATTATTTAAGGTGGACACTTATAGCATACATTTAAAGGCAAAAGAAGCGGATTTCCCCTGCATGTGGATCAAATCAGAGTTATCTTATAATTGACTCTTTACAAGGCCAGGCTACTATGTAATGGACTAGATATTAAAAGCCTTAATCATTTTAAAACTGGTTTCCTTTTTTGTTTCAGAGGCCCTTTAATGCTAAGAGGTATTTTACAAGTCAAAAAGATTATCCTTCTTACCTTTGAAAACAAATGATTTTGGATCTTGAGAAAACTTTGGATCTTTAATGCATTCATTGATTCATGATGTCAAGCTAGCGCCAGTAAATGTGGGGCAGACAAAACTGGAGTTCCGAAATCAACTACAGTAAATAGCCAAGATGTTGATATTCCATTTAGTTTTTTTATGTCATAAACAGGATTTCTTAGAGACCATTAGGTTTAAATATAGTGTGTGGATGTTTGCTAAGCCTTAATCTGCTCTGAAACCCCAAAAGTAATCATTACTGTCTTTGGAATTGTAGAGACTTACTTTAAATACTTATTTACCAATGTATAGAAGAGCTACGCAGCTGAGCATGGTGTTATCTAGAAACCTTATTTCAAATATAGTAGCTAGTTGTATTAAAAAGTTGTCTGAATATTAAAAGGCATAAATCTATTGATGATATACCTTATTTCATAAACATGAAACATGCACTTTACATGTTCAATAAACCCACTAATGCATATGGGGCCTCCTGACTCTGTCAGAGGGATTATGTTGGAGGTGATAGAATTAAAAAAAAAAAAAAAAAAAAAAAAATGTTGGAGGTGATAAGGGTCTGGTATTTTGGAATTCAACTGTCTGATTTTTTTGTTCCATTGTGGTAAGTTGTCTGTAGCTTTCTAATTTACCTATGCATATATGTTTGGGAAACTATATCAATGTGTATGAGGTAGTCAGGAAAGATAGTTTTTGGTTCAGCCCACAGGTAACCCATATGGATGGGAGCACCAGTGAAAGGTTAAACTTTATCACACTATTGAGATTATGGGGCTCATTTACTGAGGGTCCTGTGGTCGTGATTCCTTTGGGTTTTCCCGAATATTTCCGTTTTGCGCTGAATTGCCCCGGATTTTGGCGCACTGGATCGGATTGTACCGCAATGGCGCCACAACAGAAATGGGGGGGGGGGGGGCATGGCCGTGGCACAACCCAATGGATTCGGACAAACCACAGAATTAAAAAAAAGAATTGTGTCGTAAGATCAGCACTTACATGCACTGGGAAGAAGAAGGTGAACTCCGGCAGACCTCGGCTTAGCAGCGACACCTGCTGGATATCGGGCGCACGACCTTAGTGAGTCCCGGCGGACCCGAATCCTCGTCGGACAACCCGCCACGGGATCGCAATGGGACTGGATAAGTAAATGTGCGTAATTTACCTTCATTTGCATAAGATTGAGCAAATTTCATTAGCGTCGTTTTTTAGGAATTCAGATGAAATTCTTTAAAGGAAATCTACCACAGAAATCTAACTTTATTAACAATTAACACTGCTGGGTAGCTCCCATCAGCATAAATATTGCTACAGTAGTTTAATTATAAAATTAAAGAAAATCTACCATCAAAATCTGCCATGATTAACCAGGGACACTTACTCATAGATCCATGTACTGTGACCGTGGTAATTGTTTGTTATTCCTGGCCTCCTTCCTGCTAAAATCAACTTTTATAATCGTGGTAATGAGCCTGAAGTGCTTTGTTGGTTGTTTCCAAAAATAGCTTAAAAGCCTGTTACAATGAGCAGAGAAGTCTGCTGCTGGATTACACAGGCATAGGAAGGAGGGAGAAAGCAGGGGGCTGGCCAATATATGTTCTGCTCATTGTAACAGACTGTGAATCTTGATTTTAGAAGAAAGGCATAACAAGTATAAGAGTGTTACCACACTTAAAGTGCTTTGATCTAGAAGTAAGTGCCCCTGGTGGTTTATCATGCTTAATTTTCATGGTATAATTCATTTAAAGGGGTTGACCGAGATTGCAGGCTCTGCCAGAGACCTGTACAAAGCTGTAGCAGGTGCACACTCTGGTTGTAATGTCACTGCCGATCTCTGTTGATATACTGATATTCAGTAGTGAATGGAGGTGCCTTGCTGTATCAGATAGTCGTTACCCGAGCACTCTAGGTCACACCTCCAATAATCTGGACAACCCTTTTGTTTGTACCACCAATCATTTTTTTCCTTTTGCAAACATTTTAACTATATTTTATATTATGTGCTTTTTTAATATTTATGTTGCTTAAACTGTACATTCTGTACATTTCTAAATGTAATTGTGGAATTGAGGTGGCTGTGGTTATTTAGCTATTCACCAGGGCATTCATAAAGAGATTATAAAAAGGACTGCTAACCTGGTGCCTGGTAACCACAGAAGGAAGAAGTTATACGATTTTAATTAACTATGTATGATTTTCAATAAAAATCAATTCATAAAAGTTTAACACACAGAAATTGCTACAACACTATAATTAATAGCTTCATAAGCACAATTTTGGATTTACAAATTATTTCATATACAAAAGTTAATATTCACACAAAGGATACCATCACAAACAGTATTTATTTAATCACTTCTTTATTTATAAGAATTATGGCAAAAAAGGCATTAGAAACTGCAGTAGCACCCAAAGATATGTTTAGTTATGTTGTACATACGTCAACTGTAGCATAACAGTCCACTGACTGGTTCATAACATAAACCATTCTTGGTATATAACATATTGAATAAAAAAAAATGAGGTAAAAAGTAAAAAAGAGAGTGGAGGAGAAAGGCAAAGATGGTTTAATGGTGCTATGGACCTCAGGCTGTATAATATTGTGGGACCTATCATTTAAAAAGGTTTGACACTTGCTGCCTAGATTAAGTACAGGAACCAAGTTGACAATTTAATCCCTTGGTTAGATAGGTATACAGCAGAAGAATAGAAGAAGCAGACTTGCATCTCCAATGTATGCAGAATAAGAGTAGTAGATTGTAAAGAACCTGTCTATGCAGAATGAGAGGATTTAGGGTACATTCCTGTGGCTGTGTGCTCGCCAGGACCGGATCCCGGCATAGCACAGGGGCGGAGAAGGAGGGGTGAGCTCTCCTCCTCCCTCCATTAGCAGACAAGCACCCATGACAAGCCCTATATTTTGCGGCACGTGCCCCTCGACTCAGTGACGATTCAATGACACACCATGTGCTCATTGCACCGTCACCAGAAACCCTAGAAGTCTATGGGGACTGTAATCTAATCGCAGATCATGCGACCAGATCACGGTCCCCATAAGGGCCGTTTGAATGCGCCCTAATACTATGTCATACATATTATAGGTAGGTAGCCTATAAGATGGTGAAGGCATAGCAGGGAGCCACTGTAAATCTATACGTCGCATTGCAAACACAGATTATAAACAAATAGACTATTTTACACATCAGGCTTTTATGAATGACAATGTTAAATTAGCTCCTCTGTCTAGGCATCTGTTCGTCTCTTCATCAAAAAAATCAGGTTCAGTTCACACCTGCATTTGGCAAGTTTTGTTCCCACCTCCAATATGAATTAGCGGTAAAAATAGCACAGCATCTTTTTTTCCCCATATCAGGGGCGTCGCTAGGTCAAAAGATCCGGGGCTCGTGCCCCGGATCTTTTGGCCTGTGCCCCGGATCTCCCCGGGCATCCTACTCTTATAGATTTATATCTGGGGCTCAAACCCCTAATCATTGTAAGGTGACTTTCAAATTAAATGAGTCTGTGTCCAGCGCTGGAATTTGACTAACTTGAAGGAAAGACAAAACCTGTCCTTGCAGGAAGTTAGCAACAAGACTGATAATTTTACTGAGGGACCGACATTTATAGAAAACCATAAGGCACTTTACATAAGGCGTGTAATTAGAAAAGCAGCAACTATAATTGGGTGTTCTCACCCAGGAAATGTAACACTATTGGATGTAAGCACACAAAGGAGTCTAATACTACTGGCTACATGCAAATACTGAAACTTCCCAGATGCTTGCCTGGATACCTTCCACTAGGTGGTGCTAGTGAGCACTAAGTCTTTGTGTGCTTAGGGAAACACCCAAACTTAGTTATCACTACACAAAGTTATATGAAATGAATGCTGAGTCTTTAAAATGTCTGACAGTATGTAAGATGGCGTCTGAGTCCAGTGTAATATCTTTAACATTTCCCCCCTTTTGAGCTTTGCATGGCCTGTTACTTTTGTCCAGGGTGACCTCCTCAAACTCCAGGTACCCACAGGTAGGCTAAGCCCTTACCTGCTGGACTTGTTAACTCTTCACCAGATCCCCTGGAGGCCAGTCACTCAGGGGTTACAGGCCTGCATACTCAAATTACATAATTGTGTTTCCATAGTTTATGGGTCTATTAACAGGCTGGTTCTTCAACAAGACGGTATCCTCCACACCGGGACTTCTCCTGTCATGGTTCTTACCACCTGGACGGCCATCTGGGACACGGTGGACTTGATGAGGGGGACCACACAACACGCAATAAGTGACGAGAGCAAAATCACAATCCCCAATATCACCCCCACTTAAAGGAAACCCTTCCAATCCCCCAACTACAAAGTGAAGGACAAAGTGTCCACTTCTGAGTTTCTCTCGAGTTCCCTGGACAGTCCTTCAATCTTTTCACGAGCATGGGTAATGGATCCATAGGGGACGATGTCCTCTGGGATGTATATGCAACAAGCCACTCCCACCATCTTACAGACTTCTCCCTTCTCAGCAAGGATCATGTCCAAAGCCGTGCGGTTCTGGGAAGCATCTCGGATACAATCACAAATCTCTGTTGATTACAATAAAACCAGTTAACCCAACCAACATCTTTGCTCATAGCTATCTGGGGAATAATGGACTCTAGACCTGCCCATATCTGATTGTGGGCCTTGTACTCATCTGGGACCCCCCTTGGTGCTCCCACTGTATCTATATAAACGTTGTCATCTAGGCGCTTCTCTCAGACCTCCAGAATCCTTTGGGATTCTCCACCTTTACTTTATGTGTCTGATCAAACTTATCCCTGGGGATCACGAGGAAGGAATGCACAAGAGTTATCACCGTACACTCACCTTCCCAGCCTCTAGGCCTGACCTGACTCTCCTATCCCCACAAATCCAGTACACATCACACACTGCTAATACAGGGTTACCTGTGCTGTCAATGTTAAAGAAGGTCATTGTCTTGTTGCACCAACCGTAGGTAAAGTCTCCTACCCTGGGGGCATCCTGGTCACCCGTATAGATACAGTGATAGTCATGGTTGGGGTGTCCCTGAGCATACAGTCAGTCGGAAGAGACCAGCTAGCAGGGAGAATAAGTAAGCATGGAATAGAAAGCGTGGAAGCGTGCTGACTTCCCTCTAGCTTCACAGATGTGGCACTGGTCAGCAGGACTTGGAAAGGACCATCTTAGCGAGGCTCCAGACTCTCTCTCTGGTGTCTCTTTACCATCACGTAGTCTCCTGGCTTCAGGTTATGCGTCCTGAGGTCTCTGTCTGGATCTGAAAAAGCAATCAGAAACACTTTTGCGGACCTTTTCCAAGGCCTGGCTCAACTGTATGGCATGTTCCACCTGGTTTCCTGCCATCAGCTATAGGGCCTGTGGGAAGTAGGGACCTTGTCTGGGTGTACAGCCAAAAAGTACTTCAAAGGGGGACAATCCCATCTTTCTGTTAAGGGTGGTCCTAACTGAATGGTGCGCAGCAAGAAGGCACTCGCACCATGGTTTCCCTGTTACTTCCAAGGCCTCATGGATCTCTAACTTAAGAGTGCAGCTTAATTTTCCGATCCCACCACTAACTTGGGAAGGGTATGGGGTGTGCAGGGCCTGTTCTACACCCAGGAGGGACAAGGTTTTAGGTTTTTACCTGTCCAGTGAAGTGGGTTCTGCGACCGGACTCTATGGTCTCTGGAAGTCCAAACCTGCAGAAAAATCTCACTCACCAACTTCTTTGCCTCAGCTCTGGCAGTAGCCTTGGTCATGGGAGAAGCTTCTGGCCACCCTGGAAAGAGATCAATGCACACAAGCACGTATTCCTACGTGCCACTTTTGGTAGCTGGATAAAATCCTTCTGCAGTCTCTGGAAGGGATACAGCAGCTTGGGTGTCACCTTCTGTGGGGTCTTTACCACCTTACCCGGCTGTGGCGGGCACAGACTATACAGGCTTTCACTAGTCTAGTGACAGGGGTAGTAATGCCCGGGGCAAACCACTTGCGGTTTATGTGCACTAGCATGGCCATTTTGGATATGTGTGTGTGTCCGTGGGCTACTTGACTTACTGTCGGGTGCAGGGCTCTGGGCAGGCACACCCTCTCTCCCAGCATCCAGGTCCCATAGGCATCTGGGCTCAAGCTTTCCTCCACACTCCCTTCACTTCTGATGACTCTCGGGCCACCAGGGACTGGAACACCTGTGGATCAAACTTTTAGCTCAGAACTCACCGCTGAGACTTCAGGGCAGTCTCCGGGCTCCATCTGTGCAGCTGCCTTCGCCATCCCGTCAGCCACATACTTGCCCTTGGCTTGTGGAGTTACCAAATTGTGTGTGCTTTTAGTTTTACTATCCCCACCTCTTGTGGAAGTAAGAGAGCATCCATGAGCTCTTTAACCAGCGTGCCATGCTTAGAGGGGGTCCCTGCAGAGGTGAGGAAATCTCCAGCCTTCCATATGGGTTCATAGTCGTGTTTTTAGACCCCAGGACTATACCTTGAGTATAGATGTTTGCCCTTTTACCTTCCACCAGCTGTAGCGCTTCCCTGAGTGCCATCACTTCACCTCCAGCGCTGACCTGTGTGGAGGGAGTGGTTCTGCTTGTACTACCTCATGTGCGCCACTGACCACTGTATATCCAGTGTAGAACCGTCTGTCTTCTCCTGCAGACCTGGAGCCATCTATGAGAAAAAACTCAACATCTGCGTTAATCACCCTTCTCTCCCCCCCTCTCTGAATCCTGGAAGACTGGCGACAGATTGAAGGATTCAGAGCTGTGCACCTTATCAGTGTATCCTGGGGCATCAGGAGTGCACACTGGAGTCTGAGCTGTCTGGCCTTTGCTCAGATGCTTGGGCTGTATTTGGGTGAGGACACTGTGCAAGGTATATGGCATTTGCACTGTAACTGAGTGATCTAAGATCAACTCACTGGCCTTGCTGCTGCAGCTCCTGACACATGAGGGGCTCCCCTCACGACTGAGTCTAACCGGGCCTAATAGTGGGCCACTGGGGAGGCCACCGCGTTCCTGGACTCGACACCTGTGGCGTGGCCTAGATACTCAGTGCAAAATAAAACAAAAGTTTGATCCAGTGGGATGTGCCTAGGGCCGGTGCACACATAATTTGCCAGCTTAATGCTATGGAATGCATCAATTGCCTCTTGACTAAGGGCAAATGGGGAAGAGGCAATGCAGTCAGAGGGGCAACATCAGGCTGGAGGCAGCAGACCTTATCCCAGGCCTGTAGATACTGGCCAGTCCTAGAAACATGTGAAGAGGCTTAAGGCCTCACGGCAGGGGCACATTCTGGACTGCCAGCTTTCTTTCCTCTGTCAGGTGTCTGCCTGTGGCTGAGAAGCAGTGGCCTAGGAAGACCACTTTCTCCTGGCAGTACTGGAGTTTGTCTCAGGAAACTTTACAACCCTTCTGGAACAGAAAACACATAAGGTCAATAAATGCATCCTGGCAAACAAAAACAGTAGGTCCTCCGCATACTGAAAAGGAGAACATCCAGTAAGGGGCTAGTCTGCCAGTCTACTCCCTATAGTATGGAGTACTGGCTGGGGGAGTTTTACCCCCTTGTGGGAATCTGCATCAGATATACTGGAATACTACACTGGTAAAGGCAAATAGGTATTGGTAATCCTCATGTAGGGGCACAGAGAGGAAAACATTTGCCAGCAGGGAAGAGTTCTACAATGAAAGGCACTAACTCTATTTTGGGGGGGGGGGGGCTTTCAGAAGAGGGGGACTGTTCTTGCTGACATCCTTGTCCATTACCACACCCCTTGTCCCGCCCTGTTGGGGCCGTCTACGTTTCCTAGAGTGTGTCTCTTTGTATTCTTATCACAAGCAAATTCCTTTAAGTCTTTTAGATTGTCAGCTCTGTTTCCCCCACTCAACACAGATGCTTTCTGTGTGCTTCAAGGCCACTTCTCACAGACACAGATAAGGCAAAACAAAGCCCAGCTGCCCACAGATCTCCCCCTGATTAACTCTTTCAACTCCAGAAAGCAGGTACCAGAGACATTGCAACACTTTTTCTAGTATTTTTTCTGCAATTGTCAGATCAAATAAGTTTTAAAATAAAATAAACAAACAGTGTTGCACACTCAAGACCCTTAGCAGATGTTTGAAATTGGTGAAAATATTCACCTGCCGGCATTTTATTTCAAACGTCCGCCAGGATGCCTCAAGGGTGAAGCTGCTATCCTAGAACCAGCCTACAGTGTAGAGTTATAGGCAATTAACTTGAAGGGAATATACTGTCTTAAGATGGCCACCACTAAAAGATGGTAGGGCGTGTCATCTTCTCTAACCCCCCAGATACAGGGGTGGAGTCTAAGAGGGTGCTGGTCTGCATTCCAAAAGATTTTTTTTTTTTTTTTTAATGAGCACTCTCTAGGATTCCTGTCCATCTGCCCTGGTCCATCCGTAGTCACTGGTCTAAGTCTCCAGTAATCAACCCCATCCACTTTCCTTTGTCATTAACTCTCTACTTACATCAAAACAACCTTCTGCCTGGGTGTGCCACTTTTTGTCTTTGAGCCAGCCACCATTTTCATCAAGTGCTGTCTCCCACCTCTGCACACTCAGGGGATCATCTAACATACCCAAAAACTTCAATACCTCATAACTTCCTTTTACCCACTCTTTACCTTTCCTGTGTGACTCTATGTCAGTTGCCTTTTTAGGACTGCAGTGTCCAGCTACAGTCTTACTTTGCTCACTACCCATTTTGTGGAATCTGTGGAATACCTGATTTTGTTCAAGGGCTATAGACATCCTCCGTACATACAGCTCCAGACTACCCCGCTAACTATCAGTAAGTACAAATTAGAGACCTTCACACAATATTTCAGAAATCAAGGAGAACCCTCAACTGTAAAATTCCTGTCAGTGTCCTTCCTGCCTCTACTCTCCTTTCCGCATCACGGGGCCGCATCAATCCCGAAGGAACGATACGTAAATTTGGCCAGAATTTGTCTCTGCAAACTTCCAGATTCTATCCGCGCTTACATGAACGAAAATCTCCACCATCACAAACTTTCTGAACTACATCAACAATTCACAAGAGGGCACTGCAGACCTTTTTCTACAACATACATAGTCACGTCCAGTCTCTGTCCATCACCTTACAAGATATCCTTTGCCGAAATTATAGTGAACATACTATTATATATGGACATATAAGGTAAAGTACATATTATCACACAAGGAGATGACCTTACCCAGTCCCTTTCAGCCAGTGAAACAGAACTACAGTCAAGGTAGACAAAAATAGACTTGACTTACCCCGACGAGCGCTCATTGTCAGTTCTGGTCACTGGCCGCCTGGACTCTTGCGGAGGTCACCTCGATGGTTAGATGTCCATAAAAGTATGGCCACCCAGGAAACGCCAATTCTTATAGATTTATATCTGGGGCTCAAACCCCTAATCATTGTAAGGTGACTTTCAAATTAAATGAGTCTGTGTCCAGCGCTGGAATTTGACTAACTTGAAGGAAAGACAAAACCTGTCCTTGCAGGAAGTTAGCAACAAGACTGATAATTTTATTGAGGGACCGACATTTATAGAAAACCATAAGGCACTTTACATAAGGCGTGTAATTAGAAAAGCAGCAACTATAATTGGGTGTTCTCACCCAGGAAATGTAACACTATTGGATGTAAGCACACAAAGGAGTCTAATACTACTGGCTACATGCAAATACTGAAACTTCCCAGATGCTTGCCTGGATACCTTCCACTAGGTGGTGCTAGTGAGCACTAAGTCTTTGTGTACTTAGGGAAACACCCAAACTTAGTTATCACTACACAAAGTTATATGAAATGAATGCTGAGTCTTTAAAATATCTGACAGTATGTAAGATGGCGTCTGAGTCCAGTGTAATATCTTTAACACTACCCTCTCTCAACACGATCCGTGTCCTGCACGGATCGTGATGAGAACGTTTGCTGTCACTGCTTTCCCCAGCAGCTCAGCCTCCGGTGAATAATAGTCACAGAGTCTGAAGGACCTGTGATGATGTCATGGTCACATGACTTGCCGGGGAAAGCAGTGCACAGAGAGAGAGAGCTGCATCTGTGAGGTAAGGGGGGAGACATGATAGGGAAGGGGGAGAATAAGGGGGGTTAGTGTGAGCACATTACTTACTGGGGGGCTGTGTGTGAGGCACATTACTTTCTGGGGGGCTGTGTGAGGCACATTACTTACTGGGGGGCTGTGTGAAGCACATTACTTAGTTGGGGGCTGTGTGTGAGGCACATTACTTACTGGGGGGCTGTGTGTGAGGCACATTACTTAGTGGGGGGCTGTGTGAGGCACATTACTTACTGGGGGGCTGTGTGAAGCACATTACTTAGTGGGGGGCTGTGTGTGAGGCACATTACTTAGTGGGGGGCTGTGTGTGAGGCACATTACTTACGGGGGGGGCTGTGTGTGAGGCACATTACTTACTGGGGGGGCTGTGTGGGGCACATTACTTACTGGGGGGCTGTGTGAGGCACATTACTTACTGGGGGGGCTGTGTGGGGCACATTACTTACTGGGGGGCTGTGTGAGGCACATTACTTACTGGGGGGCTGTGTGAAGCACATTACTAAGTTGGGGGCTGTGTGTGAGGCACATTACTTACTGGGGGGCTGTGTGTGAGGCACATTACTTAGTGGGGGGCTGTGTGAGGCACATTACTTACTGGGGGGCTGTGTGAAGCACATTACTTAGTGGGGGGCTGTGTGTGAGGCACATTACTTACTGGGGGGCTGTGTAAGGCCCATTACTTAGTGGGGGGGCTGTGTGAGGCACATTACTTACTGGGGGGCTGTGTGAGGCACATTACTTAGTGGAGGGCTGTGTGAGGCACATTACTTAGTGGGGGGCTGTGTGAGGCACATTACTTAGTGGGGGGCTGTGTGAGGCACATTACTTAGTGGAGGGCTGTGTGAGGCACATTACTTAGTTGGAGGGCTGTGTGTGAGGCACATTACTTAGTTGGAGGGCTGTGTGTGAGGCACCTTACTTAGTGGAGGGCTGTGTGTGAGGCACCTTACTTAGTGGAGGGCTGTGTGTGAGGCACCTTACTTAGTTGGAGGGCTGTGTGTGAGGCACCTTACTTAGTGGAGGGCTGTGTGAGGCACATTATTTAGTGGGGGGCTGTGTGAGGCACATTATTTAGTGGGGGGCTGTGTGAGGCACATTACTTAGTGGGGGGCTGTGTGAGGCACATTACTTAGTGGGGGGCTGTGTGAGGACATAACTTACTGGGGGGCTGTGTGAGGCACATTACTTACTGGGGGGCTGTGTGAGGCACATTACTTAGTGGGGGGCTGTGTGAGGCACATTACTTAGTGGGGGGCTGTGTGGGGACATTACTGGGGGGCTGTGTGAGGCACATTACTTACTGTTGTGGCGTGATGGGTAGCACGCACCTGGTTTTGTTTAAATGCAAGACAAAGTGTGAGCGCTGCCTTACAGTATTTGGGGGAGATTGTTAGGGGCGGCAGCAGGATAACACTGCCAGGGAACCAAGATGTAGGGACAATGAGGAACATAAGATGTGGTGATGCCTAATGGAGAAAATGGAAGAGACGTCACCTGCAGTCACTGGAGGGAAAAAGTAGGGATTTCTCTGGTGTTTCTGTAGCTGTATGCACCGTCAGTAAAGTTGTTATGTGAGGGGTTATGTACAGGAGGGGGCATTACTAAAAGAGTGCTACATATGTATTGGGGCCCGTGCCCCGGATCTTTTACAACCCTAGCAACGCCCCTGCCCCATATTATAACAGAATTATAACAGCACCCGTCCACACATAGAATTCAATGGAGAACAGAAGGTGATCTGAGACTTTCCGTTCATCTGCAACATCCACCAGCTCCCACCAGGGCATGACCTTCTGGGCTTGAGTGCAGCTTTTCAAGGTCAGTGGCGTACGGATCGGAGTTGCAGCTGATCGGGGTTGCCAGCCCCGTCATGCATGGGCTGGCAGAGTACTATTGAATGATCCCGGGGGTGGGGGGATTGTGCCACCTGCCACCCGTGGCAATTCTGTGGTCTTCGGCCGCGCGTTAGTTTTGTGACAGAGCGCCCTCCCACTTAAACTCCGGCCGAGACCTGCCAAACAAAAACTGCGGCCGGCCCACTCACCTAAACTCCACCTGCCTCTCCCCCACCACCGCCCAAATTCTCCGGCCTCCGTCGTTTTTTGTTAAATGAACCAACGTTTTCATTGCTACCATTTTGAGGACTGCTCGACTTTTTGATAACTTTTTATTATATTTTTATGTGAGGTAAAATTGTGTAAAAGTGGCATTTAAGATATTTGGCTATTTTCTGTTATGGGTTTACTGCTGCTATTAACCATTTTTTATATTTTGATCTGGCATTTTGGGATGCAGCGATGCCTAACGTGTTTGTGATTTTTACTGTTTATCTAGTTGTATATCAGTTCTAAGGAAAAGGGGGGGTATTTTTTGGTTTTTGCAGTATGTGGCATTTTTACGTAGGATACATTACAGTGAGAGCAACTGAGAGCAACTGGCTCATTGTAATGAATCTCCAAATGCCATATAGCAGACCCAATCACTATCATGGTGACCAATCGCAGCTCCCCAATGATGTCACGGGGAGCAGCGATCTCAACAAAGATGGCGGCACCCACTAAATCAATGCTAGCACCAATCGTGGTTATTAGCAGTGGGTGTTTGCTGCAATATGCAGTGAACCCAACCTCTGTATGAAGAGGGCTCACCCCATGAGGCCTCTTCATACACCCTTTGTAACTCTGTACGGCGCAGAGCGGGAAGGAGGTATAAGTATATAAATGTGTGTACTTGTATAAATATGTTTGTACAAAATATGTTTTTTTTTTATTTTCAGGGGAAGGGGGGTCCCACGCAGAAGTTTGCCAACTTACATCACTGGTCAAGGTCACTTGGTACAGGCCTCTTCCATGCCGGGAAGGTGTTCGACTGGTGGATTGCAAGAAAGAGGGAGATGCCACAGGTGGATGGAAACAATTCTCCCTGGGGCTCTCCCCATGTATGTATGTATGTATGTGAGGATCCCCAGATAGATGGTACTGGAGAGGCCCTTGATGTTATACATCTTCCAGGGATCCTTAAGGAAGCTGGTTGGATTTTTCTGGCAAAGGAATACTCACAGCCTGGTTTCTGTGTCTTCAGGCTGGAGAGGGTATGGGGATGCTAGTAGCAGTACTCCAAAGCAGTCTCTGGTATGGCACAGAACTGCTGCAGGCCATGAGTCAGGACTGCAGGTCTCAGACACGCTTGCTTATCACTCCATCTTAGAAAGCCTTGGAACTTTCCAGCCACAAGGAGCTTTATGAACTTCCCTTGGGGAATGGCAAGTTATATTATCCAACCAGGAACCTTTTTACAATATGGAATTAACAATTAATAAACATGACATCCCATTGGTCGTTATGTAAACATTTCCTTTCCAGGCTGATGTAATGCAGCTGTCATACCAAATATAGACAGTAGATGGCACACAGAAGTGATCAGGTTTTATTGAACACATGCAATCTAATAGGAGCAGTATTTTGTGATGAACTCATTGGGCTTTCGTTACACTCATCTAAAATTGAATTAATGGTGTTAACT
The DNA here is from genome assembly GCF_040894005.1 of Engystomops pustulosus. Taxonomy (NCBI): domain Eukaryota; kingdom Metazoa; phylum Chordata; class Amphibia; order Anura; family Leptodactylidae; genus Engystomops; species Engystomops pustulosus. The sequence continues at coordinate 131,298,224 of NC_092412.1, read as the reverse complement.
GAACCTTAGTCTGACAACTGCTGTCCCTAGCAAAACCATGCTGGACATTACTATTTTTACATACTCCTGTATACAGTATAGTTTCTTAGCAGGGAGGGAATCTTGTGTTGTGGAGAGGTGTTTTTAGGGGATGACAAGACCAGGGGGTGGGATTCTGTTTAAGGAGGGAGGCAATACCTGCGGGGAGTTCTGTGTGAGGAGGGGGTTGCAATATAGTAGGGGGCAGTAGTATAGTAATTATAATCTTGTACATAGGAGGCAGTATTATAGTAGTTATATTCTTGTACATTGGGGTCAGTATTAAAGTAGTTATATTCTTGTACATAGCAGGCAGTATTATAGTAGGTATATTCTTGTACATAGGGGGTAGTGTTATAGTTGTTATATTTTTGTACATAGAGGGAAGTATTATAGTAGTTATATTCTTGTACATAGGGGTCAGTATTAAAGTAGTTATATTCTTGTACATAGGGGGCAGTATTATCGTAGTTATATGCTTGCACAGAGGGGGCAGTATTATATTGCATCTCCAACGTTTTTTCGCATTGTTTTTTCATGGCAGTCCTGAGATTCAGGGTATTATAATTGCTTCTTTTTTTTTTTTTTTTAAACATTTTTATTGTCAAAAGAAGTCAGGGGTTAACACAGTGGGGCAGATTTACTTACCCGGTCCATTCGCGATCCAGCGGCGCGTTCTCTGCGGTGGATTCGGGTCCGGCCGGGATTCACTAAGGTAGTTCCTCCGCCGTCCACCTGGTGGCGCTGCTGCGCTGAAGTCCGCTGGAATGCCATGAAATTCACCGGCCTATTCTTAGTGAAGGTAAGCGCAATTTTCGCAACACATTTTTTTTTTAAATGCGGCGGTTTTTCCGAATCCGTCGGGCTTTCGTTCGGCCACACCCCCGATTTCCGTTGCGTGCATGCCGGCGCCGATGCGCCAAAATCCGATCGCGTGCGGCAAAATCCCGGGGCAATTCAGGGAAAATCGGGGCAAATCGGAAATATTCGTGTAACACGTTGGGAAAACGTGAATCGGGCCCTTAGTAATTGACCCCCAGTATGTAGGAACAGCCAACATATTACATAGTCGTATTTCAACCGTTCATTTTACAATTTCCATATATAAGAAGAACCTTGTTAATAAGCCAGAGATTCCTAATACTTTCCTCTGGTTCAAGTACTCTCTTATTTACTGACACCTACAAAGAACAAAAAAAAAGAAAGAAGGGACAACTCTTCGGACCCTCCTTACTCAGTTGAGCCCTTATAGATATTCTTCACAGGTTGTCCCACAAAAGTACTCCATACAAGTAACCAAGGTTGTAACTCTCCTGACTTCATACCAAAAACAATACTAGTAACAATAGTAACCCTACCCCCCGCCCACCCCTCTGGTCCCCCAGCAGAAGAGAGAAAAAAAAAAAAGGGAAGATGGGGAGAAGGTGAATGCTACTCATTTCCCTTCCATTTTTCCAAAATTTTGATATTTCTTTCCCCCTTTCTGCTTTTTCTAAACCATAGTTCTTTGTAGGCTTTTACTTGTAGGGATAGCTTGAACCAGACCGCTCCATAGCTTGAACCAGACCCCTCGGGTACTCACTTGCTCCCCATTTCCGAGCTATACATACAAGTGCAATATTGAGCAGTTTAACAATGAGATTCTTGTGTCCATTCGCCCCATCCCGTCTTTTACCATACCCAACACCGCAGTCTGGATAGATGGAGTCAAGTCAATTTGCAACACATCCGAGATTAGTTGAAAGACCTCTCTCCAAAAATTGAGAATACCTGGACATTGCCAGGCCAGATGAAGGAAATCTGCACCTATTGACGAGCATTTCCAGCATCTGGAGTCGCTTCTTATATTCATTTTGTTTAACAACAGTGGAGTGTAATATATTTGGTAAGTAAAAAAAAAGTGTATTAATCTATGATTCCAGTTAATAGATCCAATCTTAGTGTTTCTGTGTATAATACCCCATTCTGATTCACTCATCTCACCAACCACTATCTCCCATTTCTTCCTGTACCAGTGAACCCTTGTCTCTGTGAAACTAGTTCGTATAAACTTATATATCTTTGACATCATTTTACTGTGATTCGTTGCTTCCACAATTAAACTTAGGCATTCGTGTGTTTCCCCGTGAGTGTGAGAGGCAAGTGTGAATTGCCCTTGATAGCGTGTGATAGTTGGTAATATCGAATCCAGTCACCCTCCTTCAACCCATAAATTCTTTTAAGCTCCAAGAAGGACAGCATCTGACCTCCCTTCATTAATTGTGACACATATCTTAGCCCTAACCTCCACCAAAAATTCCAATCCGGAATCCTCCTGAGCTCCATGAAATGTGGATTACACCATAGTGGGGTTTCTTGCAAAAAGCCCTCAATTTGCAGTATCTTTTTGAAACGCTTCCATGACTCAACCATAGTTTTCACTAGTATCCACCCTTTATAGGATGACTCTCTCAAAAGGGAACTCTCCAACAGCTCGATAATAGACTCTGTTTGTCCATTTGATATGTGGACCAATTTAACTAACATATAGTCATTTTTCCGATTCACCAGCCTGTCCATTTGGGCGGCTAGGTAGTACCCTTGGAAGAAGGGGAGACCAAGCCCCCCTTCCCCCACTGGTCCATACAAATGCTCCATTTTAATCCGGACCCTTTTACTTCCTTGTTTAATATTGATTCTATTAGACGGAAGAAAGAGTCCTCCAGCCAAATCGGTGATGCGGCTAGTACATACAATCTCTGGGGGAGGAGAATCATCTTAATTAGTCCTATTTTTTCCGCTCTGGAAAGGGGTAGTCCCTTCCAACTTCCTGTTCTCCTTTTTAGAAGTTCTATTAATGGGTCTAAGTTTTGTCTGTAAAATTCCTTTAAATTATTAGAGATTTTTATACCCAAGTAACAAAACTTATCCGTACAGGCCAGTCCGCTCTCATTACTACCCCATATCCTGGCTTCGTCATCCAGAGGCATCAGGCTAGATTTGTTCCAGTTGATCTTTAAGCCTGCCCACTTGCCAAATCCTTCTACTATCTGAATAGCCCTGGGGGAATTGCGCACGTACATGATTACGTCATTTGCATATAAGCAGACCTTGTCCTTGCGCTCCCCGCAGCCTCCCCTCTCAATACCCTTCTACCTAGGGCAAGTAACAAGGGAGACAGCGGGCATCCTTGTCTGGTACCTCTAGATAGTGAGAACGTATCTGATTCTCTATCCCCCACCCGTATCCTCGCCCTCGGGGCTGCATACATACATTTCGCTAGGTTAATAAACCTGTCCCCAAGGTTGAACCTCTCCATTACACACCAAAGAAAACTCCACTCCACCCTGTCAAACGCTTTTACAGCGTCTAAGAACAGGATGGAGCGGAGGTCCCCCTCACCCATTTTGATGGCTGCATGCAGCCTCCGAACGCAGTCCATGGTCCTCCTCCCTGGAATAAAACCCTTTTGATCAGTATGAACTATATCAGAAATAACTCTCTGCAGCCTCAGAGCCAATACTTTGGATAAAATTTTTAGGTCGGTATTGAGTAGGGAGATGGGGCGGTACGAGGCGATCTCCAGTGGGTCCTTATCTTTCTAGAGAAAGTTTGGTTCTTCACATCTGCAGAGGAGGCGTCAAGCTGGCTGTACCAGCAGAACCTGCGATCACATGACCTGTTAATTTACATAAGAAAGATATACATTTTAAAATCTAATACAGACACAATACTTTGCATAAAAAATGGGATAATCAAAATTATGAGATGCCAATGGAGATGTTATAATGGAGAGAGTTGAAAGATACTTCATAGTAAAGATCTAAATTTGGTATATCACATCTTGCCTCTTATTCAGTTCTGGCTCAGAATAAATGGATTCCAAGGAATGAAAAAATCAATATCATTCTTCTACACCTGGATGAAGTCTGAGGGTCCAACAGCGGGGATCACTTTGCAAAATGGAGATAACTACTCGTACCATGAATGCAGGTAAAATGGTCTCCCAGAAAATCAATAAATATGACTATGAACCGTGGCAAGAAAATATTAAAGGGGTTTTCTAGGATTTCTGAAAATCCCCAGGATATCCAGACAGGAGTGACAAAAAATGTTTTTTAGGTTTTCAGCACTGATGGCTCAGACCTCCTCGAACCTAGATACTTTACTTCCTCTTAAGTGTAAGACTAGACGAGTGGTGTGATGTTTAGCACCTTGTCCTGTGTTCCATGGGTTTTCCTGCATTGCTTAAAAACCTATTGAAAGAGGAACTTTCAAACAACTGATGGTGCAGTGGAATTTATTTTATCTAATCCCCACCTTTCTTAAGCAATCAATACCATTAGTTCTGTACTCCCCACTGCATATGCTAATTCAAATCTCTACTCCCAAGATGAAAAATTCTGAAATCAGCGGCGTAGCACCTTTCAATCTTTTGAAGCAAAACTAAAGCTTTTTTTTTACTTCACAAGTGAAGTCGATAATAGTAAACTTTGCAATATACTTTATTAAGGAAAAAAGCTTCTCTGTCCAATTGTTTGCTCTTTTCTTGTCTTGCAGTAAGCACCATTTCTGGGCTTTGTTTTTCTATCTTTCACTATGCGGTTGAAATAACACTTTGCTTTTATTCTTTTGGTGAGTATGATCACTGATTATTACCATTGAGATATGCCACAATGCTAGTATTAAGTGCACTGAAAGTGATGATAAGCCTTCAAACAGTGTTCAACAACTCTAGTCAAAGACTAATGTGCTGGGTTACTGCTAGTGGAGATACCTTTAAACTGATCATGTCTGTCACACATCATCAGAGGTTAAAGGCGAATCTGTTAGAGATGGTCGAATTTGTTGAAAATGTGTTCAATTCGACCCAAATCGAATCATGATCAATCACGTTAAAGAACAGGTATTTCCTGGGTGCAGAGAGCCTGTACGGTGTTGTAGAATGTTGTGCCATGCTCAAATATGCATAGGGAGCGTGGTTTGGTCTTCAAACAATGCTCTGTTTTAGTATGACACGCACATGACAGCCACCGCTTTTAGAATTGCTTCACTTTTCAATTCCATGTGCACTTACAGGGACCAACTTCACCAAATAAGTGAAGCAGGAACGCAGCCTGTCAAGGTAACATCTGTGCCAGCTTGAAAGGACTGAGCGGAGGGCCAAGATCCCACTATAACATCAAAGAGATGATTCCATAGATTATGACAGAACTTGTTCTGTTAAACGTGGATACGTGTAGAAACACCCCAAAAGAGTGGAGAAGGTGTCAGCAGTAATTTTGCATTGACGTCACTGATCATTTTGCCCTTCATTTCATCCATCAGTGTCCGCTTTCAATCTGTCAATAATCCATCAGTATTGCTAAAGCCAAAAACAAACAGGAATGGATCCAAAACAGAGATGACCAGTAAATGGGATATTTGCATGTCCTCTGTGTTCTGTATCCACTCCTCTCTGTGTTCTGTATCCACTCCTGCTTTTGGCTATCAATCCTGAAGCTTTTAATTCCTTCTGACAGATGAAATGAAGGGGAAAACCAAACATAGTGGCAACGTCATAGAGTGGTGGAGGGTGAAAACAGCATTATGGAAATCACAGGGTGTTTCAGGGAGACAGCGGTCATTTGGCAGCAGCATGAGTAGGCTGCAGAGTGGCACAATGACAAATTATTGAGGTGGTGGAAACAAGTCCAATCCGGGGTCAGCAATGGGAGGTCCAGGCAGAAGGGAAACAGGAACACAGTAATGGACTGGAAAACAGGAGCACGGGAACAGGAACGCAGGAACACACGGGAGCACGGGAACAGGAAAGCAGGAACACGGGAACAGGAATATTGCACGGGAACAAGGGAACACAGGAAGGAGCTGGGAATTTATCAGGAATGGTAGGTGGCCAGCAGCAACAGTGGGCTGGCCCTTTAAATTTAACAGAGATGGCGCACGCGCACCCTAGGCAGCGGTGAGGCGCACAAGGAGCTGCGCAAGACGCAGCTGGAACCTGGCTAGGTGAGAAGCGCAGCGGGGCACACAGAGGAACACGGGTGCGCCTGAGACCCGAGACAGGGTTCGCAGGGGCACCCATGACAGCTGCCTCCTCAAGGTGAAAACGACCCTAGACCTTAAAGGACACCTGTCATCAGGTCTGTGTCACTAGTCTTGTCACTACTACCTGTTGGAGCAGCTCACAAGGATCCCATCCCAGCCTTTATCTAGTCATTTCATACATTAATCATTGTAAAATCATCTATTCTTTATCATGTAAATGAGGCTGGTCACATGGTCAGAGGCAGTGATGTCACCCCTGTTACCCCTCCCCTCTCCTCCCCCTGTCTGTGTGTAATGTATAGTAAAGCATGGCTAGTGTGTTTGCTGCATCTGCTGACATGCTGCATCCTCCTAATATACAGAGACACAGACATCAGCTACACATGAATCTGCATTTTCTGCTGTAACATGGCTGCCTGGAGCTTCTGTATCTCTCCTAAACACACACACACATGCACACACAGGCTGCAGGGGGCGTGGCCACCAGCACCAGGAAGCACATCATTATACAGCCTCACATCATTATACAGGCTGTCAGTCATGCACTGGGGGAGTGGCTGTGCCTCCTACTCATGAATAGAGTGGACAGCTTGAATATGCTAATGCTTCATTGGACATTTCACAGGTCATTTGCATACAGCTTTAGGACCTCATTGCTTAGGTTTACAGGCATGTAGAGGGACAATGAAGGGATAGAGGCAATGCTCTCTAATGGCAGTTTATGAAAATATATTTAGTTTAGGGAGTTATTTTGCATGACGGGTTCTCTTTAAGGAGTTGAAGGGTTGTTCACATTCCAAATCTACAAATAAAATCAAGCACAGATAAACCTGGGGACCTGAGCATAGATCCAGGCACTGGGACAGTGGTACTATTCTTATATTTGTTATCCATGGCATCCTTCCTTCTAAATGTAACTTTTAAAATTATACTAATGAGCCAGAAAGGCTATTGGGGTGGTTTTCAGCCCCTTTGTGATACCACAATCTGTTAGACTGCTCACCCTGCCCCTTCTCTGTAATCCTCCTCCCTCTGCCTGATGTAATTTCACTGCAGCATAGAAACCTTCAGCACACAGCGGAAGGGGGAAGTGCTCTTATAGAGTGTAACAGCCTGTGAATTTGCAGCTCTGAGGGGATCTGGGAACCACACTGTAGCCTTTCATAAAAGTAAATTTTATAAAGGATAACATGGATAACAAATATAGGAATATTACCACAATCACTGTGCCTGGATCTATGAGTAAGTGTCCCTTGTTTATCATAATGGATTTTGATGGTAGAATTTCTTTAACAGCAACCAGAAATCTAGAAAAAAAAATTAGTTATTGATACAGAGAGTATATTGGAAAATTTGATAACTTTTCATCATACATGAAATTACATTTTAATTGCTGAAATGGTAATAAACCTTTAATGTAACTATTTGGTTACAAAATGTTCTCTAACCATAAAACTCAAATATTGTTTTTAAAATTGATTACATGATTGAATTTTTGTGAATGTCCTCAACAAAAGGGATTCTTTCTAGCTTTTCATCTACCTAATTACGAAACGACTTAGATGTAGGATTCTGATCCTGCACTAATTATTGACAAAAGGCAACTGCACTATGTCATATAAAATAAAGCTTTTCAGGTTGTCCTTTCTGACCTCACTAACTTCCCATCCCCACTTTGTATTGACACTAATGGCTCCATATCCCAAGAGAAAAGAAAAAAGAACTCCATTGTAGAACATATGATATTGTGTAAGCATGATTGATGCACAATGCACATGCTTTTAGTTCATATTGCCTACTGAATGGTTGATATATTCATATTTCTGGTTTGTGCCAAGGGCAAAATGATGAGAAATACTTTGGTTATGACATCTAATTGGGACTTGCCCAAATACAAATGTATTTTAAAATCTTTGAAGTCAAAGGGATCAATGACAAGACTTGAATGACGCATTGTGGACTGTAAGCAATTTTGGGCACCTATTGAACTCTTTGTGTTAAACTGAAATTGTTATACAAACTATGAACATGAAAGTATAAAGTCTTTACTGAAAAACATTCCCTGTCTGATTGTTTCTCCAAAAACGAACTACTTTTTATGAGAAAAACACTAGCATTATAAAGCGTTTTGCCCTTCCATTCAATCTATTGGGGCAGATTTACTTCCCAGGTCCATTCGCGATCCAGCGGCGCGTTCTCTGTGGTGGATTCGGGTCTTCCGGCGATTCACTAAGGCAGTTCCTCCGACATCCACCAGGTGTCACTGCTGCCGAGGTCCGCCGGAGTACATGATGCTATACTTGGTGATGGTAAGTTCAAGTCCAGCGACACTTTTTTTAAAAAAATGCGGCGGTTTCTCCGAATCCGTCGGGTTTTCGTTCAGCCACGTCCCCTGATTTCGGTCTCGTGCATGCCGACGCCGATGCGCCAAAAACCCGGGGCAATTCAGGGAAAATGGGCGCAAATCAGAAATATTCGGGTAACACGCCGGGAAAAAACGCGAATCGGGCCCTTAGTAAATGACCCCCATTATGTTTTATTAATAATGCAATACAATTGTCCACAATGATAGATCCAGATATTTTCTGTTGGTTGTGTAACTCCAACATAATCACCAATACTGCATATACACTCACCGGCCACTTTATTAGGTACACCTTTCCAACTGCTCGTTAACACTTAATTTCTAATCAGCCAATCACATGGTGGCAACTCAGTGCATTTAGGCATATAGACATGGTCAAGACAATCTCCTGCAGTTCAAACCGAGCATCAGTATGGGGAAGAAAGGTGATTTGAGTGCCTTTGAACGTGGCATGGTTGTTGGTGCCAGAAGGGCTGGTCTGAGTATTTCAGAAACTGCTGATCTACTGGGATTTACACGCACAATCATCTCTAGGGTTTACAGAGAATGGTCTGAAAAAGAAAAAACATCCAGTGAGCGGCAGTTCTCTGGGCGGAAATGCCTTGTTGATGCCAGAGGTCAGAGGAGAATGGGCAGACTGGTTCGAGCTGAAAGAAAGGCAACAGTGACTCAAATCACCACCCGTTACAACCAAGGTAGGCAGAAGAGCATCTCTGAACGCACAGTACGTCGAACTTTGAGGCAGATGGGCTACAGCAGCAGAAGACCACACCAGGTGCCACTCCTTTCAGCTAAGAACAGGAAACTGAGGCTACAATTTGCACAAGCTCATCGAAATTGGACAGTAGAAGATTGGAAAAATGTTGCCTGGTCTGATGAGTCTCGATTTCTGCTGCGACATTCGGATGGTAGGGTCAGAATTTGGAGTCAACAACATGAAAGCATGGATCCATCCTGCCTTGTATCAACGGTTCAGGCTGGCGGTGGTGTCATGGTTTGGGGAATATTTTCTTGGCACTCTTTGGGCCCCTTGGTGCTAATTGAGCATTGTTGCAACACCACAGCCTACCTGAGTATTGTTGCTGACCATGTCCATCCCTTTATGACTGTGTGATGCCATCATGTCAATATGGACCAAAATCTCTGAGGAATGCTTCCAGCACCTTCTTGAATCTATGCCACCAAGAATTGAGGCAGTTCTGAAGGCAAAAGGGGGTCCAACCCGTTACTAGCATGGTGTACCTAATAAAGTGGCTGGTGAGTGTAGGTTGTCAAGAATCAATTTCTGCCCCTATTGGGTGTCATACCAATTTCCCTTTGTCTCAGACCCCTATAAAGGACAATTTCATCAAAAGGTAATTATGTAAACAAATATTTTGGACTAGGAGGAAACTTGTGTACAATGAGAAGACATATAAAAGCTGTACCACTGGAATAAGATAAATCAATTTATAAGATGATGCCTTTGTTACAAGAACATTTATACTACAAACCTTCTTACCATTTGTGAGTACAAAATAACACAAAAATTAGGGCAAGAAAATAGCAAGATTAAGTGAGGCTTCAAAGGATACTCTATAAGCAAAATATTTGCTATAGGTTTCCGCTATGAATTATTGTAATGATGCAGTACATAAATATCAAACAGATATTCAGCACTGGGACAGAGCTCAATACGGCACCAAACAAAATACATAAACACAGCACCAGGACTAGGGTCCCTGTACACATATATTCAGTATCCCAAATGATTTAACATATTTACAGAGTCCTCTAATTTACATATAAACAGTATCCTCCATAATGAATACAGACATATACTGTGACTCCGGTGATAAATATAGATCTATATATTGTGGCCCCTTGCAGAGAAATCTATGTACACTCCTTACAGAGATAGACAGATTTGACCAAGATTACATAAGAATTTCTGCAGCACTCAAGGCTCCTACGAGCACAGTGGCCTCTGTCATGCTTAAATGAAAGAAGTTAGAACAACCATAACTCTTCCTTGACCTGGCTGTTCTGCCAAAATAAGCAATCGTGGGAGAATAGCCTTGATGAGAGAGGTAAAGAAGAACCCTAAAATCACTGTGGCTGATCTCCAGAGATTCAGTAGGGAGATGAGAGAAAGTTCCACAAAGTCAACTATCACTGCAGTCCTCCACCAGTTGGGGCTTTATGGCAGAAGGTACCAACAGAAGCATTTTGTAGCACATGAAGGACTCCCAGACTATGAGAAATAAGATTCTTTGGTCTGATGAGATGAAGAATAAACCTCCAGAGTGCCCTGGACATCAGACTACACTGATGGTTCACCTTCCAACAAGACAATGGGGGTCATTTACTAAGGGCCCGATTCGCGTTTTCCCGACGTGTTACCCGAATATTTCCGATTTGCTCCGCTTGTACATGAATTGCCCCGGGTTTTTGGCGCACGCGATCGGATTGTGGCGCATCGGGGCCGGCATGCGCGCGACAGAAATCGGGGGGCGTGGCCGAACGAAAACCCGACGTATTCGGAAAAACCGCCGCATTTAAAAACCGAAAATGTGTCGCTTGGGGAGCGCTCACCTTCACCTTCTATGGGATGGTGCATTCCGGGGCGTTAAGATTATTTTCGGCGCTGCAGCGCCACCTGGTGGACGGCGGAGGAACTACCATCTTAAATCCTAGCCGGACCCGAATCCTGTGCAGAGAACACGCCGCTGGATCGCGAATGGGCCGGGTAAGTAAATGTGCCCCAATGTCCCTAAGCACACAGCTAAAATTACAAATAGTGGCTTCAGAACAATTCTGTGACCGTTCTTCACTGGTCCAGCCAGAGCCCAGACCTAGACCCAATTGAGCATTTTTGGAAAGACTGGAAAATGCTGTTCACCAACGTTCACCATCCAACCTGAGGGAACTGGAGAGGATATGCAAGGAAGAATGGCAAAGGATCCACTGCCAATGGCAGGCTGCCAGGCAGGCTACTTGAGATCAGTAGTAAAATTACTATATACGGTAATACAGTAGTATTGCAGTATATAGTATGAGGGGTTACTGCAGAGTACCCTTGGGGTCTGAAATAGTACAAAAAATGTTTTTAAAATTAAATTAAACAGTAAAAATCATAAACATGTTAGAACTGGCATTATGCAGATCAAATAATAACCACCGTAAAAAGAAAATAGCACCCAAATGTCTGAATCGCCACTTTTTTCATAAAAATGATTCCTTACATTTGGTCTGTACACTAGGGTCTGTACACCAAAGTATGAAATAGTTATTGAACTCAGAATTTGGCAAATTTTTACAAAAGATTTTAATTTTTTTAATTCACTAAAACCTAATAAAACATATATTTGGTATCCCTGTGATTTTACAGATCCAAAGGTTAAAGGGGAAATGTCATTTGAAGCGCAGAATGAAAGTTTTAAAAAGAACGGCAACAAGAAAATGGTGCAACTGTGTTTTTTTGTCAATTTCACCGTATTGGCTTTTTCCCCCCAGCATTCCAGTACTTTGCATGGAAAATTAAATGGTGCTTTTAAGTTCAATTTGCCCCACAGGTAATAAACCCATATATATTACACCCATATACTTGGCTGAGTTCTGTACGGGGTAATAAATTAGTTAAAATATCTACAGTCCTGTTTTTATTCATTCAAGATGGGATGCAGATTTTACAATACTGAGCATAAAAAATACCTTTTAGATCTTCCCAATTCACTGCAATGAAAGAAAAAGTGAAACATTTTAAGGGATCTGCATACAGGGGAGAGGTAGGGTGCAAATCGTGCTCCAAACAAACAAGAGATGGTGCTCTATACAGATTGGTAAAATATTGTGGAGCTGCCACATTCCTTAAAGGACACCTGTCATCAGGTCTGTGTCACTTGTCCTGTCACCACTACCTGTTGGAGCAGCTCACAAGGATCCCATCCCAGCCTTTATCTAGTAATTTCATACATTAGTCATTATAAAAGAATATTTACATAATAAAGAAAATGAGGCAGGTCACATGGTCAGAGGCAGTGATGTCACCGATGTTACCCCCCCCTCTCCTCCCCCTGCTCATGTCTGTGTGTAATGCATAGTAAAGCATTGCAAGTGTCTTTGCTGTATCTGCTGCATCCTCCTAATACACAGAGACACAGACATCAGCTACACAAGTACCTGACATGTTCTGCTATAACATGGCATCCTGGAGCTGTTATATCTTTCACATACACACACACACATGCACACACAGGCTGCAGGGGGCATGGCCACAAGCAAGCACATGGAATAGCCATTACATGGAGCAGCTGTCAGTCATGCACTGGGGGTGTGGCTGTACCTCCCACTCATGAATAAGCTGGACAGCTTGAATATGCTAATGACTCATTGGACATTTCACTGGTCATTTGCATACAGCTTTAGGACCTCATTGCTTAGGTTTACATGTAGAGGAACAATGAAGGGATAGAGGCAATGCTCTCTAATGGCCGTTTATGAAAATATATTTAGTTTAGGGGGTTATTTTGCATGACGGGTTCTCTTTAAACTACAACAGGACACACCCCCTGAAGCTCATTGGTAGAAGACCAAATGTTATCATATAACACATCTTATATCTATATTCCACCTGCCACAATTATATGTTGTCTGTGCCTGTTTAAAACACAGACAACATAAAACATAAAACACACGTATTCACAAAAGGATACCCTTATAACCATTAATTAACTGTATACATTCTGCTTTGGAGGTCTCTTGTCCAGCGTAATGCAGATGACAACCTAAAGATGGCGCCTGACTGCCACAAGATGGCGTTGTTTGCACTGTTGGGTAAATAGGGTTTAGGCGTGCTGACCATTGGGTGGCTGGGTACTGGGTAGAAAGTTAGATAGCATCATACAAAAAATTGTCCATTCGGACATCTATACCCATTTGCCACTAAAACTTTTATTTATTATGATTAGAAGGTGGGTCAACCAAAATTAACAAATGTTTAAAATTTCTCAAACAGTTTGAAATGGTTATTATAGCAAGCAATATACTCTGGGGCATATAATTCTGCACAGTAGTCCCACAGTAGTGTTTGTTTAGGTTTTGTTGATGATCGTGCTAATAAGTAGTGGTTAACACACGTAATGGTTGAGGTAACCACAGACTTGAATTACTACTCTAGAAGTCAGGGGACCCCATCTCGTATCACCTCAACACCCTTAATATTCGCACTGCACATAGTCATCTTGAGCGCACATATTCTCTAACTTAAAGACTACTATCTGAGCATTCAATAAGGACACACAATCACACAACTAGTTTCCTCATTAATCTGCCATATTCAAACTGTTGACTCTAAAAACATTCACACAGTAGCCCCCCCCCGACATGTTTCGCCACGTGGAGTGGCGTCCTCAGGGGTACCGGGGCTATAATGCCATTGTGATTTTTGGCGGCCAGAAACAGAGCCAATCACAAGCCAGGGGACTCTGCACTCCACCCAGCATGACGTGGTACCCTTACACGTCGATAGCAGTGGTTGGCTGGCCTGATCAGGTGACCCTGGAATAGACTAGCCCCTGCCCGCGCTGCTCGGATCATTCTCTGTCTGGATGCCGTTAGGGAGAGAGCTGCTGTTGGTCAGGGAAAGCGTTAGGGTGTTCTATTAGAATAGTGTTAGGCAGGAGTGATTCTACAAGAACCCAACAGCCCTTCTTAGGGCTACAATAACGTTATATATATATTTTTTTATTTGCTTGTGGCTGGGCTTGCTGGCACTAGTAGTGCAGCTAGTACCATACTGTGAGGAATTTGCAGGGAGACTTGCGACCGTTGTGTTTAGCTCTTAGTGACACGCATATCCATCTCAAACACCAAAGTGGGACAATTTATTAGGGGTTTGATTTGAATTAGGCACAGTCTGCTGATTTAATTTTTTTTACGTTTATTTACTTTTATAACTCAAAGTAATCTGGCAAAGCAGTGTGCTTTCAGTGTAGGCTAGAAAATAGTATACAGAAATAAATAATAAAATATCCAGGAAAGATGGAAAATGTAACATAAAAAATATGGAGGAGCCACTAATACGGCATACTCCCGTATATGCCACAAAGTCACAGAGTCAAAGATATAAAATTAGTGCTCTACTCCTTATACTGTTTGTCAAATGGCTAGAGCCTCTCACCACCTCTTCATGGACTGGAAATAAAAGATATCCCCGACTCCTTGCATCGCCAATCGTCCTCCTTTAGTGGGTTGAAACACAATCCTCGTCTCGTTACCGTGTCCACGGCGTGTTCCCAATCCTACATCAGGAGGTATGCGAAAGGATAGTGCAGATTGCCAGGTTCAAAAAGGAAATAGTATTTATTGTATATACTCACACATTCCAATTTAAAAGCGCGCATGTAGTAAAAGCATAAGACGCCTAAAACACCTCGCCCAACCCAGGTTTCGCCTATTCAGGCTTCTTCTAGAAAATAGCCATAGGAGAACCCCAACGGCTTACTTAGGCCTACAATAGCGTTATATTTTACTTTCTTTTGGTTTGCTTGTGGCTGGGCTTGCTGGCACTAGTAGTGCAGCTAGTACCATATTGTGAGGAATTTGCAGGGAGACTTGCGACCATTGTGTTTAGCTCTTAGTGACACACATATCCACCTCAAACACCGAAGTGGGACAATTTATTAGGGGTTTGATTTGAATTAGGCAGAGTCTGCTGATTTTTATTTTTTTTACGTTTATTTACTTTTATAACTCAAAGTCATCAGGCACAGCCCAAAAGCCAGTTATGTGCTGTCAGTGTAGTTTAGAAACTAGCCATAGCAATAGGATAGCATCGTTTTGTTAAAAAAAAAAAAACACAAAAAAACAGTTTACACTTTAATTTTGTAAATGTTTAACCCGAGGGCTAGGGGTAGAGGACGAGGGCGTGGACATGGGCGTCCAACTACTTCAGGGGTCAGAGGCCGTGTTCCTGGGCGGGGTGAGACACCACCTGCTGATGAGGGAGCAGGGGAACGCCGCAGAGCTACACTCCCTAGGTTCATCATATCTCAAGTTACTGGGACTCGTGGTAGAGCACTGTTGAGGCCAGAACAGTGCGAAGAGGTGATGTCGTGGATTGCGGACAATGCTTCTAGCCATTTGTCCACCAGTCAGTCTTCCAAGCAGTCCACCCATGTCACCGAAATCAGCACTCCTCCAGCTCCTCCAGCTCAGCCTCCTTCCCCCCAGTCTGCCCCCTCCCAGCAAAATTTGGCATTTGAACCGGCATACTCTGAGGAACTGTTTTCTTGACCCTTCCCAGAGTCACAAACCACTTGTCCAGTTGCTGCTGAGCTATTTTCTGAAGCTCAGGTTTTCCACCGGTGGCAGTCTGTGGGTGATGATGACATCATTGACGTAGTGGAAGAAGTGTGTAAAGGGGTGTCGGACTATGAGGAGACACGGTTGTCAGACTGTGGTGAAGTTGTTGTCAGGGCAGGAAGTCCGTATGGGGAGCAGACTGAGGGATCGGAGGATGATGAGGTGACAGACCCAAGCTGGGTTGATAGGCCGGGTGAACACACTGCTTCTGAGACAGAGGCGAGTCCTACACCAGAACAGGTTGGAAGAGGCAGTGGTGGGGCCAGACGGAGAGGCAGGGCCAGAGCTGGTGCATCAGCGCCAAATGTTTCACATAGTCACGCTACCGTGGCGAGGGATAGATTTTCAGAAGTCTAGAGGTTCTTTAAAGAAACACCGGATGAGCGACGGACTGTGGTGTGCAACCTGTGCCAAACCAGGATCAGCAGGGGTTCCACCACTAATAACTTAACTACCACCAGTATGCGCAGGCATATGAATGCTAAACACCCCACTCAATGGCACCAAGCCCGTTCACCTCCGGCCGGGCACACCACTGCTCCTTCCCCTGTGTCATCTGCTAGTCAGCCCCCTGCCCAGGACCCCGGCCCAAACACCTCCCGTGCAAAAACCCCATCTTCGCCTCCACGATCCTCCACAGCATCCACCAGCATTCAGCTCTCCATACCCCAGACGCTGGAGCGCAAAAGGAAGTATAGTGCAACCCACCCACACGCCCAAGCCCTCAACGTCCACATCTCCAAACTGCTTAGCCTGGAGATGCTGCCCTATAGGCTGGTAGAGACCGAGGCCTTTTGAAACCTCATGGCGGCGGCCGCACCTCGGTATTCGGTCCCCAGCTGCCACTACTTTTCCCGATGTGCCGTCCCAGCCCTGCACAAGCATGTGTCAGACAACATTATCCGTGCCCTGACCAACGCCGTTTCTGACAAGGTCCACCTGACCACGGACACGTGGACAAGTGCTGCTGGGCAGGGCCACTATATATCGCTGACGGCACATTGGGTTAACTTGGTGGAGGCTGGGACCGAGTCTGACTCTGGGGCTGGTCATATACTGCCGACGCCGAGGATTGCAGGGCCTACCTCGGTCCAGGTCTCAAAGGCCTACTATGCCTCCTCCCCCTCCCACCCCTCCTCCACCTCCTCCTCCGAATTACTATCCGTGGGCATGGTGCCGCTGAACCTGAAGCCAGGCATGGTTGTGTGTGACAACGGCCGTAACCTGGTGGCACCTCTGCAATTCGGCAGACTGACACATGGGCCATGCCTGGCCCATGTGTTAAATCTCATAGTTCAGTGGCTCCTCAAGACATACCCCAATCTGTCTGATTTGCTCATGAAGGTGTGCCGCAGCTGTGCGCATTTCAGGAAGTCCAGCACAGATGCTGCCACTCTCAGGGCAGCGCAGCGCCGCCTCCAACTGCCCGCTCACCGACTATTGTGCGACGTGCCCACAAGGTGGAATTCAACATTAACCATGTTATCCAGAGTTTACCAGCAGCGCAGAGCGATTGTAGACTGCCAGATGTCAACTTCCACCAGAACTGGTAGTCAGGTCAGTCAGCTTCCTCAAGTCTACAATGAGGAGTGGACGTGGATGTCTGATATCTGTCAGGTGCTGAGTAACTTTGAGAGTCCACACAGATGGTCAGTGGCGCCATCAGCCTCACCATCCCGCCGCTTGGCCTGTTGAAAAACTCTCTGGTCAGCATGAAGTCGGAAGCTTTTCGCTCGTCACAAGAGATGGGGGAAGGAGATTCCCTTGTTGATAGCCAAAGCACCCTCAGGTCTGTTTCTCAGCGCATATCGGAGGAGGTGGAGGAGGATGAGGAGGAAGAGGAGGAGAATGTTGGCGAGACAGAAGAGGGGACCATTGTTCAGTCCTTCACTGTTCAGCGTGTATGGGCAGAAGAAGAGGAGTTGGAGGAGTTGGAGGAGGAGGAAATGGAGAGTCAGGCCAGTGAGGGGAGTGAATTATTGCGCGTTGGTACTCTGGCGCATATGGCAGATTTCATGCTAGGCTGCCTATCCCGTGACCCTCGCGTTCAAAGAATTTATTCCAGCACCGATTACTGGGTATTCACTCTCCTGGACCCACGGTACAAGCAAAATCTTTCCAGTCTCATCCCTGGAGAGGAAAGGAGTGTGAGAATGCATGAATACCAGCAGGCCCTGGTGCACAAGCTGAAACAGTATTTCCCTTCTGACAGCGCTAGCGGCAGAGGGCGTACTTGTGCGGGACAAGTAGCGAGGGAGAGTAGGCGAGCAGGCAACTTGTCCAGCACTGGCAGGGGTACGCCTTACAAGGCCTTTGCCAGTTTTATGTCACCCCAGCAAGACACTGTCACCTGTCCCCAGTCTCGGCAGAGTAGGGCTGATCTTTACAGAAAGATGGTGAGGGAGTACGTATCTGACCATACCATCGTCCTACAACTCCTACAACTCTCTACATACAGCACCCTACAACTACTGGGTTTCAAAGCTGGACATGTGGCACGAACTGGCGCTGTACGCCTTGGAGGTTCTTGCCTGCCCTGCCGCTAGCGTGTTGTCCGAGCGGGTTTTCAGTGCAGTTGGTGGCATCATCACCGATAAACGTACACGCCTGTCGACTGACAGCACTGACAGGCTGACGCTTATCAAGATGAATAAAGCCTGGATTTCTCAGGATTTCCATTCTCCACCAGGTGAAGGAAGCTCAACCTGAATAATTTATGCACTCCTCCTCCTCCTTTTCCTCCTTCTCCTCCTCTTTGTACACTAGAGCAGAGGAAACTGGCTATTTTTTGCCAGAGCCAACTGGCTCTAGCTACAGTATTCTATGTATATAATTTTTCTGGCAGGCCACCTACCCGGTCCTCTGTTTTAAACGATTTTTGGGAGTGCCACATACAGGCAATCAATCTATTTAATTTTTCTGGAGGACCACCTACCTGCTCCTCTGGTTTGAAAACTTTTTTGGACTGCCACATACAGGCACTCAATCTATTTAATTTTTCTGGAGGACCACCTACCTGCTCCTCTGGTTTGAAAACTTTTTTGGACTGCCACATACAGGCACTCAATCTATTTAATTTTTCTGGAGGACCACCTATCCGGTCCTCTGTTTTAAACTATTTTTGGGAGTGCCACATACAGGCACTCAATCTATTTAATTTTTCTGGAGAACCACCTACCTGCTCCTCTGGTTTGAAAACTTTTTTGGACTGCCACATACAGGCACTCAATCTATTTAATTTTTCTGGAGGACCACCTACCTGCTCCTCTGGTTTGAAAACCTTTTTGGACTGCCACATACAGGCACTATCCAAATTAAATTGTCTCCATAGCAGCCTCCACACGTCGTCTTTTTAGCTGCCTCCACACGTTGTCTCCATTGCTACCTCCAAACGTCATCGCCATAGCTGCCTCCAAAAGTCGTACATATAGCAGCCTCCATACATCGTCCCCTTAGCAAACGAGCTGTGTCAGGCAGAATTTTGGGTTGTTTTCATGGCTTCCACATCAAACTTGTTAACTTTGTCGCCACCCTGCTGTGTTATCCACAAAATATACTGGCTAACTTTTATCATTTACCGATATTATTTCAGCGCTTCTTGCACATCTGTTTACATTCCCCTCACCCGCCATAACCCAAACTTATAAGAACACTACTACACTTGATCTTATACAAAAGGTTCTTAGAAGTGCTGTTTGGGGAGTAGCCGAGAGACAGGGGCTTGGATAGGCGAAAGCTCGCCTGGCAGCGGAGCGCCAGCTCCATCCCAAGATCCAACTAAGATAGTTTTAACTGCAGCACCTTTAATCTACTACTAGTTCACTGCCTCCATACATGGTCCCCTTATCAAACGAGCTGTGTCAGGCAGAATTTTGGGTTGTTTTCATGGCTTCGACATCAAACTTGTTAACTTTGTTGCCACCCTGCTGTGTTATCCACAAAATATACTGGCAAACTTTTATCATTTACCGATATTATTTCAGCGCTTCTTGCACATCTGTTTACATTCCCCTCACCCGCCATAACCCAAACTTATAAGAACACTACTACACTTGATCTTATACAAAAGGTTCTTAGAAGTGCTGTTTGGGGAGTAGCCGAGAGACAGGGGCTTGGATAGGCGAAAGCTCGCCTGGCAGCGGAGCACCAGCTCCATCCCAAGATCCAACTAACATAGTTTTAACTGCAGCACCTTTAATCTACTACTAGTTCACTGCCTCCATACATGGTCCCCTTATCAAACGAGCTGTGTCAGGCAGAATTTTGGGTTGTTTTCATGGCTTCGACATCAAACTTGTTAACTTTGTTGCCACCCTGCTGTGTTATCCACAAAATATACTGGCAAACTTTTATCATTTACCGATATTATTTCAGCGCTTCTTGCACATCTGTTTACGTTCCCCTCACCCGCCATAACCCAAACTTATAAGAACACTACTACACTTGATCTTATACAAAAGGTTCTTAGAAGTGCTGTTTGGGGAGTAGCCGAGAGACAGGGGCTTGGATAGGCGAAAGCTCGCCTGGCAGCGGAGCGCCAGCTCCATCCCAAGATCCAACTAACATAGTTTTAACTGCAGCACCTTTAATCTACTACTACTTCACTGCCTCCATACATCGTCCCCTTATCAAACAAGCTGTGTCAGGCAGAATTTTCAGGTGTTTCACCAGATACATAGTGGAACTCGGGCAATCTGTCGCCGCTGGAGACCTGAAGTTGCAATCATAGCAGCGCAATATGGATGCCCCATACTGTCGCTCTTAATCATGGAAGTCGTCTCCATGGCTGCCTCCACATGTCGTCCCCTTATCAAAAGAGCTGTGTCAGGCTAATTTTTCGGGTGTTTCCCCAGATACGTTATGGAACTTGGTCACTATGTCGCCACTATGCTGTGTTATCGACTAAATATACCGTCAACCTTTTGTTGACATAGGAAATCATTTCAGCGCTTCTTGCTCACCTCCTTTGGTTCCTCTCTGCCACCCATTGGTTTGAAGCCTGAGTCCATTTAGGGTATGTCGCCATGACACTCTCTAGCCTGCCGCTGCTGCCGCTGCCTCTGCATGCCGTCCCCTATAGTGTCAGGGTCAATTATTGCATGTTTTAGATGTTATCTAGCCTCATTCGGTCACTCTGTCATGGCCATGCTGTTACCCATAATTTTGGCATAATGGTACGATTAAGCAGCCTCAGAGGCATCCATGCATGCTGCCCCTGCTATTTTCTGTCCATTTTCATGGTGTTTCCATCCTTTTCTGAGGTTCCCAGGTGTTTGGCCAAGCTTCCCTGTGCAGAGCCTTGGTCCCCTTGAAAAATGCTCGAGTCTCCCATTGACTTCAATGGGGCTCGTTATTTGAGACGAGCACTCGAGCATCGGTAAAAGTTCCTCTCGATTAACGAGCACCCGAGCATTTTAGTGCTCGCTCATCTCTAGTTATATTGCAATTTGTAACCACGACTAACCAGGAAATTCAGATTTGCGCTGAATCAAGCATGTCATTTTTGCACCAAGCTCAGGAGATAGAGAGAAACTTTTCCTTAGTTTGAACACTTTTTCTGTTTAATTAAATGTACCACTGACATTTCCTATTGGCAAATATATCCTATTTTATCTAATAAGCACAGAATTGGGTTATAAAATCTAAAAATAAAATATTCGCTAAAATATATTCTAAATATAAGTATTCATTAAAAACAAGGCTTTATATACATTAACATAACTTTCTTCTACTGTTTACGAATTCAGTTTGGTTTATCAAGGTCAAAAGGATTGCAATTCACTTGAAGAAATTGGGTAATAAGACATTTATTATGTCCTTCTATGGACTGTGGGAAAAGTTCTACCATAAAGCATGAGAGGAAACATTCCATGCAGCATGCATTAGTAGAGGCCTTCCGTCACAAGTACAAAGTACAGATATATAGGAACCCTGATCCTCAACATACTGACGCTGTAAAACAACCATTTAATAAGCCATTAAAATGCCATTGCATTGGACACATAAAAAACCCAAAGAAAAGAAAGGCATTTCTAATAATTAAGATCTTATGTCCTGGATCGACAAGCAGTCTTTAAGTGGATTGTTTCTCCTGCTGAAATCAGTCCGAATATAAATCTGATAATCCAAAGATACAACAGGGGTATAAATTTAACCTGACTTTTGGACTATTTATCCCTAAGGGTTAGGTTGCTTTCCAGGGTTGCTTAATTGTTTGTTTTTTTATCTTTTTTTGTGTTGCTTTTTTATATGGGAAGTTATCTGGTTAAGGAAAAGTTTTGCATAATAATTATTTTTCATTTTAGCTTGTATCACCATTGTTTTATAAGCAGTGCCCTGAATTAGGTTTATGTTTATGTACTACAAAAGATGTAGCCCAATGGTGACAATTAGGAAATGTAATATCTACATTTCTACCAAAGATGTTTTACAGAAAATGGGGCCCATTCTCTAGCAATTATCCCTGCATCTTATTTTAATGGAGGCACTTCTCAGTATCATGCTGTTGGTCCCTGAAGAAATTTCAGATTAGTTACAGTCCTTACTGGTTGGGTTACCTATATGACATTTTAGGAATCATATGTGTGTCTATAATCATAAACTACATTTTCTAAATAATTTACCTAGTTTCTTACATGCTTATGATTAGAGATGGGCCCATGTATGGGTCCAAACACGAACCCAAATCCCCACTAATTAACGTCCACAATCGCATGGCATGCATTGCGAGTGTTAACCCTTTAAATGCTCCCAATAAATCTACCAGAGCATTTCAATAGCTGGCGGCATCATTGAGGAATCTAACTTCATCTAGGAGAGATGACCTCTAGCAAAATGGAATTTAAATGCACCCAGTGGCTTTGCCAGAGGCATTTAAAGAGTTAACACACATGAATGGTGCCAGCACCAGTTAAACGGCGAGGGAAGGTGGGGTGAGCCGAACCATAACCCAAACTTTTTACTGAGGTTCAGGTTCGAAGGGATGAATGTAAACATTGCAGGTTCGGGTCCACTCATCACTTCTCAGGATGGTTGAGATGCCCAAACACGGGATGTTTGGCATGGATCCATATATTGCAGGTCTAGGTCTGCTGATCAATACTTAGAATAGTTGAGCTGTAAATGTTGTAGATGTGTAATGCATCGAATGTAATCCGGGCTGTTAAACTAGAGGTGGAATGCATAGGGCCCACCCTTTCTCAGGTGGCACTCTATGTCAGAAGTATCCTCCCACTTATAGACTAACTAGGGTTTTCACTCACTTACTCCATGCCAAGCAATTTAGAACAAATATATTTTCATTCCTTTTTTGGTTTTGAAATGGTTTCTTTGAATGCTCTACATTGCTCTACATACTGTCTGGTGTTTTACACATGTGTATTGTTTACCGAATGGGACAAAGATTGGAATTAACCCCTTATCACTGGTGCGAGTTCTATTTTACAAATCTGATATGCATAAATTTTGATGTTAATAACTTTGGAACACTTAAATTTACCAAGGTAATTTTGATACTGTTTTTTCATCACACGTTTAAATTTATGTCAGCAGTTTTTTTCACACAAATACTCATACCACCTGACTAATTACGTTATTAACATTTATCATATGTCTGCTTTATGTTGGCTTAACTTTTTTAAGTATCTTTAATAATAATAATTCCTTTATTTATATAGCGCACACAGATTACGCAGCGCTGCACAGTGCTTGCCAAATCTGTCTTTTTATGTTATTAGCTTGTTAGAAGGGTTGTAAGTCGAACAGCAATTTTCCACATTTTTAATAAAATGCAAAAGGACCAATGCATTTGTGAAAGGTCTTTTTAAGGCCTTTTTCAAAACTGTACATTTTAAACCATTCTAAAAAATGATATAGAAAGTTTAACCCTTTAAATATTAAACAAGTGTTAAAATTCAATAGTGATAAAATGTAGAAATTTCAATATTTTTAAGAACCTTTTCATTTACCCCCAAAATTTACATATTCACAAAAGGTTTCATGTAAACTTGCACACCAAAGTTTGTTACCCAATTTCTCTTGAATATATAAATGCTATATATGTGGCTCTAGATTGCGTTAGAGGCACACAGTGAGGTTGAAAGTAAAACAGCGTTTTTGACTTTTAGAAAATATGCGAAGTTTTCCAGGATGGGGTAAGGAAAGCCACGCCTCTTTTAGCTCCCTTGTAAGGCAGCTCCCTTGATATCAAGCATGACCTACAAGAAGCTTTATGACATGATGTGGGACCCAATTAGGTCGAAACAGTGCTGTCTACAGTTGGGAGTCTGATCCTTCTGGAATAGATTTACTGGTTTGGTTTTAATCCTGCATCATGTCATAAGGCTTCTTGTAGGTCATGCTTGATGTCAAGGGAGCTGCCTTACAAGGGAGCTAAAAGAGCTCTTACTATTTGACTTTTAAAAGCAGAATTGGCTAGAATTGTTTTCAGGTGCTATGTGGCATTTTGACAGCCCCTGGAATACCAGGACAGTGGAAATCCCAAACAAATGACCCCATTTTGCAAACTACACCCCACAAGAAATTTATACAAGGGTATAATGAGCAGTTTGACCCTTAGATCTTTAGCAGAATCAGAATAAAAAATTGGAAATTATTTTTTTTCCCAAAAAAGCTATTTCAACCCCAACTTTTCCATTTTCACAAGGGGTTAAAGGAAAAATTATGTCCTAAATTGTTTGCCAAATTTATCCTGCAAGCAGAAATTACCCATATGTGGTTGCATTCTTATGTATGGGCACACTGCAGGGCTTGAAAGGAATATAGTGCTATTTAACTTTTTGAAGCCGATTTGACTGGAATTGTTTTCAGGCGCGATGCAGCATTTGGAGAGGCCCTGGAATAGCAGGACACTAAAAACCCCAAGCAAGTGACCCCATTTTGCAAACTGCACCCCAGAAGGAATTTATAAATTGGTCTAATGAGCATTTTCCCCTTTAGATTTTTTACAGAATTAGACTAAAAAAGGAATGACTGGTAATTACAAAGGCTGTGAAATTAAATAAAAGTATGAATCCACAGTGAATTACTACATTTTTGGGTATAGTCAATATTTTTACTGAATAAGTGCTTATAAAACATTAATGTGAAAGGGATTATGCATATTAAAAACTGCAATTTTTCCGTAATGGCACAATTTCAGTGCACAGCAAACAATACAATACAATTGAACTTTATTGATCCCACTGTTCAGGGACACTGTCCCAGGGTGCCTGCACCTTAAGCTGCCATGTGTGACAACCTCCTAGGTATAGTGAACAGTGTTTATCCCAATTACAGCACTAGAAACATGACATCCACAGTTAACGGGTACATGGGGAGGGGGTACAAGAATTTGGGTATTTGGGTGTGTACAAATCTGTTGGGTTTCTACACTGGTACCGGAACTTACATTATAGTGGCTTCCTCAGCTGCTGTGCGCAGCCAGGTACTGGCGCTCTAGGGCACCTGACTATCGCTCTGATATAATCTGGTGTAGTTTTTTGCTGCTGGTTCATCAAAGTTACCATGTTAAAAGGCAGCTTAATGCTGGCAATTCACTGTAGGCTGGTTGTTGGGACTCGTAGTAGCTTGCATGCTGTATTTTGCTATGGCCAACCTGGTGCTACATGGAGAAAGCCATAAAGAATGTATTTCTGGGCGATAAGAAATGTATACCTTCTCCTTGGCTTTGTGGGGGGACCATGTCGGGCACATCTAGTATTCATTAAGCGGTATAAGGGATATTTGGAATAAAAAAAACCTTAGATAATATACTACTAACTACAGGGAATTTAAATTTCCTGATGTGCCCAATACAACTTGATTCTGCCTAAGTAAGTGGTGAGGATAAAAATGTAAATAATGTGGGACTGTATTGAAAATTTGGAAGCATAGTTACAGAGACCAGGGTAAGAGCGACACATAGGGCAATAAAATTGTGTATCCCTTCACATTCCATTTTTTCTGCATACTCTGCAGCGCTTTTGGGGATATTTTTTATGCTTGGTAGCGGTCATGGCATACCTAAAATGACGTTCCACAAGATGTCAGATGTCTTCTGATTCATGGCTGATGGTGGGCTTTTTTGTACAACACAAAAGTATTGTATGCTGCCACTTGCACTGGGTAGATGGACACCTTTAATTTTCTTTGCACCAGGTCTGGCTGCAACGCCTGGTCAGCCAAATCAACCGCCCCCCGGGACGCTCCATATGGAGCCAGATGAAGGGTTAATTTGGCGTTAATGTGGGGTAAAATTTTCCTTCGCCGCGATCCTTTCTGCAAGGGGTTAAACACTCGGGACTACAATTTTTACGATCCGGGGTGTTAGTCTTGGGTCTGGGATGTGATTATACAGCCCAGCCCTGGCACTTGCAGAACTTGATGTCCTGCGATCCTCGTCCTTAATGGCCACCATAAAAACATGATACGTCGGTTATTAATGGGTTAAAAGAGGTTAAAAGATTTTTGTGAAGTTGTATCGAAGAACGACACCAATATTTAGACAAAGTTGTATCCAAGAATGACAATTTTTGTTCTTTTTTAAAAAAGAGTGCTATGATTTGGTATCACAATGGCACACTCCAACATAACAAACTTAAAACATTGGGGGTTATTTACTAAGGGCCCGATTCGCGTTTTCCGAATATTTCCGATTTGCGCCGATTTACTCTGAATTGCCCCGGGATTTTGGCGCACGCGATCGGATTGTGGTGCATCGGCGCTGGCATGCACGCGACGGAAATCGGGGGGGGGGCGTGGCCGAACGAAAACCCCACGGATTCGGAAAAACCGCCGCATTTAAAAAAAAAAAAAGTGTCGCGGAGCTTATACTTACCTTCACTAGGAATAGGCCGGTGAACTTGAGTGCGTTCCGATGCTCTTCAGCGCAGCAGCGCCACCTGGTGGACGTCGGAGGAACTGCCTTAATGAATCCCGGCCGGCCCGTATAAGCCGAAACCCCTGATTTTACCATCAAAAACAGGGAAAACCTATTGACTCGAGTATAAGCCGAGGTAGGGAAATGCATTGGTCACAGACCCCCCCCCCAGGATGTAGCCAGCCTGCCCCCAGTAGTATAAAGCACAGCCCCCAGTAGTATACGGCACAGCCCCCAGTAGTATACAGCACTGCCCCCAGTAGTATACAGCACAGCCCGCAGTAGTATACAGCACTGCCCAGTCTGCCCCCAGTAGTATACAGCTTGCCCAGCGTTAAAAAAAAAAAAAAAAAACTTATATACTCACCCATTGCTCTCCCGCGGACGACGCCTAGTATGACGCGCCGCTGCTGACGTCATACTAGGCGCCGCCTGGAAGAAAAACAATGGCGGCGCCCGGCACGAAGTTAGAGAAGCAAGAGAGTTAGAGAAGTGACATCGGGAGAGCATTATTTTTAAAATATTTTTTAAGTATATATATTAAGTATTGACTCGTGCATAAGCCAAGGGGAAGTTTTTCAGCACATTTTTTGCACATTATAAACGAGTATATACGGTACATTTTGTAAAACCAGAATGCAGTCATCCTCCTATGGGTAAATTCAAAAATCAATTAAAAAGTCAAAAAAGTTATTGTTGATGTGTTCATATTCATATTTCATTGAGCTAAAGACATCCAAAGGGATTTCCCCCCCCCTTATAATATCCATAGGATAGATCATTATGAGAAGTTTTGTGAAAGTCATCTCTTTTTCATCTTGTTTACACCTGAGTAAGTTCAACCTGTTTTTACCTTGACAAGCTTTTTGAACAGTTTTTATTCTTTTTGTTAAACTATACTATTATTTTTCATGATAAACTTTCAATAAAAATATTAATACCAAAAATACTAGGACACTATAGAAGAAACCATGATGAAACTGGATGGATCCATTAAAGCTAGTGTGGTCATATGTGTCCTTTATTCGAGTTAATAACATAACAAAACCGGTAGTACTATTTAGTTAGCATTTTTTAGTTTAAAAAACTGTGGTGTAGATAGTAGCACACACATAGAATAGAGTTGGGATAATTGATACTTGTACAAATTGAAAGTATTCTCTGAGTGCTGGTAAGGCTCCATTTCTTTCTCTCACAGTGTTGACACATCTGGAATTCAAATTTATATCCCAATGAATACCATATTCAACGTTCAGAGTGAATGATGCAGAACTTCGGAGCACCCCAAAACATTGCATAATTAGGTGGATTTATCAGAACTCTCAATGGTCTGATGTACATGTTTCTGCGACTATACAGTAGTAAGTTCGGAATTGCACCATTTATCAGTAAAAGTGGCGCAATTATAGACAAGAGACTTTTGGACACAAACACATACTTCAGACCAGTCGGAGTTCTGATAAATCCACCCCCATTGTGTAATTTGCTTAAAAAGACCTTGTCACCACCTTTTACTCCAATGAATTAACACCCCCCTCTTTGGTAGGGTATGAAATATGCTTTCTAGAATTCACTTTTTATGTTAAAACCTGCCCAATGTTCCTGGGATAAATCAATAATATGCAAATAAACGTAAGAAATTCAACTTTGTTTAAGATGCGTCACTTTGAGAGGATGGAGGGGTGTTTAGTTTCAGATGTCCCTATAATGGTCTCCACATCCGCTAGAACCATGGTTCAAATGGTATTAAAATAAACGTTCATGGGTGTAACCCGCAGTGTCAGGGAACTCTGGCATCTGGGGTATTGGTTGTGTATTGAGTGTGAACATGTTGTGTTTGTGTGGTGTATATACTGTATTTGTATGTGTGTATAAATACTGTATATGTTATTGTATGTGTGTGTTTACTGTATGTGTGTGCATATGTGATGTGTATAAGCTGCATGTCAGTGTATATGATGTATATGACACATGGGTGTATGTATGTGTGTATATGCTGTATGTATGTATATATGGTGTGCACATACTGGGGCATATTTCACAGAAAGTGCACTGTCCGACGATGCACTCTGCCACGATTCCCTTAGATTGCAAGCCTGATATCCTGCCTGTGTCGCTTCCCCGCTCAGGTCCACCAGAGTTCACCTTCTTATCCCTGGTGCATGTAAATGCTTGATCTTGCAACACAATTTGAATGTTAAATCCTGTACACAGTCCAAATCAGTCAGATCATCCGACGGACCACCCCCGATTTCTGTTGCATTAAAGCCACCAGCGTGAAAGCAGCACAGCGGCGTCAAAATCTAATTGTGTGCGACACAATCCCCTGTTAAATATCTGTCACAGCCATGCAAAACCCAAAATCTCGGAAAGTTCGACGAAAGTACATTTGCGGACTATTAGTAAATAAGCCCCACTGTGTGTGATTGTGTTTGATTATAATTTTTTAAGGAAGGGGGGGGGGGGGCCATTCAGAAGTCTACTATGGGACCCTATCTCTTCTAGTTACGCCCCTGTGAACATTATAAAATCTCATCTTTCAAATTGCATCAGATTGAGGTTCTGTGTACTACGAAACCAGATACATGTTCAGTCAGAATTATAAAAAGGAATGCAAGCTGTACACAAAGATCCAGTCCCCAAGTATGTCTAAGTTATTCCAAATCCTGATACTGTATAATTAATATTATGCAGTTCCGATGTTTAATATATTTTATAATAGAAAGCATTTTATTGTATTTGTAATGATACCAAAACCCTTTTGAAGAGATAGTTAGACTATTTAACGCTGAAAATACCAATGTACAAATAACATTATTATAAAAGTTTAATGCTGAAATAAATCCAGATTCTTACTCCCTCTGGATTGTAAATCTAAAGACTATGCAATGCCTACTTTAGGATAAATAATCCTGAAAGTGCTGTATTAAATTTACTGAACTAATTGCTTTGGTTCATTCACTAAAACCTGTTTAAAGAATGCATTTTGTGAAATATGAAATGTTATCGATTCTAAGTATTGTTTATGCAAAGACATGACTTGGAATCATCATCTGCTTAATCATAATCGTCATCAGCAATTCTGCATCGTCAGCTCTTGATGAGTGTAATTTCCTGCATGCTTGTGAAAACCCGGCTGCAGTCTGGAACAATCCTGTCTCAGTGTCCCTTGGTGTTGTTGATCCTTTCATTTCCTCCAGGCCATTCCTAGAAAGTTTTATGTTTCTCATACAGGCTGCTTATTTAAATCAAGAAAAAATCCTTCTCACACCTTAAGGCATCAAAAAGGCGCTTACCAATTAAGAGGATTCATAAAAAATGCCTAGTTACCATTAATGGGAATTATGTTATTAGAAAACATCTACTACATGCAAATAATGCTAATAGGCTTAAAATCATTATTTATTATGGAGTCTCATTGCACTCAGTTTTGCTGGAGTCTGCATTCATTTAAAGATGTGACAGATTTAACCATTTCAAGACCAAATGTTTTTCTTGATTTGCATTTCCGTTTTTCACTCCACAAGCCATAACTTTTAGATTTTTTTTTCATTTACACAGCTTTATGAGCGATTGTCATATATTTGTCATGTCAATTTTATTATCTAGTGGCACCAATCAAAAATGACGAAAGAAAGAGTTGCACCATACTCTGATTGGATTTATTTATTTATACAGCTTTCAATGTGCGGTCGAGACTACACCTCTCCCTTATTCTTTGGATCAGTATGATCAGTATAAACACACTCAATTTATATAGATTAGTTATTGGAAAAGAACAACTCTTTTTGCAAAAAATAAGACCTTAACCACTATCAACAGAAAATACAGAAGTTAAACCTCTGGAAAATGGTGATGCCAAAACAATGGGATCTCCATCTTTGTTTTTATTTTTAGAAATTGGGCAAATAAAAAATATTGTATAAATAAGGTATCGCTATAATTGTAGTGACCCATCGAATAAAGATAACATATTATTTTCAAGGTATGGAGAACGCCCCTCCCTGAAAAAATGCTAAAAATCGAAAACAAGAATCTATTTTCTTTTCAGAAAATGTTAATTAAATCGTTAATAAAAACGTTTTGTTAGTGCTTCACCTGATCTCTAGGTGAGGGGTTAGGAGTCATCTACAGTCATCCTGTTTGTCTTTTCTTTTATGAGATGACTGATACATGAATAAACCCATAAAGTTTCAGTTTATAGCCTGGGTACTTTTTAACAAAAAACTATTATTAGAGAATAGGAAGTGAAATCATCAAAAATTCTTATTTTTAACATAAAAACTTGATACATATTCTGTTGATAAGTTTTCCTTAAAAATGGCTTCTACGTGTCTGTTAATTTATGTGTCAGGGACCAAGCTAATTCATTTCATGATTCTGCAATCCCTTTTCACTTAAATTGTTAAAAATAATTTATTATAAATTGCGAGATCTATATTTCTCTACAGTCACCATCTTGGACTAAGCAGATACCATTTTTGTCTTAGCAGGGGTGGGGGGTGTTATAAGCTATAAGCTATATTGTAAAATGTCTATTGATCTCATGATTCAAACTTCATTTTGTTATAATCTTCTTAGAGACAGTTCTGTCCTTGACTCTTGTCTTATATTTTTGCTTCAGCACCTGCTTATCTTATGTTTCGGCCTCACCGGAGTCATCAGAGTCTTCCTCTCAAGACTTTTAGTAAAAACATTCTGTCTCCCTGGAGACAGTGCTCTGTGTGAGAAATATTATGTAAAGTTCATCTGTATGTTTTGGGAAAGTAAATTTATGGGAGACATTCAAGCTGGCCTATAGTATTGCAGTATTGTATCACTTTTTCACGCCCCTATGCAGATAATTTTATGTGTTTTATATATGTGGATGTGCGTTAATAAAGTTTGTGAGTCTGCATTTTCTAAGAGACTGGTGTGTCTTAGTGTCAGCTCTCATCCCGGTACCGGGAAGTATTTTTTTGGCTAAAAGGGTCACTTTAGAACTGCAGAGCGGTTTAAGCCCTAGATAAAGATCTTTTACATAAATAAATTTAATAGAAAGATTTTATTGATGTTATAAAAATTTACATATTGCACCAGTTCAGCATATGTGTACTTCAGAAGACACAAGCTCAGTATAGGCTTAGCACATAACCAATCTCAATATATAAAAGCACCACTTTGTACATAAATAAGCACCAGAACCCAGCATAGGACATGTATATATATATAAAACTCTATAACCAAAGTACATGAACACAGCACTAGAGCCAAGTTATGTGCATAAATAAAGCACCAGAACCAAACTCTCTGTAAACATACAGCACTAGATTTCAGCTCAGTACATAAATACAACAATAGAACTAAGCACATTTCATAAATACACCACTATAACCAATCTTAATACATGAATGCATCACCGAAACCAAACTTAGAACATAAATACAATACTAGAATGAAACTCAGTTCATAAATACAGAACCAAGTTTAATACATAAAAGCAGTGCTATATCCAAGCTCACATGGAACCCTACAGATGAAATTATTATTCCTGCTGCCTTTTTCGATAATGTTCTGATTAGTGGGGCAGCTAGTGCAGAACTTCCACCTACCTGTTAAAACTAGGAAAAGAACCATGATTAAAATAAAATTTCAGTGTGTTGGAAAATAAGTGTGCACTATGATTTTACAAACAACAAAATCACAACCACACAGTAGAATCCATACAGTGCTCATAAAAATACCATGTGGCCAAATACTTAGGAGGACGTTTATCAGTACCTTTTTTCTAAATATAAGAACCAAAAATTCTTACATTTTTAAGCAAAGACTTACTTGTGCAAATTTTTGTGACTTTTCCACATTTGCACCACAACTTGTGGTGTACTATTTCTTAATGAATGTGTTGTATCTATCTTACAAATCCAGCTGTTTGGACTAAACTTGGGTATATTCGTTAACAAAGTCACAAATGCTAGACAGCACTGACCTGTCTAACAGCACAACCTTGAAAAAAATTTAAGGTGAAAAAAAAAGGTAAAAAGTTTATTTTAGACATCAATGTAAAAATGCATTAAAAACATTTTGGATCTAAAATTCTTTATTCAGACACATGAAAAGCTGACAAATGGACAAAACTGCTGATTGCAATTCCTCTTTTCTTTAGAAAGACATTTTTGTTTTTAAACAAAACCAAGAAAACAAAAAAATACCTCCAAGTGTTTTCGGATGTAATATGTAGACAAAAAGCATTAAACCAAAAGCATTATATAAAGAATAGGAAAGAATTATCGGACAACTGACTGCAGGGTCGGACTGGGGTACCTGGGGCCCACCAGTGAAATTGATTTCGGGGGCCCACCTACTACTACATATAAATATTCTGGGATGAGGGAATTTGTAAGCACTAGCGGGGACAGTGAAGCAGAGAATAAGCTAAGCCCTTTCTCCCTCCCTCTCTGCTAGTGCTCGGCTCTTGATTTGTGTACAGGGGCTGCAGGGGTAACGTTATCTCAGGGCATTAATGCTAGGGATAGTATAAGAGTTACCCCTGGTGTCCCGGGCTTTCTGCTGGTGGCTGCGCTGTGGTTAGGGATGTAAGTGTTCGCACTGCACCAACCTTCCAATAAGGAAATGCTGAAAACCATTAGAAGAACTGATGACAATAACCCTACTCTGGCGTCCCGCACCACATAGACAAGTCACACCTGGCTCTCTGACCCTATAGATATAACAGTACATAAGCTGAGCGCTGTCTAAGGCTGCATTCACACTGCCGTTGCCCGCCGTACCGTAGCACGGAGGGCAACGACAGCGCATGGGGAGAGGAGGAGGAGGTGAGCGCAGCTCACCTCTGCCCCTCTCCATAGGAACATATGGCGTACGGCGCCGTACTACGGAGAAAGATAGGACATGTCCTATCTTTTTCCGGGGTACGGAGCGGTATGGTGCTGCACCGTACCGCTCCCGTTGGGCGCCGTGCCCATTGCCTTCTATGAGGGACGTATATCAGCCGTATATACGTCCCCCATATGGTAGTGTAAATGTAGCCTTAGAAGGTAAGACCTACAATACAGATCTGACACAGGAATCGTGGTAAAATCTGGCTGCAGAATTTTCTGGTAGATGTGTTCAGCTCTGGGAAGCAGATCCCCTGCACTGCGCCCCTAAAAATGCCACAGTTACTTACAGTATAATGTCACCTGGATAAAACAATGTCATACACCTTGCCCCCCTGCAGATTTTAATAAGGCCCCCAATACACACTGCCATCCCCCCCTATATTTTATTAAGGCTCCCAATGAACACTGCCATTCCACGCCCTCCATATTTTATTAAGGGCCCCTCCTCCCCTCCATATTTTATTAAGGCCCCCACCCCTCCATAATATATTAAGGCACCCCCTCCATAATTTTATTAAGGGCCTCCCTCCCCTCCATAATTTATTAAGGCACCCTGTCCCCTCCATATTTAATTAAGGGCCCCTCTCCCCTCCATATTTTATTAAGGCACCCCCTCCCCTCCATAATTTATTAAGGAACCCCCTCCCCTCCATAATTTATTAAGGAACCCCCTCCCCTCCATAATTTATTAAGGCACCCCCTCCCCTCCATATTTAATTAAGGAAAAAAAATCAACTCACCTGAACCTGCATCTCCAGTCGCTGGTGCTGGGTGCTGCTGTGAGAAATGAGCGGCCGCGAGATGACGTCACAATGCGCCGCGCGTCACTTTCTGGTGAGAAAGTGACGCGTCTTCAACGTGAAGTTACAGTGTGGTGCTCAATGTGGAGTGAGATAAGCATCTATGGGAAAAGGAAAGAAAAGATAAAAATTAATCGGCTTGAATCACAATATAAAAACTACATAAATAATAACATAATAACACCATTGTACTTCTGAAGAGGATAACAGGAGTCGTGTCAAGGCAACCTCTGGAGTCACCCAGTCCTAGGTTACATCGAGGGGTCTGAATTCTATGTTAAGCCCTCTAGGTCTTAAGGTGTTTAACCTATGGATCCATTCCATTTCTTTTCTATGTAATCTCAGGGATCTGTCCCCACCTAGTCTATGTGGTGGGACGTGGTCTATTATGCGTACCTTCAATTGAAATTCTCTATGCTTGGCCTCCACACAGTGTTTGGAGACTGGTAAGTCCAATCTCCTCTCTTATCGATTGTCTGTGATTATTTAATCTCAGTTTCAATTCCGTGCTGGTTTCCCCAATGTACCAAAGTCCACAAGGGCATTCCAGTAAGTAAATCACATATGATGAGCTACACGTTAGATAGTGCCTGATGGAGTATTCTTTACCTGTGTGTATGTCGGTAAACGTATTGCCTTTTACAATCATTTTACAATTGACACAGTTCAGGCAGGGGAAACAACCCTTAGTGGCTCGGGATAAAAATGTCTGTGTATTTTTCTTGGCCGAACCCAAATCTGATCTAACTAGATCATCTTTTAGATTTCTCAGTCGTCTGAAGGCAAATAACGGAGGTTCTTGAAACATGGTAGGGTGTTTAAGGCCATTTTTAAGGATGGGCCAGTGCTTTCTGATAATGCTGGAAATAGCATGGCTAGACTCAGTATAGGTCGAGACAAAGGTAAGTCTATTGGTGGATGGTTCTCTAGTTTTTTTGCATAGGGTGTCTTTTCTATCCTTTGTTAGTACCTTTCTCCTATGTTGGGTCAAGATACGGGGGGGGGGGGGGGGGGGTAACCTCTTTGCCGGAACTTACCCTCCATCTCATCCAACCTCTCCTGTAATTGTGGATCATTATCAACGATCCTCCTGACACGTAACATCTGGCTATACGGTAGCGACCTAATCGTGCGTCTCGGATGACAACTTTCAAATTTCAATAAGTTGTTCCTGTCAGTCTCTTTGACAAACAAGTCTGTGGAAAACCCATTGTCTGTCAGAGATACCTTGACATCAAGGAACTGCATCTCAATCTTAGACACAATATGTGTGAATTTTACAGTAGGGTCAATTTAGTTAAGAAACAGATAAAATTCATCCAACTCTGCTTCTGTACCTATCCAGATTGCAAAGATATCATCTATATAACGCCACCATCTGAGAACCTTCTCAAAATGGCGCAATTTATAGATGTATTTCTCCTCCAAGTGACGCATATAGATGTTGGCGTAAGTCGGTGCTACGTTTGAGCCCATCGCCGTACCCTGGGTTTGAAC
This sequence comes from Engystomops pustulosus, assembly GCF_040894005.1. Lineage (NCBI taxonomy): Eukaryota > Metazoa > Chordata > Amphibia > Anura > Leptodactylidae > Engystomops > Engystomops pustulosus. Next base: position 131,262,413 of record NC_092412.1, on the reverse strand, counting down.
AAAAAATTGGTCTCTAAAGAGAAAATAGTTGCGGGTCAGAATTATCCATAGTAAGTTAAGTATAAACTGATTACAATCATCCGAAAAACAGGAAGAGATGGATAAGAAATGTTTAACTGCATCAGTACCCCTCTCGTGGTCAATCGAAGTATACAAGCTTGTTACATCAAAGGAGACTAGATGTAATTCCCTGTCAGTGGGTAGGTCAATATCACTCAATTTTGTGAGGAAATCTGATGTATCCCTCACATAAGATGTAGCTTCTGTGGAAAATCTCCTGAGTAATTTGTCTAGGAAAATAGCAGCATTGCTGAATATTGACCCAGTTCCAGACACAATAGGTCGGCCCGGTGGATTATCTAGCCTCTTGTGTATCTTTGGGAGAATATATAGCACAGGGGTCTTTGGAAATTCTATTATTAGAAACTTCTTGGTTTCCTCGTCTATTATCCCCCCTGTGATTGCTGTCTCAACCAAATTTTTTAGCTTTTTTTCGATCCCGAACCTGGGGTCAGATGATACCTGTTGGTACACTTGTGTATCCATAAGCTGCCTATCAACTTCGGCTATGTAGGCGACCTTGTCCATGACGACGATCGCACCCCCTTTGTCGACTGGTTTGATGACCAGACTGTCGTCATGGACAAGGGTCTCCAGTGCCTCAATCTCGTCCTTCTTCATATTAGGATATCTGAACTCCGCAATACCCTTTGAGCGAAGTGACTCAAGGTCACGTTTTACTGCAATGACAAACGTATCTATAGCAGGTTCATTAGTACTTGGAACAAATTTACTTTTCGAAGACAGTTGTAAATCTTTATAAGACAATTCAGATATTTTCGATTGTATATTCGGTACATAATCTGCAAAATGTACTTTCAATTTGATAGACCTAATAAAGGCCTGTAAGTCCAGTTCCATTTGAAACCAGTCAGTATGTTTCTTAGGACAAAAAGATAAACCCTTATTTAACACTCTAAGTTGTACCTCAGTTAAAGGTTTTGAAGAGATGTTCACTACTAGGTCTTTTTCTTTAAGTTGCGGTTTCTGGTAGTCGTCACGGTCACAGGGAGCTTGGCACTGGGTCATCTTTCTCCTCTGATGGCGTCTACCGCCTCTCCTTGTCGGTCTTCGCCTGGGTCCAGGATTTGTGGAGCATCCTCCAAAAAAGAAGAGGAACCATTATCTACCGAGGATTTAGGTTTGCTATTCTGTCTCTTACATTTTTTGTCAATTCCTTTAGGTTGGTGGCCGTTAGATTTATGATCGTTAAACTGCCAGTTGTAAACTTTGCCCATCTGGTAATCCTCCATATCTCTATGCCATTTTCGTCTTTTGACCTCCTCCTGCTCACTCTGAAACTTGGACAACATTTTAGTTAGAGTAGACAAATGTTTCACATAATCATCTTCAGGCAATAGTGATTTTAAGGTATCATCAATCTTAGAAACGCGTTCAGAAACTATCCCAGGTTCGGGATCGAAAAAAAGCTAAAAAATTTGGTTGAGACAGCAATCACAGGGGGGATAATAGACAAGGAAACCAAGAAGTTTCTACTAATAGAATTTCCAAAGACCCCTGTGCTATATATTCTCCCAAAGATACACAAGAGGCTAGATAATTCACCGGGCCGACCTATTGTGTCTGGAACTGGGTCAATATTCAGCAATGCTGCTATTTTCCTAGACAAATTACTCAGGAAATTTTCCACAGAAGCTACATCTTATGTGAGGGATACATCAGATTTCCTCACAAAATTGAGTGATATTGACCTACCCACTGACAGGGAATTACATCTAGTCTCCTTTGATGTAACAAGCTTGTATACTTCGATTGACCACGAGAGGGGTACTGATGCAGTTAAACATTTCTTATCCATCTCTTCCTGTTTTTCGGATGATTGTAATCAGTTTATACTTAACTTACTATGGATAATTCTGACCCGCAACTATTTTCTCTTTAGAGACCAATTTTTTGTTCAAACCCAGGGTACGGCGATGGGCTCAAACGTAGCACCGACTTACACCAACATCTATATGCGTCACTTGGAGGAGAAATACATCTATACATCGTGCCATTTTGAGAAGGTTCTCAGATGGTGGCGTTATATAGATGATATCTTTGCAATCTGGATAGGTACAGAAGCAGAGTTGGATGAATTTTATCTGTTTCTTAACGAAATTGACCCTACTGTAAAATTTACACATATTGTGTCTAAGATTGAGATGCAGTTCCTTGATGTCAAGGTATCTCTGACAGACAATGGGTTTTCCACAGACTTGTTTGTCAAAGAGACTGACAGGAACAACTTATTGAAATTTGAAAGTTGTCATCCGAGACGCATGATTAGGTCGCTACCGTATAGCCAGATGTTACGTGTCAGGAGGATCATTGATAATGATCCACAATTACAGGAGAGGTTGGACGAGATGGAGGGTAAGTTCCGGCAAAGAGGTTACCCCCCCCCTCCCCGTATCTTGACCCAACATAGGAGAAAGGTACTAACAAAGGATAGAAAAGACACCCTATCCAAAAAAACTAGAGAACCATCCACCAATAGACTTACCAATGTCTCGACCTATACTGAGTCTAGCCATGCTATTTCCAGCATTATCAGAAAGCACTGGCCCATCCTTAAAAATGGCCTTAAACACCCTACCATGTTTCAAGAACCTCCGTTATTTGCCTTCAGACGACTGAGAAATCTAAAAGATGATCTAGTTAGATCAGATTTGGGTTCGGCCAAGAAAAATACACAGACATTTTTATCCCGAGCCACTAAGGGTTGTTTCCCCTGCCTGAACTGTGTCAATTGTAAAATGATTGTAAAAGGCAATACGTTTACCGACATACACACAGGTAAAGAATACTCCATCAGGCACTATCTAACGTGTAGCTCATCATATGTGATTTACTTACTGGAATGCCCTTGTGGACTTTGGTACATTGGGGAAACCAGCACGGAATTGAAACTGAGATTAAATAATCACAGACAATCGATAAAAGATAGGAGATTGGACTTACCAGTCTCCAAACACTGTGTGGAGGCCAAGCATAGAGAATTTCAATTGAAGGTACGCATAATAGACCACGTCCCACCACATAGACTAGGTGGGGACAGATCCCTGAGATTACATAGAAAAGAAATGGAATGGATCCATAGGTTAAACACCTTAAGACCTAGAGGGCTTAACATAGAATTCAGACCCCTCGATGTAACCTAGGACTGGGTGACTCCAGAGGTTGCCTTGACACGACTCCTGTTATCCTCTTCAGAAGTACATTGGTGTTATTATGTTATTATTTATGTAGTTTTTATATTGTGATTCAAGCCGATTAATTTTTATCTTTTCTTTCCTTTTCCCATAGATGCTTATCTCACTCCACATTGAGCACCACACTGTAACTTCACATTGAAGACGCGTCACTTTCTCACCAGAATATGATTATGTTCTAATACTGGGTCCTGATGGGGGCTTTAGAGGTTGACAATGTTATGTTTAAGGGGAATTTTGTATATCACTAGTGTGATTATTTTGAGGTGCAAAAATGGCTCCGCTAAAGGAATGTTTGAGGAGTACCATCTAATCCCCAAGATGCACCCTTTGGATTAATGTCCGATTAGGGTTGCAGAGTGTGGACTTGTGTCCATTCAGAAAACCATAATAGGTGATCTGTGGACTCGGGTATTCCTCGTGACACCTTTGGAACCATGCACCGCTAGACATCTGCTGTTCACTATAGATGCACCAGGGATATATTCCCACATACTTACCTACATTATGTTCCCTTATCCAATATGGCGACAGCGACATAGTAGTTACTAGTGCGCATGCGCGCTGTTCGCCAAACTCTCTCGTCCCACTACGTTCACAGCGATCACGTGACCACTCACGTGTCCGTCATGTGACTGTCATGCGCAGTCGACTATTAGGAACGCCGATGGACCCGCTAGTATGTTCTCTTGGTGAGCGATCATTAGCGATTACACTATGAATACACTACACTGCGATCACATTCTATGATTGTATTTTGATGCTCAAAATGAATTTGTATCCTTAACACTGTATATAGATTGCATTATGCACCTGTTGTCATTAAGATGAATGATGTCACTTCCTTAAATGCTTTGTATAAATTGTACCACTGTTGTATACACCTTTGCTTGAAAAAGGCTCCAGGCTTTGGGAGCTGAAACGTTGCATGGCACATGCTGGAATAAAATAGTACGTTTTTTACCACATTGAAATCTCGGAGTGCTGCCATTTTTCTTATTCTATATGTTGGATGAACTGTGATCCCGGTTCTGGGAGCGTGCACCTGAGTAATATTTTTCTTTTTTTGAGTGCTGCTATATTTTCTTTTTATATATATATATATATATATATATATATATATATATATATATATATATTCCATAGTTGCCTCTGATTGTCCATATTTTACCAATTAAAATAATAAAAACTGCATTCCCCTTACCCTCTGTAGTGACATCTTTTGTGCACACTGCATACAATGACAGTATCTGAACAATTATTTTGATTATTGAGGCTCAGAATGCATACAAGGTGCAAATTGTTGTTTGTTTTTGCTGCAGTTGTGTTGAACATTTATTTAATTTTTAGAACATGTGAAATAACAAAACTAACCCCTTGTTAAACATTAGTAGAATATTATAAATTTCTCATGGGAACTCTTGGGCTCATGCTTACAGACAAGAAACTTCAATTTTTAGATTCTGATGAATGTGAATGATAACACTATAAAGGAATATAAAATAAATACTACATCTACCAATATTTTACAAAATAAAGGTTATATGAAGAAATGCACATTGCACAGTATATGGAACCATTTAGGAAGTTTGGAGTGATTATTAGGACTTTTGCTCATGTAATTTTGCTATTACTTATATGGACTGATTTTCATCTCTCATATGAAAATGTTATTGCTTGGAAGAAGATTTGAAGCCTAAAGTATAGAAAGAAAGAAATATAAAATATTTTCCACTAGAACCAACACTTCTGTCCTGAAAATGCTTCCAAGTAGCTTTCCAGCAATATATTATATAACATATATATCAGTTCTGAAATCTGGAGCTGAGTTTTTGCTATTTCCTCCTAGATGTCCTCACATCATCTCCAGCTTAAACTCTCCATGCTAAACCTATTCTCTTCACACCTTCTAATGTATCTGTCATGCTCACTCACTAACCTCTGGTTAACAATGCTGCCATTGTATCCACTCTGAAGGTTCAATAATTTGGCACCAGTGTTAACTTTCTTTTTTATTTCAGACATAATAAAATCACCTACATATTGTCGTGCATGAATCCATCAAAATGTTGCTTCGATTTCTTATTATTTTTTATCTAGTCCAGAGCAATAATATTCTTACTGGTCTTCTACTTAATCCTATGATGTATTATCTTAGGGGTGTATTGGATAGGAGCCCAGATCTGTACCATTAAGTCTCAAAACTTGAATTATGACTTTGACAAGGGATAAAATAAACTCAGGTACAGATGTAGCACATAGAAGTTTTACATGTGACATGCATAGACCAATTGTGTGTAATTGTGCTTCTTATTACCTGGGACAGCCTGATTCTTATTAAGTAACATTTAAGGGAGCCTGCCATCAGAAATTGGCTTAATAAACCACTACCAGTATCTCTCCTTTTGTGGCACAGTATGGTGGCAGGATCCAGAAAATCAACTTTGAAGTGAAATGTATAAAGTCAGGAAGGTGGAGAGTTTAAAGTGGAAGTCACGTTCTCCCTACTTCTCCGCTCATGTGATTCACATCATGATCTGGACTTCAGGAGACCTGATCAATGATGTCCCTAGACACAGGACTATCATTTACAGTGAAGTGGGTGTTCTAAGACAGAGAAAGTTTGACTTCAGCCTTAAACTCTCCACCTCCTTGACTTCATAAAAGCAATTTACATCTAACTTCAAAGTTGATTTTCTGGATGATACCACAATAATTGGCCATAAAAGAAACACAACCTAGAAGCTGCTCAGCTGCTTGATAATGTACTGGTATAGGTTTATTAGGCCAATTTCTGATGACAGGTTACCTTTAATGTGATAGCACCGAAAAAAGGAGTAGTATGCGCGGCAATGTGCTCAAAATGGCATCAAAAGCTTACAATGTTTATTAATATTTAGACAAAAAATTCTAACGAAGTCCAACTTCAAACGGAGTCCACGGGAAGTAAAATCATATTTTATTATTGCACAACTTTAAAACAGGTTGTAACACAGCATGTGAACATGGATATGAGCATAGGGTAGCGAGGAGACCTGGTAATCGCCTACACGTTTCGGAAAATGTTTTCCTTAATCATGGCTCAGCGTCCAGGTAAGCTGACTACTATTTTTCCTTGTTTGTTTATTAATATTTGGTATTGATGCAGTATTTATATGGTTTAATATTATTTTCTGCATCATGCTGGCTATGTAACAACAATGTATTTAATTTTTAATTACTTTTCTGTGATTCCTCTATAATTTTATTTATTTTGGGAAATTTATTAAGACAAGTGCATTATGGTCCACATGCCTGCACATGAAATGCCAGAATCACTAAGAGGAATTAGTATTGGCCTGGCATACATTTTAGCTATAACCCATGCAAGAAGCTTTCTTAGCAGAGGCTATAGTGAGTTTAGCCCCAAACCACCATGTGCCCATTCCTGGCACACCCACTTATCAGCAGGTCACATTTGGAGAGAGAAAGATTTTGACTGCATATCCACACATCACACAACGATCATTTGCCGCTAGGCTACATTAACAAAACAAACTCGTTCTTAGTTGCATTTTGATCAAATAGCAAAAGCCCACTAACAACTAATGGGTGCAGCATCACATAGTGGGGCATATTTATCAGGACCTCTGCGCACCGCCAGTGGCGCAGAGGCCCTGAAATAATCGCAAATGCTAGCTTATTGCTAGCTTTTGCGATTATTTTCCCCAATCCGCCACCTTCACGCCAGTGGGGTGTGAAGGGGCGTGAAGGGGAGGCGCGGTCGGCCGAGCGGGGGGCGCGGCCGGACGGGAGAGGGCCGGCGCGGGGCGCTACTGTCCCCGCGCCTGCGCACTCGCTGCTGCTGGCGCTGCCTGGCGTTGGATAAACGCTGCGCAACTGGCAGCCCGATACATGAAGAGGCAGAAGCCTCTTCATGTATCGGGCTGCGAATTTACAGCGGCGGGGCTATCATACGCTGGCGCACGAGCACCAGCGTATGATAAATATCCCCCAGTATGTATATGTAGCTGCCACGTTTTTTCTATCAGACAGTTTCTGAGACCACATAGAATGGTAACCATAAAATGGTACGGTACTGTATGGAGTCCGCTGTTTCTGTGGTGCGGTGTTGGTGGAGACCCAGGGCCCAGAGCCATGGAGATTAGCCTGCCAGTATGGGAACTGGAGACTGCTGAGTCCCTGCAAATGCTGCATTGCATTGACGGTGGACACGATGTGATGCTGCACTCGTTATCATAGGGATCACTAATATGAGGTCAAAGTGAAGTGGCTAGTGGGCTAATGCAATATGATCAAAATGTAACTTAGAACCTTGAGTTTGTTTTGTTAATGTAGCCTAGTGGCAATAGATCAGGAATGGAATTGCACAAAGCTCCCCCCCCCCCCCCACACACACACACCATGTTCTTGCTCTAATTTCAGTTAGCTAAATATCTTGCTAGGAAATTATGATAAAATATTATTTATTCCTACCTTTGCTTTCTGCTGTCTGCTACATCTGTGCCTGTTCTTTTGTTTACATCAACATAAATACAATAACTGCCCATTACTCCCTAAGTAATTACTGTTGTTATCCGGGTATAGAATGATGGACCCATACCGATTTGATATTGATGACTTATTTATAGAGATAACATAGAGATGTTATTACTATTAACTGATAAAAACCTCTTAAATGACTCCTAAATAATTATTATTTATAATAATACCTACTCAGTGCTACTGATATCATTAAAAAATGTACTTATTCATGAATTATGGACCCAGCATAGTTTTGCGTAAAAAACAGTGAATGAAAGTACACTGGTTTTGCAAAAGAACGAAGGCATGGGGCGTGGAAGTAGCTTATTCACGATTTTGCACTGAGCAAGAATTCGCATTTATTCCACTGCTTCTAACTGCCATAGAAGCGTGATAAATTACCCCTATGAGTCTATGCTAGCTTACATCAGAAGGGAATGGATGGGGATCGTAGGTTGACTTTTGTGCATACTCTGATTTCAATAAAATCTATTACCACAGATTCCATATACACAAAATAATTAAAGTAAGTAAGGTAAACAACACAACATTGTTACAGGCAGTCCCCGGGTTACGTACAAGATAGGGTCCGGAGGTTTGTTCTTAAGTTGTATTTGTATGTAAGTTGAAACTGTATATTTTATTAATTGTAGATACAGACAAAAAAAAATTTGGCCCCAGTGACAATTGGAGTTTAAACATTTTATGCTGTAATGGGACCCAGGATTATCAATAAAGCTTCATTACAGACACTTTACAGCTGATTATTGCAGTCTGGGACTATAGTAAAGCATCCAGAAAGCTTCATCAGAGGTCAGAGGGGTCTGTCTGTAACTATGGGTTGTCTGTAAGTCGGGTGTCCTTAAGTAGGGGACCGTCTGTACTAGGCCCTCATCTCGATTGTGTTGAAGATGCAGTTGTTGATATCTCTTTCTTTACATGGGGACACTTTACCCTTCCACTGAAATCAATGCAAAGCCTCTTTTTGTACTTGTTATATAGGGTATGTTGGTCCAAATCCACATCAGAAAACCAGACTTGGAATTTGACACAACTTTTGTGCAGAAAATCAGTTTCAAACAATGGCTTCAAGTAACTGTATTCTTACTTAAAATTATTTTGTTAGTACTTTGTAAATACACCTTTGGCATTCACCCTAATTTATTTTCAACTCCCCCCAAAAGTGTTCAGTTGGGTTGAGGTCTGAGGGCTTTGAGAGTCAATCTAGCATCTTTAATTCATTGTCATTGAACCATTCTACACCAGTCTCTTTGCACTTGAACACGATGTCCTCCTTTCACAGAGATAGTACTCAAATTTATGCAGTAACTCATCTTGTATACTTGTATAGCTATATAGCTCAGCTTTAAGACCACCATAGATTATGGTCCAGCTTTCAATGCCTGTGGCAATGATAATAAAAATAACCAATATCATCAGATTTCCTACATCTTGACAATTCCCTTAATTTCTCAATCCATGAAGCTAACTTGGGAATCAATCTAATAGCACAATGAGCTATTAAGAAATATAAGAACAGGTTTTAAATTGTAATAGGAAAAAGATTATTCTACTACTAGGAGCAAAAAAAGTAACTTTGCAGTTGCATGACAAGAATCTGCATAACTTAGCATATGCCATTATAAGTCAAATTTATGTATAAGGTAGCCATGGTTGTAGTCTCACATTCAAAGATATGGTGTTTAGTGAGAAAAGAAGCCAGAAAATCAAAAGTTCAAAACATTGTTAGAACAAGGAGTTCATGAGACTTACTATGTCAGGACAAACAATACACTTCAGTTCCGTTCCATGGACATAGACGGTGTTACAGATGGATGACAGATGATTGCAGTGGGATTTCTTTTACACTGAAAGGTTTAGTAGCTAAATGCTAAATGATTTGAATAACTTATATGCATGTGAATCATTGACATAAATGTTTGACCCCATTTGTTGCTGAGTCAGATCTTCATTGTCTATGTTGTGGTTTTGTGAAACTTGAGACACATGTAGAAAATGCAACTTTTCTAGTTCCCTGCTTCTTCCCTTATTATTACAGTTATCAGATTATCACAGCTTGTTGAATTTAACACAAAATATCAGACAGAGAGTTTAGGTATAGATGTGACACTAGATCATATTTCAAGTGTTAGCACATGGGGATAATAGTGAAAAACAATGACAATCGTTCCTACTGAAACGATAATTTATGACAAAACTGCCCTGAATTTATATTTGTCTTTACAAGTTGCACAGCATTGGAAAACCATTTTATTATGTGTACTTAAACCATGGACAATGAAATGATATAGTTCCTACTAGACCATACCTGCCAAAAGACACCTCCATAGAAATGTAAGGTTTGCCACTAAGGAAATGACATATTAGCTCATGTATCATGTAGCATACATTTGTCCTCCCTGTCCAATTATCAGTTACTGAGATTTTCTCCAAAAATAACCCCATGGGAGAAATTTATCAAGCGCCAGCATTTCATGTTCCCCTCCCCAACCCGCACATCAAGCCAAATATACTAAGATGCTATGGCCTCAGGTGAGCTACACATTGGAAATGCCTGTAGCAGCACTGGCTGTATACATGTACTGTAGCTGTATATGAAGGCATTTCCATATTGTATGTGGTAACATAAAAGAAGCATGTATTCTTCACATACATGCTTCTTTTATAATATGTTTGTACGGCCAGTGTTACCACGATAGCAGACTAAGTCTACTACAGCATGTCAAGAGACCCAACTCTGACAACTCCTGGATATAGAGCTGCTCTTTCCTGCAGTGATGAGCAACCACAAGAAAACTGTAGAAGATGTACACCAGCACAGCTCTAATGATACAAGGGCACATACACACACTCATATACATATACAGGCTCATATACAAGTAAATATTCATATACACACATATATACATGCTCATATACAGACATAAACATGCTCTTATACATACTTATATAGACACATAAATACATGCTCATACACACACACAGATGCATGCTCATATAGATGCATATGCTCATACACACAGATACATGCTCCTATGCACACAGATACATGCTCATATAAATTATCCTTATTAAACCTCTATAGAAGAGCATACACATAAACTTTAGTCAATGAATAAATCAAAACTTTATTACAAAAATAATTAACAATGCATCACAAAAGTGTTGGACAGTGTGTTCTGGTTTGGTCAACATGGCGTCTGGTGGATAGTTGTGAACCTTACATTACGTGTGTTCATTTTCTTTGGTTGGAGGTATATATTTGTGATATTTGGACTCACCATTGGAATATAGCGATATGTAGTGTCTTCCTTTCATTTGAACTTACAGCCTCAGTACCCTGATGTGAAATACCAGCACCTAATTCTTATATATACTGGTTGCCTTTCCAGTTTTTGCACACTGTCTGTATGTTTTGTTTCATGTTTTTAGTGTCTTTTTAATTGGGTTTTTAGACAGGATTATTATTATTTTTGTAATAAAGTTTTGATTTATGTATTGACTAAAGTTTGTGTTTGCTCTTCAAATAGGGATTATCTTGATGTGTTGTGGTCCTACGAACTTGGAGTAATAATATTGGATTACATATACGCTTAACCCTGTAGTTGGAGATTTTTTGATTTTCTATGCTCATATAAATACTTAAATAGATGCACATGCTCATATTCATACACCAAAACATGCTTATACACACAGATACATGCTCATAAACACACACAGATACATGATCATATATTCATAGATTAATGCTCATATACACACACAGATTGATGATCATAAACACACTCAGATACATGTTTATATACATACTCAAATATATGCACATGCTCATATACACAGATACATTCTCTATACACACATATATATGCTCATATACACGCACACACAGACACATGCTCATATAAACACAGATACATGTTCATATACACACACAGATACATGTTTATATACACACTCAAATAGATGCACATGCTCACATATACACAGAAATACATTCTCTATACACACAGATATATTCTCATATAGACGCACACAGGCCCGGCGCCAGCACCCGGCTAACCCGGGCAAGTGCCAGGGCCCCGGGGGACTGGAGGGGCCCACTCGGGCTCCCAGGTCAGCAGGACATCTGCCCCGCTGCCCGGGAGGTTCCTTCCCTCTCTCCTCCGGACATAGATCGCGATGAGTACCTGTGTAGTCACTGTTTTCCCCGCAGGAGCTGCAGAGGCTGAAGGACCTGTGATGACATCACGGTCACATGACCTGCCGGGGAAAGCAGTGACTACAAAGACCTGCATCTGTGAGGTGAGGGGGGAGAGACATAACAGGGGCCAGGGCAGGGGGAAAACATGGGGGGCTGTGTGTATACAGGAGTGGGTGGGGCAGTGTGTATATAGGGGGGGGGCAATGTGTATAGGGGGGGCAGTGTGTATACAGGAGGAGGGGGGCAGTGTGTATACAGGAGGAGGGGGCAGTGTGTATACAGGAGGAGGGGGGCAGTGTGTATACAGGGGGAGGGGGGCAGTGTGTATACAGGTAGAGGGGGGGGGCAGTGTGTATACAGGGGTAGGGGGGGCAGTGTGTATAAAGGAGGAGGGGGCAGTGTGTATACAGGAGGAGGGGGGCAGTGTGTATACAGGTAGAATGGGGCAGTGTGTATACAGGGGTAGGGGGCAGTGTGTATAAAGGAGGAGGGGTGCAGTGTGTATACAGGGGTGAGGGGGCAGTGTGTATACAGGGGGAGGGGGGCAGTGTGTATACAGGGGGAGGGGGTCAGTGTGTATACAGGGGGAGGGGGGGCAGTGTGTATACAGGGGTGGGGCGGTGTGTATACAGGAGGAGGGGGGCAGTGTGTATACAGGAGGAGGGGGCAGTGTGTATACAGGAGGAGGGGGCAGTGTGTATACAGGAGGAGGGGCAGAGTGTATACAGGGGGAGGGGGGCAGTGTGTATACAGGTAGAGGGGGGGCAGTGTGTATACAGGGGTAGGGGGGCAGTGTGTATAAAGGAGGAGGGGGGCAGTGTGTATACAGGTAGAGGGGGGCAGTGTGTATACAGGTAGAGGGGGGCAGTGTGTATACAGGGGTAGGGGGCAGTGTGTATAAAGGAGGAGGGGTGCAGTGTGTATACAGGGGTGAGGGGGCAGTGTGTATACAGGGGGAGGAGGGCAGTGTGTATACAGGGGGAGGGGGTCAGTGTGTATACAGGGGAAGGGGGGGTCAATGTGTATACAGGTAGAGGGGGAGGCAGTGTGTATACAGGGGTAGGGGGGCAGTGTGTTTACAGGAGGAGGGGGGAAGTGTGCATACAGGGGGGGCAGTGTGTATACAGGGGGAGGGGGGCAGTGTGTATACAGGTAGAGGGGGAGGCAGTGTGTATACAGGGGTAGGGGGGGCAGTGTGTTTACAGGAGGAGGGGGGAAGTGTATATACATGGGGGGCAGTGTGTATACAGGGGGAGGGGGGCAATGTGTATACGGGGGGGGCAGTGTGTATACAGGAGGAGGGGGGCAGTGTGTATACAGGTAGAGGGGGAGGCAGTGTGTATACAGGGGTAGGGGGGCAGTGTGTATACAGGGGGAGGGGGGCAGTGTGTATACAGGTAGAGGGGGGGCAGTGTGTATACAGGGGGAGGGGGGCAATGTGTATACGGGGGGGCAGTGTGTATACAGGAGGAGGGGGGCAGTGTGTATACAGGAGGAGGGGGCAGTGTGTATACAGGAGGAGGGGGGCAGTGTGTATACAGGGGGAGGGGGGCAGTGTGTATACAGGTAGAGGGGGGGCAGTGTGTATACAGGGGTAGGGGGGCAGTGTGTATAAAGGAGGAGGGGGCAGTGTGTATACAGGTAGATGGGGGCAGTGTGTATACAGGTAGAGGGGGGCAGTGTGTATACAGGGGTAGGGGGCAGTGTGTATAAAGGAGGAGGGGTGCAGTGCGTATACAGGGGTGAGGGGGCAGTGTGTATACAGGGGGAGGGGGGCAGTGTGTATACAGGGGGAGGGGGTCAGTGTGTATACAGGGGGAGGGGGGGGTCAATGTGTATACAGGTAGAGGGGGAGGCAGTGTGTATACAGGGGTAAGGGGGGCAGTGTGTTTACAGGAGGAGGGGGGAAGTGTGCATACAGGGGGGGCAGTGTGTATACAGGGGGAGGGGGGGCAGTGTGTATACAGGTAGAGGGGGAGGCAGTGTGTATACAGGGGTAGGGGGGGCAGTGTGTTTACATTGTGTTTACAGTGAACTCATTGTCATGTTCAAGAAACCAATCTGAGATGATTCCAGCTTTATGACATGGCGCATTATCCTGCTGAAAGTAGCCATCAGATGTCGGGTACATTGTGGTCATGAACGGATGGACATGGTAAGCAACAATACTCAGGTAGGCTGTGGCGTTGCAACGATGCTCAATTGGTACCAAGGGGCCCAAAGAGTGCCAAGAAAATATTCCCCACACCATGACACCACCACCACCAGCCTGAACCGTTGATACAAAGCAGGATGGATCCATGCTTTCATGTTTTTGACGCCAAATTCTGACCCTACCATCCGAATGTCGCAGCAGAAATCGAGACTCATCAGACCAGGCAACGTTTTTCCAATCTTCTACTGTCCAATTTCGATTGTAGCCTCAGTTTCCTGTTCTTAGCTGAAAGGAGTGGCACCTGGTGTGGTCTTCTCCTGCTGTAGCCCATCTGCCTCAAAGTTCGACGTACTGTGCGTTCAGAGATGCTCTTCTGCCTACCTTGGTTTTAACGGGTGGCGATTTGAGTCACTGTTGCCTTTCTATCAGCTCGAACCAGTCTGCCCATTCTCCTCTGACTTCTGGCATCAACAAGGCATATCTGCCCACAGAAGTGCTGTCACTGGATGTTTTTTCTTTTTTGGACCATTCTCTGTAAACCCTAGAGATGGTTGTGCGTGAAAATCCCAGTAGATCAGCAGTTTCAGAAATACTCAGACCAGCCCTTCTGGCACCAACAATCATGCCACGTTCAAAGGCACTCAAATCACCTTTCTTCCCCATACTGATGCTCGGTTTGAACTGCAGGAGATTGTCTTGACCATGTCTACATGCCTAAATGCACTGAGTTGCCGCCATGTGATTGGCTGATTTAGAAATTAAGTGTTAACTAGCAGTTGGACAGGTGTACCTAATAAAGTGGCCGGTGAGTGTAGATGTACATGCTCATACACAAACAGATACATGTTCTTATACATACTCAAATAGATGTACCTGCTCATATACACACACACACAGATAAATTCTCTATACACACACAGATACATGCTGTTACACACACAGATACATGCTCATATATACACACACACAGATACATACTCATACACACACAGATACATGCTCATATACATGCACACACAGATCAGCATAGCTATTGAAAGCTCTCACCAGCTAAAAATCACATTTCTGGTGACAAGTGCGCTTTTAGACAAAAAATAGATTTCCCCTTACATTTTTAGTCCCACACAAGCTACTTAGTTATCGACAATATAACACTGGTATCAATACAGAGTGTGTAGTTCAAAATAAATTATATTAATAAACAAAAGTCTTAGATACAGTTTGCAAATTAGTCAAATTAGTTATATCAATATATCAGTTTCAGCGTCCTTTCATCCAACTATGCATAAATATATAATCAGACTTTTACGTTTGTTCCAAACTTTCAGTTTCGTCTCTACCTATTTTAAACACAATTTATATTTTTAGTTATTGTTCACCTCTATCTATACCGTGTCAGTAAACATGATTCCACGCACAATGTTTTTTCAGATTGTAAATTGTTTAAAATGGAATTTACTTTTTAGAAGAGCATTTCAATCCCCTCCTTTTGGTCTAGTCTGACCTTTCAATACTCCATTGAAATCTTATAATCATTTACTGTACATGTCTACAGGCATACTCTGATC
Source organism: Engystomops pustulosus (assembly GCF_040894005.1). Classification (NCBI taxonomy): domain Eukaryota; kingdom Metazoa; phylum Chordata; class Amphibia; order Anura; family Leptodactylidae; genus Engystomops; species Engystomops pustulosus. The sequence continues at coordinate 131,246,669 of NC_092412.1, read as the reverse complement.
CTGTACAAACCATCTGGCTTCCCTTCATAAACTTCCTGTAAGCTGTTGCTGGTTGAATTCTGTTCACTCATGTAATGCCTCATTCTTGCTTGCCATGTCTGAGTATATACTCTTGTTTGGCTCAATTCCTGCTTGTGGTCTACCCTAACCACGCTTGGCAGTGGCCCTACTACTACACAAGTAGTATTTCTTACTGTCTGCTTACCAAGCTCCTCTGTTCATTGGTCTTTAATTATGTCCATTGCAAACATGAGTGTCCACATGTAATAAATTATAGTCATGCTATTTCCTATTTATTTCACCTTTGTTTCTTAGAAAAATAATATGATGTGATAAACCTTAACAAGAATGTTTATGCTAGCCACCAGATGATACTTTGTATAGTACTGAAATATTATGAAATATGTTTTAAGATTAATTTGAGTTATATTAACCTGATTTATAACATTAGTAAGAAGTAAAAACATCATTATAATACACAGAATGCCCACAAGAAATACTGTTCTTTTTCTTAAAATGTAGCTGTGGGAAAACATAAGGATCAATTTTACATGGGGTATATGGGGTTGCTGTATATAATTAAACTATGGACAATCTGTATATAAGGGCCAGATTATAATTCAAATTGGGAGTATCTGTACAGGCAGTCCCCGGGTTACATACAAGATAGGGTCTGGAGGTTTGTTCTTAAGTTGAATTTGTATGTAAGTCGAAACTGTATATTTTATAATTGAAGTTCTAGACACATTTTTTTCTTTTGTCCCAGTGACAATTGGAGTTTCAAGATTTTTTCTGTAATTGGACCAAGGATTATCAATAAATCTTCATTACAGACACCTACAGCTGATTATTGCAGTCTGGTACAATAGTAAAGCATCCAGAGAGCTTTACCAGAGGTCACAGTGGGCGGAGGGGTCCGTCTGTAACTATGGGTTGTCTGTAAGTCGGGTGTCCTTAAGTAGGGGACTGCCTGTATATGGGAGCTGTATATTGAGGCCTTTAAATAAATTAGGGGGTACCAGTATACATATGAATGAATTAGAGGGGGGTGTATATAAAAAGCATATATATATATCTACATATGTGTACATATGAGAAAGGCTCGGGTTTGTAAGAGCCGAAACCTCACCTATTATGGATTAAAAAAACACAATTTAAAAAAAAAAAATTTCTATGTGTGATGTCTTTTCATCGTTAATTACTTGGAGGATCTTTTTGCTTAGATCTATGTATGGCTTTGCACGTGGTCACCTTATTGGATTTTTCTCTGGATATTAGCTGTGCTGCTTGGACTTTCCCTTTAAATATATATATACCCCCCTATATGTATAACTTCATTAAGGGGTGCCGTATAGAGAATGTGTGTAGATAATTTAAAGGTTTGCTGTAGGTAAATTCATTGTGTGTGGGGGTGCTATATATATTCATTAGTCAGGATGGTGCTTTATATAAAAATTATTAGGGGAGTGTATTTAAATTAGGAGGATACTGTATGCAAATAAATAAAACCTGAGTGGTGTAAAATAATTAGAAGATACAATAAATTATTATGGCTGCATGTATTTACAATCTGTTTTGCAAAGCATTGTCATCATAATCAAAAATAAGGTATGTATTTTTTTTGTTTTGGAGCATAAGTAGCTGTTAACTCTCAAATAATGAATAATGTATTCAATTTGTACTGAATGCTGAAATGTTTTGGTGAGTCATTATAAATGTAGGCTCTGAATGACACATCAGAGTGAATAAAATGAAGAAAAACAAGCAAATGAAAAATCCCATTAGCAGCTCTGTGATGCTTGCCAAGATCCTTGAGCAGATTTAGATTTCAGACCTGATCTTCATAAATTGTTTAGTGGCGGCTGGCAGCAGTAGTCTAGTCGGGTGTTGATATTGTGTCATTTTGACAAATGAAACGGTGCAGTCCACAAAAATTATTATAGCCCGAGTCTTACATAAAGAGCCTTCTCAAGTAGTTTTATCTTTTTAGATATCCTTCTTTAGAAACAGCAGTTCTGTCACTATATATCAATAAGATGTGTTTACATTTCTTCCACTGTCCAGATCTTATCTATAAAAATGAAATTTGTTTTGTACTGTAGAACCTCAAATAGTCTGAAAGTCTATTTTAGACTTTTTCCAAGCTTTATTTTTTCCATTAATTTCTTTAAACTACCTTTTTATGGCTTTTAGGTCTGTTTGGAAAGTTACTCGAATTCTCTGTGCCCAAAATAATTCAATGTACGTGACTATGCAACACTCGAGTGCACTTCTATGGATTGTTCTCTATAACAAAGGATATTGAAATGGAACAAATGAACAGCTGTTCTCATAATGGAAAGAAACTAAACTAATGTTATGCATATGTACTTAAATCATACACAAATATTTATAAAAAAATTAATAGGAACTCAAAAACTAGGTATAATCTATTCATTTTTGTAGTTTGTTTTTACCTTTTGAGTTGTCATTTTATGTTTGTTGGCTTGGACATTCCATATTATATTCCACTGGGTTTTATTCTTTTACCATTTAGCTGCTTTATGCATGATTTGCATTTAGCAATTGCTGTGTATATTTTCCAACACACATAATTTGATAAAGATACAGCTAATCTGAATGTTTATGCTAAGCCGTTAATACATGCCTGTTTAGGTCCTGCCTGAAAAAGTGAACATCAACAGCGGGCATTGATTTGCTGATGATGATGTTCAGGGTGTATCCCAAGTGAATTAACTGTCCATATTTGGACAATTATATTAACAGATGGAAAAGCATGTCCATATATATACTTTGGCAAGCTCTGTGCAGCGATGCATAATCTGTAGGCGATATATAAAGAATTATTATTATTTCCCCACAGTCAGTCTAATGTATGAAGTATACTGAGCAGATAGAAGCCATAATATGTATATATTCAGCTTACCTGGCATTCACATTGAACACAGCCTAAAGCAAATTAATATAAAGCATACATTCATGTGACTACAATAGTGTGAAACGGCTTATGTACTTAGAATAGAAGAGACTTCACTATATGCCTTTAGGGTACTCTACATAGTGATGCCACACCTAGGGGAATATATTTCATTAGGCAGGCTTCTTGAGGCAGTTCTATGTCTGTCTTTGCATCTCCAATGCCTGTCAGAGTCATTACAGTAGGTTTAACTCTACTTTCTGTCTGGATTTTTTTCTTAAAAAAGTAACATAAAAGTCACAAAATGCATAAAAATTCTCAGCTTATACACCAGCGAGGGTAGCGACTTTGCAAATTCAAAAGTCATATTGATATTTATGCTGGAAAAGTGAAGGGGCCGAAATAGCCTTATACCCCTTTTTAGCATTTATAACTCGCAAAAACCTGAATGCAACTAGATAGAAGCCCATCTATCTAAATACAATATGATAGACAATTCTTATTTCTCAATTTTACATTATTCTTTCTGGAATTATTCTGTTATGGCTAGGGTTACATCTTAAAAGATTCATATAATTTAGATTTGCTTATATACACTCACCGGCCACTTTATTAGGTACACCTGTCCAACTGCTCGTTAACACTTAATTTCTAATCAGCCAATCACGTGGCGGCAACTCAGTGCATTTAGGCATGTAGACATGGTCAAGACAATCTCCTGCAGTTCAAACCGAGCATCAGTATGGGGAAGAAAGGTGATATGAGTGCCTTTGAACGTGGCATGGTTGTTGGTGCCAGAAGGGCTGGTCTGAGTATTTCTGAAACTGCTGATCTGCTAGGATTTTCACGCACAACCATCTCTAAGGTTTACGGAGAATGGTCTGAAAAAACATCCAGTGAGCGGCAGTTCTGTGGGCGCAAATGCCTTGTTGATGCCAGAGGTCAGAGGAGAATGGGCAGACTGGTTCGAGCTGATAAAAAGGCAACAGTGACTCAAATCGCCAACCGTTACAACCAAGGTAGGCAGAAGAGCATCTCTGAATGCACAGTACGTACCGGGTGCCACTCCTTTCAGCTAAGAACAGGAAACTGAGGCTACAATTTGTACAAGCTCATCGAAATTGGACAGTAGAAGATTGGAAAAACGTTGCCTGGTCTGATGAGTCTCGATTTCTGCTGCGACATTCGGATGGTAGGGTCACAATTTGGCGTCAACAACATGAAAGCATGGATCCATCCTGCCTTGTATCAACGGTTCAGGCTGGTGGTGGTGGTGTCATGGTGTGGGGAATATTTTCTTGGCACTCTTTGGGCCCCTTGGTACCAATTGAGCATCGTTGCAACGCCACAGCCTACCTGAGTATTGTTGCTGACCATGTCCATTCCTTTATGACCACAATGTACCCAACATCTGATGGCTACTTTCAGCAGGATAATGCGCCATGTCATAAAGCTGGAATCATCTCAGACTGGTTTCTTGAACATGACAATGAGTTCACTGTACTGAAATGGCCTCCACAGTCACCAGATCTCAATCCAATAGAGCATCTTTGGGATGTGGTGGAACGGGAGATTCGCATCATGGATGTGCAGCCGACAAATTTGTGGCAACTGCGTGATGCCATCATGTCAATATGGACCAAAATCTCTGAGGAATGCTTCCAGCACCTTGTTGAATCTATGCCACAAAGAATTGAGGCAGTTCTGAAGGCAAAAGGGGGTCCAACCCGTTACTAGCATGGTGTACCTAACAAAGTGGCCGGTGAGTGTATGTTCCAATATAAAACAAATTATAAGACTACCATTATTCTTGCTGCTGCTGTTAAATGGATTTGGCTTTTCTCCTCTACCTGGTACTTCTTTGTATCCATTGTTCTTATCTCTTGCTTTATGCTCATTAAACAACTATATAAAAAATTATTGGAAAAAAATAAACAAAATACAACTCAACCATGAAAAATTAAGTATTAAAATTAAGTAATGTTACATAGTTCCTCAAATATTTTTTAGAATAAAGTCACTCCTAAAATAAAGTCAAAATCTACAGACGTTTTCCATTACTTCATTCTTTCCTATGTTGAAAACACAACTAGTTAAAATGCATGCAGGTCCAAGTCCTGGGAAAACTGAAGAGACCTGTTGAGCAGCTTATAATTACATAAGGTTCGTAAAGCTTTGCACTATTATGTTTTTTTTATGTACTGGAAATCCACTACTGATGAAAAAATATTAGGCTGCTAACACAAGATAAAAAAAACAATCACAGAAAGGTTATTTAACCCCTTAACACATAGCTACCAGCAATGTCAGGAAATGCACTTATTTTGTGTATTGTCACATTCATGTGTGTGTTTTTAATCTCAAACACTCAGAAACTATGTTGGTTTAATCGCTGTGGGTATCTGGCTGTACCTGACTGGAATTTATAGCTAAACAGAATGTATATTCACTATATGTTCCAATGTATAGCACAAAAAAGAATGGTAGTGTGTTCCATCCTCTCCCTTAGTTACTGTTGAACAAAATGCTATTTCTGTAACACTCTGATCAGGTCTGTTAACCCCTTATACACTGCAGTCAAGCATGACTGTGGCGTGTGAGGGGATTTCACCTGCTCCTGAAGTTGCTCGATGCCCAGGAGCCTTCCTGCTTCTGGCAGGAGAACCAATTGACTGAGCACACATCAGTTTAAGTCTAAATGTAAATGTGCATTAAAAAGTGTAATAAAAAGGTGTTTAAT